>NC_134414.1:87824503-88129503 GCF_030867145.1 Opisthocomus hoazin | reverse complement strand
CATCAGGGCAGGTAGAGTTTCTTTCATCTTGGCTATCTGATGCATCTGGAGAATCCCTTGTTATTGTTTACATCCCTAGCCAAGTTCACCTCCAGCTGTTCCTTGGCTTTCGTGGTCTCCCTGCACTCCTGGCCCATATCCCTGTAATACCTCTGGAACATGTATTCCTGCGTCCACTGCCTATGCATATTGGTTTTGTGTTTTAGTTTGGCTGAGAGGTCATCACTTAACCAAACTTGCCTCATGCCTCCCCTTCTGTTCTTCTTGAACGTCAGGACTAAGAGCTCACACGCCCTGAGAAAACAAAGTCTTTAACAATCCCCCATCTCTCGTTCGCTCCTTTATCTCTGAAGGCAGTTTCCCAAGAGATCCTCCACACTCCCACACACTAGTACCCATAAACAGCCAAAAAATTGCCTTTCTGTGTTTGGGGTCCTGACTCTGCTTTTTACCCATCCTGTACCCCTCCAGATTGAGAATTCAACCATGGCACAATCGCTGCAGCAGGTTCAAAGCAACTAAGGGTGTTGGTTACACATGGGCCAGAGCTGTCACTAAGGCTCGTTGCCAGAAACAGAAAAGGGCCTTGAGAGAGAGGGCAGAGGCTGCATGGACTGTGCTGTGGACAGGAGCACCCAAGGTGAGAGGTGAGGGTGTGCTGCTCCTCACAGCAGGCAGGGAGCCCACTCGTGCCCCACACACAGAGGTTTAGGCTGCCATTCCAAAAGGCTTCAGCTGAAGTAGTGTCACGTGTTTGAGGAGGCGATGCTGTGAACCAGAGCGGGGAACGGGCCCAAGTGTGTATCTTTCTGAGCAGCATTTCTTCCCTTTTTCAGGATGTCTCTAAAGTCAGGCTCGTTCCAAACTTGGGATTTTAGTGGTGCCCGAGCAGGCACTGTGGGAGAGAGACCTGCCTGGGGAACAAGGGGGCAAAGAAGGGCTTGAGGCTGCTCTGGAGCACCACAGCACAGCTAAACAAACAGTGGGGCACATGCTTCCTTATGTGACTTGGTCATACGTGTCCTGTGCTTCCAGTGACTGTGTTTTGTTCTAGAGAAAGTCTGGGCAGGCAGAGGCGAGTCAGTCACTTCAGCATGTCCTCAGGCCCCAGCCGTGGCTGGACCTGGGCTAACACCTCTTCCACTTTCCCTTTTTCCTTTTTACCTTAATTTTCTATGCAGCTTCCCACTTCCTCTTTGTTTTACTCAACTTTCTCCTCCTGCCTTGGGCCTCTCCCTCATCCTCTCTGCTGTCCTGCTTCCCGTCCTTGCTCCCAGGCAGGAGTTCCATGCACAGGGACTCTCTTGATCTTGTAACTCCTTCCAGCCCACAGCCTGCAAACCCTGATGAGTTTGTTTCTCACATACTTTCCCATCTTAGCCCAGACAAGTTCTTCAAAGTCTTCAGATTTATGAGCTTTTTTGACAGTGTAGCAGCAGCTGAACTCCCCTACCACATCCTTGACAGCCCTTGAGAGCCGTCCCACCAGAAGTTCCTTTCCCCAGCCATTAGGGCCGTTGCCCGCTCAGACAGAAGCCATAGGCTCAGCAGATGTAAGCCCGAGATGAAATTACAATCATTGTTACATATCCTCCGACTCCTAAAATCAAAGCATGAGCTTTGCTTCGGGTAGTTTCTGTGTCAGCAAATGCTTTCTTGTTTTTCATAAAGACACCAAGTACAGAAACTACCATTTTCTATTAAAATCACATTTACTCCAACAGTGATCTGAACAGCAGCAACTTGAGGCACGGCCAAGCTCCTCCCGGCAGTCTGTATGCTAGAGTAAGCTGAGCAAGAGTCTCGCCCACACTTGACCCAGCCACAGGAGATGCTGGAGGCCTCCAGTGAACTGAAAGCTGGAAGTGGTGATTCTGTTCTAAACCAGGGACTTCCAGTGGATAGTGCATCTTCTCTTGCTGTGCAGCAATTAATGCCAAGCAAGGCGCACATCAGCTAAACATCTGTGCTGGCAATAGTTTTGGTTCAGCCTTGCCTTAGCAAAACAAGTGAACGATCACCTTTGGGACTAACTGTGCACTTTGTTTTGGGGTACAATAGCACAATTACATTTACCCTCCATGCTTCAACAGCTTCTCCGAATGAAGTCTAGGTCATCTTTTGCTCACCGTGCGTCATAAGAATGTTCACAGGGAAGGGCAGAGCTAAACAGTTTCTTGGAGAAGCTTGTTGTAGGCCAGGGTATTGCTCGTAGCTATTGCATTTTTCAGGCACTGCCAGAAGTAGGGCTGAGACCGAGGGTTAGTTGGCCATTCCAAGACAGAATTCCTGCACAGCCTCTTCCTCAGCAGGACATACCGGGACTTCTGCAATACCTTCTCAAGGAATATCAAGATAATGACATCCACTTTTTCATCTAGAAGCCGCTGGTGGGCCATGTAAAATGTTGTCTTGAAGCTGCCGCTTTTAATATACTTGTTGGTCAGCACAAATATGGTCTTTTTGCTCAGCTGAATGCTCTGGGAAAGGTTTTCAAAGACTGGCTGTCCTGGGAGCCAGTCCCTTTCTTGCAGGCATAAATTGAACTGCCTGGCTTTCTGATCTTCCAGCCTTTCTACCAGTTCTGTCAGCACCCACTCGTTCACAGCTGGATCTTCGTTGTCGTAGGCAACAAAAGCATCATAGCAAGCGTCTGGCAAAGATAAGCGCCGATAGCCCTTCAACTTGGCAGTGCAGTAATGGTAACTATACCACACGTCCCAGAAGTAGAGATGGCTCGTCACTGTGAGCACCATAAAGCCTAGGACAGTTGAAGCTGACAGAGCATAAAGCATCAAATACGAGGTGTCCAGCTCACAGGTATAGAGATCCAAGAAAACCACGCTCCTTCCTTTATGTGCCCCTGGGCCAGCACAGGTCACTGCTGTGGCCAGTAGAGGAATGGTCACTTGAGTCTGGTTGATCCACCAAACAAACCACACGGCATCACAATTGCACTTGAAAGGATTGCCATGCAAAAGCAGCATCCTCAGGTTGTTAATGACATTCTCTGGGAAGCTAGATTTCTTAATTATTTGGATCTGGTTTGAGCTGAGGTCCAAGTATTTCAGTTTAAAAGCGCCTCTCAGAAAATGTTTGGTTAGCCGTTGAATGCGGTTGTTTCGGAGCATCAGTTCTTGGAGCGTTGAAGAACAGTTGGACAGTTCTCGGGGAACAGCAGTCAGAAGGTTGTTGCTGAGGTCCAGAGTGACTAGCTTCTTCAGACAGTGGAGTTTTCCCCAGTTGAAACTCTTCATCCCGTTATTGGTTAAGTTGAGGGTCTTCAGTTCCGGAGGCATAGCTTCAAAAACACCATGAGGCAAAAAACTGAGTGAGTTGAAGGAAATATCCAGTTGTTCCAGACGGGTCAGATTCTTGAAGAACGACAAGTATCTAGCATTCCCATCCATCCATAAAACATCTAAACGATTTCCTCTGAATTCTAAAATTTGAAGAGACTGGCTTTCCAGTCCTGTGTTAATAGAGGTAGAAATCTGATTCTCATTCATCATCAGCTTCTTCAGATGGGCCAAGTTTTTCATAAAACTAAGCACGTGAGTAACACCTTCTGCCAGAAAATAATGATTGTTATTGCTCAAGTCTAGAATTTCTAGACCTTCTAGCTCTTTGAAAGCAGTGGAGTATAGCAAGTCAATCCTGTTGTTAGAAAAGTCCAGATATTTCAAGTCAAGCAAGTTGTTGAATTCACTTCCATTTAAAGCTTGACTTATTGCATTACCTGACAAGTTGAGGCATCTGAGGAAACTAAGACCATGGAAGTCTGAGGGGTTAATAAAAAATATGTTGTTTCTACTTAAATCCAGAGTTTCTCCATAGTTCAGGCATTCGTCATTAACTGAAGATTTGTAGGAAGCAGCCTCTTTGTCTTTGGACCTGCAACTTCGCTCATATTCATCATACCTGAAGTAATGCATCTCTTGTAATACTTGCCTGTTGTGTTGTTCTACCGAAATCCTAGGATTCGAGCAAAATCCATAACAGTCGCCCTCACCTGAAGAGGGAGAAATTTTATTCACTGAGAGGTCTATGAGCTTAAGAGCTGGGAATGCTTTGAACATTGTCAGGTTAGCAACTTTAATGAAATTAGTCCCAAGATCCAACACTGTTAGGTTTCTAAGACTGAGCAGTGGATCTAGATTTCCTCCTCTCAGTTCTTTAAAGACATAACCCCGGAGTCTCAGGGTTTCGAGATTAGAGAGGGAGGAAAAGGTCTTCGACAGATTCAAGGATGGAGAATATGTCTTCTGTTCAAAATTAAAGGACAGATCAAGCTCTACAAGGCTGGGGAGAAGTTTCAAAAACTGAGCATCTCCAATCTCCTTTACGAGTAAATTTTGGGAGAGATCAAGCTCTTGGAGATTCATGATGTTTTGAAACCAGCTGCTGGGTATGCTGTGAAGAGAATTACTGTGAAGTCGCAGAATTCTTAAGTTCTTCAAGGAATAAAAAGCCCTGGAATGTATCTCAATTGAGGTCTTGGGGCAGGGAGTACAAGGATATGGAGCATTGTAGCAACGTGGGCAATTACCACTTAGATCAAGAATTTCTAGGTTGTGAAGGGCACTTAAATCATGTTCATGAATCACTTGAATCATGTTATTGTAAATATACAATTCCTTTAAAGTAGATGACAAATAGGGTGGAATATGAGTTAAGTTGTTTGACTTCAGGGATAGTATCGTTAATCTTTTCAGCTCCAGAAAAGCTGTTTTTTCAATTTCAAAGGAAACATTGCATGGGTTACGGTAGTAACAGTTCTGTCCCAGGTACAATACTTCTATGTTACCAAGCTCTGAAAAATTGGCTTTTTGGATTGAAAAGATACTGTTTGCTTCCAGGCTCAGCAGGCTTAATGTAGCAGGAAGACCCCGGGGTATTTCCAACAGCTGATTTGCATCCAAATACAATGACCTCAATCTTGTCAGGGCAGCAAAACTGCCATTCTCAATCTTTGGTCTCCGGATGCACACACAATCTTTGGGCCCCATTCTGACAGGGACACAGTTACATCTGAAGTCAATCTCCATGAGGTTTTCAAGACCAGCAAAGGATGTTGGATTGATATGGGGGATATGGTTAATGCTCAGGGTAAGGTTGGTAGCGTTTGCAGGGATCCCTCTGGGGACTTCCAGGAGACGCCGATCGGTGCAGTCCACTGTCACAGTGCCTTCAGAGGTTTTAACATCACAAGGTAAACTTTTGGAAAACCAAGCCCCTGACAGCAGCATCGGATATAGGAAGAGCAAGACAAAGGGCAATTCCTTGGACATCTTTGCACGAGGTACCTGATAATAAGGAAATAGGGAGGTATTAGTTTAAAGCAATGAGGACGTGTCATAGGACATCAGGTCCATCATGTACTGGGTCAGAACATGGGGGTCCTGTCTCTCACACTGGCTTGAAGTGGATGTGCGGGTAGGATTATATTCTTAGAATAGTATTACATCCAATATTATATATAGTATATATTATTATATTATTATAGTATTTGGGGAAGGCAGATGTTGGTATTTCCTTTCTTTACTTTCTTATCTTTAAATGTTGTAGTGGTAAGACAAATTCCGCTTTCTCCATAGTGAATCTTAAAAAATAAACCTACTGAGAAACTGACTATGCAGGTGATTAAAGGCTACATATCTGTGAATTTTCTTTTTTTGAGGGGAAATAAGTGTTATTAATCATCTAGCAGATTGCAATTGTATAATAGTGTAAATGAGCAAGGTCAATTTTTCAAAGCGTATGCAAGACGGAGAAAGTCTGCAGTCACTTAAAAGCTAATGTAAATGTTCAAACAACACTGACTAACAGGTTAGTGCCTAATTCCAGTTTCCCATTATCATATGGATTCTTCCTCTTGTAAGTGTTAGAATGGATGTATGGTTGTCCTAAACCAGTCATTGGCTATACTTCCACATGGTGTAACATGAACTTACATTTTCACTGCCCAATAAGGACAGGGGGCCACGAGAACACTGAATCAATGAAAAATGTAAAAAGGAACACCAGAGACAGATTTAAGATTGAGCATGTCTGATAAAAGGATAATAATCAGCAAATAATTTTATCCAAAGTTCTACAGGCATTTAAAGGACTTTTCAAAGCATGCTCTCTCTCCGAAAGTCTTTGTAGTCTTACCTAATTTTTAGATTTGTCTGTGTTATGGGAAGACCTGTAAGTTTTTAGTATTTCACAGCCTACTAATTACTTCCTCAGCAGCAGTCAGTGCCGACAAAACCCTGTTCCCTGGCCAGACACAAGCAGCCAGGCAAGCAGGCTGCCAGCCTTGGCTTGTCTAGCAGAGGCATAGGGGCTCTGACCATTTTGCTGCCTTGCACAGCTTCTTAACTGCCTGTATCGGGTGCTGGTCAAGAGAATCAAAGCAAATAAAACCCAGAACAATCAATATCATCTTTTTTCCCTGTAAAACTCAGTGTTGAAGGCTTGGAGATGAATGGCACACAGAGTGCTCTTCAATAACTAGGATTTGCTATGCTTGGAATAGTAGTGACTAAACGTGAATACCCAAGTAAGCAGCTGAATATCAGATGGTTAGGTAAAGTGTTCGAGCTACACAGAAATGTTTTTTCCCTTTACCTGGGGCACAAGAAGATATAAAGGCCTGCCCAAACACTATGTGAAAACCCTGTGGAGTGTTGCCGAAGACGTGCCTTGCAGGTGACACAGGCTTGGAGACGGATTGAGGCTTCCTGTTGTACACTCTGTTTACTCAGGCAACTGTGTCCCCTGTATACCGTTGTGTTTCTGCGTTACCTTAGAAAACTATGCCAAAGATACCACACATCTGTGTGTCCGGAGGAGTGCTCTAGCGCCTAGCAGGGCAGCAGATGTGAGAGAAGCCGGATCGAGTCTCGCACAGCACCACACTTCTGCGATCTAGACTCAACAGCCAAATGGAGTCACTGGGGATTTGTTCAGTCAGCTGTTGTGTATAAAGCTTCCACTGCAGAAGGGAAAATGTAAAAGTGGACTGCAGACCTTGAATTCAGTGTAATCTGGCACTGTACTACACCACAGCCTTTCCTCTACCACACTTTCCCTTCCCACTGCCAGCAGGTGCTACGGTGCTTTCTCCCGTTCGGCAGCTCCACTCAAAAAAGGCAATGTCATTAAATATCCTGGCTGGTAGCCAGGACTATCTTTCATCGAGTTACTCAGGGAAAGCTAACGTGGACTGCCCAGGCCATGCCTGTGAATTGACATTTCATTATTTTCCACTCTTGTAAAGACATGTGTTAAGAATCCAAATTTCCTTCATTTGGTTTATAGCAATTCACTTTGGACACCCACCCAGTCGGAGGCCATTGGGTAAGATAGTTCACCGGTGTCTTCAGTGCAGTCTAAACAAACAACTTTAGAGGACGATTAACTTTTCCGATTTCCTGACGAAGAAAAGCACTTGGATGAAAACGATGAATAAGGATCATCAGAGTAAGCGGGGAGCTAATTTGGAAAAGATAAAATGTATGCGTTTCCTCCCACCACCCAAGAATTTTTTTCAGAAATCTTTTTTCTCCACTAACATGGGCAGGAATGTGGAAGGGAGAAGGAAGGACTCCACTGTTGACTTGAATTACATGGAAAACTAAAGGTCTTTCTTTGTATGAAAAGGGACACTGCAGAAGAAAAATCTGGATATGTTCTTGCAAATATTTTGTCTTCCTTCTTTTCCAAGGGTCACACTCTATTATACATGCAAAATGCTTAGAATCATAGAATCATAGAAAAGTGACCTTCAAGATCATCGAGTCCAAACATTAACCTGACACTGTCAATTCCACCACTAAACCATGTCCCTGATCTCCACATCTGTAGGTCTTTTAACTACCTCCAGTGATGGTGCCTCAACCACTTTCCTTGGGCAGTCTGTTCCAATGCTTTGCAATTCTTTCAGTGAAGAAATTTTTCTAATACTGAATCTAAAGCTACCCTGGTACTACTTGAGGCCCCTTCCCTTTGTCCTAGTGCCTGTTTGTTGAGAGAAGAGACCAACATCCATCTGGCTACAACCTCCTTTCAGATAGTTGTAGAGAGCAACAAGGTCTCCCCTCAGCCTCCTTTTCTCCAGACTGAACAGCCCCAGTTCCCTCAGCCACTCCTCATAAGACTTGTGTTCTAGCCCATGGGCAAGCTCAGATGGCAGTCTAGCATGCCTGAAACTTTCTACATGAACTCACACTCATCCACTGCACTGAGGCCCTGAATCTTAGGCACTTAGCCAAGTTCCTCAATTCAGTGCCATGAACCTGGGCTGTGCCGACATTAAAGAGAGTGCAGGAGAGAGGAGAGCGAGGCCCTGCTCCAGGCGTTGCTCTGCTCTGAAGATGGAGGGAGCTCTGCCTGACTACATGCCAAGCAGAGACTAACACTGCAGGTTCTGGTGCCTGGAATTAGGTGCAATCAATCTGGGCCTTACAAGTCTTCACAGATAGGTCTGCAGGCTTCTTCAGAAGTCAAAGGACTTTGGGAACGTTCGCGATGGTGATTATGAACTCTCACATATCACAGCATTTTGTAGGAACCTAAGCATTGTTGTGGAACCAGCCTAGCTCCTACCATCTTTGCATAGCCTTCTGTTGCCTGAGACCTTTTGAATGCATTAGCTATTCTAACTGTAAACCGTTACTTTCTGGTGCTGCCTCTAACTATTTGCCTGCGTGAACCTTGTGTCTGTTATAGTGCCAGAACAAATAAAAAAGAGTGTTTTAATTAGAAGAAACAAGCAACGCTGACCTGTGCAACGTCTTTGCAATGAGAAGCTAGTTTAAAAGTACAGCTAGAGTCCGCATGTGAACTGTCCTTTCCTCTGTGACCTGCGATTGGCTTTATAAGCAGCACAAGAAGTACTAATCTGCAGATAGTCACTAGCATGCGCACAAACTCCTAAGGATTTAGGGTATTCTTCAAATACTCAGCAACAATACAGCTAGGTGTTTCTGAAGGAAATTTTTCTGTAGGTGTTCCAGATATATTTTGAAAGGTGACAGCACAAAAGGCTAGAGAAGAAAGAACACCTTCAGAAGTTATAGGAATTAGAAAAGACATAATTATACTTGTTCTGTACCACAGTAGTACAAATAAATGCTAGCCAGCTATTATTAATGCAAATAAATGCTTCACTTTCCTGTCATTCTGTGTTGCAGCTTATGACCGCAACAGTAGATTGGAGCATTTAGAAGGCACAAAAGCAAAATATGTTCTTGACAGTCCTCCAGAACAGTTACAGTCAAAGAGGTCTAAGAGCAAATTTAAAATGAAAGTTTAACCTACCATGTTCTGTGTGCTTCCAGGTCTGGCAGACTGTCTTTGGAGGAGACTGTAAATCACAGCAGAAGCGAACAGCCTAGAAGAGGTGACCACTGGTTCAGGTCAGGTGTGGAGGAGAGTATAACATGACATAACGGGCTCAAGACAACAGCACTATTTACTACTCTATCTTCTTTCTCTTCACTTGAGCTCCAATAAAGGACATCTGCAAAACACTTCACGAGAGAGTGTGTGATTAGTCAGCCACGAGTTAAATGTGTTACGTAAGTGTAACATTCACGTGAGGCAACTATGATTTGCAGAAACTCAAGTTCCTTCTTTTTTTTCCCCTTTTTAGTGTGAACTGCATGAACTGAAAGACATAAATAGTTAATTGATGTTAACAATATTTTCTATGTTAAAGTTTAGTAATTCTTATTATCATTATTATTATTTTGGGGTCATTTCTGCTGCCAATATCCTGAAGGACTCAGATCTTACTAAGAATCACTTGTGTGCTAATATAAGCAGACAAATCTCTTAAGCTGAACACTTTGTGAAGAAATGTCTATTAAGTGAGTGGGACTTCAGGGAAGGGAACAAAAAATAAACCAGGAAAAGCATGACAGTGGTAAGGGCATGGAAAACAGCATATAAAAAATTAAAAGATGCATGTGAGAGTGTAGAAGGGACCAAGTTAAAGATGACATGGATAGATGACATGGAACACTGTGTCTGTTTGAGAGTTTCTTACTTTCTATGTTTAAAAGTTTATAAGCTTAGCAGGACAGACTAGTTCAATGCCTAGGATTTTTATTAGGTGGCTTTGTTTTTTTCACATCTTCTTTCCCTACATATTCTTCACAGAAACACTGAATAACAGAGTGGTAGGTCTTGGAAGGAAAATCTGTTGTTCATCTAGTCCAAACCCCTGCCAAAGCAGGTTCACCTAAAGCAGGCTGCACAGGACCTCATCCAGGTGGCTCTTGAGTATCTCCAGAGAAGGAGAATGCACAACCTCCCTGGGCAGCCTGTGAAAAAAAGTGAAAAAGTTCTTCCTTGTGTTCAGATGGAACTCCATGTGCTTCAGTTTGTGCCCATTGCCCCTTGTCCTGTTGCTGGGCACCACTGAAAAAGGTCCTTCTGAAATCCACCCTTAAGATATTTATAAGAATTTATAAGGTCCTCTATCAGCCTTCTTTTCTTCAGGTTAAACAAGCCCAGCTCCCTCTGTCTCTCCTCACAGGAGAGATGTTCCAGTCACCTAATCAACTTCATAGCCTTTCACTGGACTCTCTCCAGTAGTTCCTCATCTTTCTTGAACTGGGGAGCCCAGAACTGGACACAATACTCCAGATGAGGCCTCACTAGGGCAGCGTAGAGGGGAAGGAGAACCTCCCTTGACCTGCTGGCCACACTCTTCCTCATGCACCCCAGAATGCCGTTGGCCTTCTTGGCAACAAGGGCACACTGCTGGCTCATGGTCAACCTGTCATCCACCGGGACACCCAGGTCCCTCTCCACAGAGCTGCTCTCCAGCAGGTCCACCCCAAGCCTGTACTGGTGCATGGGGTTGTTCCTCCCCAGGTGCAGGACCCTGCACTTGCCCTTGTTGAACTCCATCAGGTTCTTCTCTGCCCAACTCTCCAGCCTGCCCAGGTCATGCTGAATGGCAGCACAGACTTGCAGTGTATCCACCACTCCTCCCAGTTTTGTGTCAGCAGCAAACTTGCTGAGGGTACACTCTGTCCCTTCATCAAGGTCATTCATGGTGAAGTTGAGAAGACTGGGCCCAGTACTGACCCCTGTGGACCCCACCAGTAACAGGTCTCAAACTAGGCACTATGCCACTAATTACAACCCTCTGAGCAATGCCATTCTGCCAGTTCTCAACCCACCTCACTGTCTACTCATCCAGCCCACACTTCCTGAGCTTCCCTATGAGGATGTTATGAGAGAGTGTCAAAAGCCTTGCTGAAGTCTAGGTAGACAGCATCCGCTGCTCTCCCCTCATCTACCCAGGCGGTCATTTTACTTACATTTTATATAACAGGTCATAATTTCTCTGACTGTGGTGGAGCCGAGGAACCCCTTTTGAAAGACTGGAACCTGAAGAATTAACAGGGAAAGAATGTGCAATCATACTTTAAAATTCACTCATTTTCGCGGTGGAGTCATACAGACATAAACGAAACCAAGAAACTGTACAGCATCAATACCATTTCAATGAAAGCCTAGGAAAGGGATCGTTCATTCGCTATAGGTTCAGGCCAAAATTGCTCACCTTTGTGCCTGATTACTAAAAGTACTGTAATAAAGTACGATTCCTCTGCTACTACTGGTAACTGGATTTTCTTTTCACGCAAGACTCACTGAGGTTTTCATTGGGGGTTATTATATCTAAGGAAGACATCTCATAAAATCCTGCTGCATTCTGCAAGGCCATTCTATGTGTTGCTCGTGAGAGGAAAACCTTCACTGCAAATGCCCTACACTAGCTGTTGCACTCCAAATGTTTCCCAGATTGTACGTCACCAGAAGAGAAACTGAGCTTCCATTCTGTTATAGTTCTTCACCATCTCATAAAGCCAATGTGCCGAATTCATTGTGAAATAGTACCTGAGAGAATGACTTGGCACAAGCTGGGTTGTGACAGTTGATTTCTTCAAGCACCTAACCACATCCCTGGAATATGACACTGGAGCTTAGGTTAAACAGCAGATGCTGAATGTCCTCTCGCTTTGCTTATAAGTGGTTTTTCTAAAGCAGAGTCCAGTCACCCAACCCTGCAATTTCCAACAGATGCTCAGTGTCTTAGGAGATCTCCTTTGCAGTCCATACCTACAAACTCTGGAAATTGTAACAGCCGCACTGATGCCTTGCCTTTTCTTTTGGACTGTGGCTGATTTTATTTTTTTCGTGTTAGGAACTCACTGTCACTCAGCCCAGAGCGTACAAGTTTCAATTCCCTGCAGAGAGAAACTGCAACTTTAGCTGAACGCTAATTGAAACACAGAGCACTTTTTTGTTCTTTCTTTACCCCAAGAAATGTGAGGAGCAAAATACAGCCGTATTTCCCTTCCAAATGCAGGGGAGCTCATCAGTCCAGAGCTTCAGAGCTGTAACTTGATTTTGAGAGGCAAAGCGAGTCACTGATTTAATGATTTTAAAAGTCCAGGTTTCCCTCAGACGTTATGCAAACTGTCTTTTGCCTCCTGTGAAATGCAAAGTAACTGAAAGACAAAAAGTACTTCCTACTGCGCCCGAGCTAGGGGAGGACCCGCTGGTAACAACACATGTATTTTGCAACCTCTGTGAGCGGAGAATCTAATTTAAAATAGAGCAAGAGTCTTTAATTGCCTTCATACTTCATCTACAGGTTTGGCTTTCAGTTAGACTGAAATCATGTTTAACTTAAAGCTGGGAAGTTAAGCTCTTAAACTCTTGCAGTGGTGTCTTTTCTTCAGTGTGCTAACCCTCACACGAATAATTAGGATAGAACCCCAAGTATTCATGGATAATTCAGTCTTTAGTGTAACATTGCATAATTTACCTGGGAAATGATCAAAGACACAGGCTAAGTTGCTCAGTTTTTGAAACACTTGAGTTAACTCTGTAAACTGATGTAGACAGATGTAGGAAAAGAACCACAAAGAGAAATGGATAGCAAAATGGAGGAAATGATAACAAAATCGCTTGCAGAAGCCTGAAGAGATGTAAAAATGCAGGATCCCTGCTGGCAGCGCTGCAGAAATGTGTTTGCAGGCACTAAAATAACCAAAACATTAAGCAGAAGAGCACAGCAGAGAAGGCTGGGCTACGACAAGGGCAGAGGAAGCTCTCGGAGCTCTGGGGAGGGAGGAGACCCTCATAGATCTGCGCTAAGAGCTTACCCAACCGCCCCGTGTGCTGACATGTGACTGAGGGAGCCACCTCCACCACAGACACAGACGCGCCCGTTTCTGAAAGCTGAGGCTACCCCAGGGCCAAGACTGGCCATTTGGTGTTTACAACAGGATAAAACTGCTTGCTGAAATCAAAGGCGCCTGGCATTCCTGTTGTTGGAGGTGAGTTGCCTTCAAGGGAGGCAGTAGGCATCCAGAAACACCTGAAATAAGACACAGTTAGTTTCCAAGCTCTCCAGAGTCAGCAATGCAACTACACCTCTCCCATCTCCCTCTTCCTAAGGGGTCAATAAGATAGGGTAGCCAAGGAAGGCATTGCTGCCTTCCTCTGGGGGGTGAGGAAGAGGAGAAGTGCTAAGGCAGTAATTCTGGAAGTGGTGGTGTATGTTAATCATAGAATCATAGAATCATTAAGGTTGGGAAAGACCTCTAAATGCATCAAGTCCAAACGTCAGCCCAACACCACCATGTCTGCTAAACCATTTCCTGAAGTGCCATATCTACATGTTTCTTCAACACTTCCAGGGATGGTGACTCCACCACTTCCCTGGGTAGCCTATTCCAATGCCAATGTACTTCAGTAAAGAAAATTTTCTTAATATCTATTCTAAACCTCCCCTGATGCAACTTGAGGCCATGTCCTCTTGTCCTATCTTAGTTACTTGGAAGAAAATAGACCAACACCCCCCTCACTACAACCTCCCTTCAGGTAGTTGTAGAGAGTAATAAGGTCTCCTCTCAGCCTCCTCTTCTCCAGACTAAACATCCCCAGCTCCCTCAGCCGCTCCTCATAAGACTCGTTCTCCAGAGCCTTCACCAGCCTCATTGCCCTTCTCTGGACACACTCCAGCAACTCAATGTCCTCCTTGTATTGAGGGGCCCAAAACTGTACACAGTACTCGAGGTGAGGCCTCACCAGTGCATATGTTGCATTGCATGGCGTTGTTTTGACCAAAGTGCAGGAGCTGGCACTTGGCCTTGTTGAACCTCATACAGTTGGCCTTGACCCATCGATCCAGCCTGTCCAGCTCCCTCTGCAAAGCCTTCCTACCCTCAAGCAGATTGACAATCCTGCCCAACTTCGTGTCACCTGCAAACTTACTGAGGGAACACTCAATCCCCTCATCCAGGTCACTGATAAAGTTACTAAACAAGACAGGCCCCAAAACTGAGCCCTGGAGAACACCACTTGTGACCGGCTGCCACTGCATTTAACTCCGTTCAGCATCACTCTCTGGACTCAGCCATTCAGACAGTTTTTTACCCAGTGAAACGTACGCCCGTCCAAATAATGAGCTAGATAATGCAGGAACTGCCAGCAAATCACACAACTGGCAGGTTCAGTGTGGTTTTGGCACTTGTGACTTGGATATCCTCAACTCCTATTTCATAGTGATGAAATCACTAGCCTGCAGGACCATCCCGATCTGAAAAGTTTCATGTACATATAATCTTGCCCTGGTTTATGAAGTCATTTTCAGGCAAGAGCACAAGAGAGCACTGGAACAGCCTCTACAGCACAACGTGGAACCCAGGCACTGATGGACCCGACTAAGCCACAAAAGCAACTCCCTACGAAATAAATGACGTGCGGAAAGCACTTTCTTGGGGAGTTGAACTGCCTCCAGTAGTTTCAAAATTTCTTCTGCATGTTTGATGTTTTTCCCTTGAGAGTTCAATAGTCTTTTTTTCCTTCTAGATCGCTCCATGCGCATGCACAACTTCAAAGGCATACTGTGAGTCTGTGTATATATTCACAACTTTGTCTTGGGCCAATTCCAAGGCATGGGTTAAAGCAATTATCTCTGCGTTTTGCGCAGAGGTGTTTATGGGCAAAGGTCTTGACTCTATGATTTCTTGACTGGTGGTAATAGCGTACCCCGCGTGTCTCTTACCACTCAGAACATAGCTGCTTCCCTCTATGAACCAGTTTTCTCCATTTTCCATACGGCTGTCTCTCAAATCCGGGTGACTTGCATAGGTTGCTTCAATGGTCTCCAAGCAGTCATGATGCACTGGTTCTCCTGTGTTTCCGCTGAGAAAGGAAGGTGGATTGACAATGTTAGTAACTATAATCTCCACATCATCCTGTTCTACCTGTATAGCCTGATATCTCAGGAATCTTTGTGGAGAAAGCCGGTGTCCTCCTTTTGCTTCCAATACTGCGGATACCATGTGGGACACCAAGACAGTCATTTTCTGGCCCAAGATAAATTTTCGGGCTTCCTGTATATTTAATATTACAGCTGCAACTGCTCGCAGGCATCCAGGCCAACCCTTTGCAGTTACATCCAGTTGTTTGGAGAGATAGGTAACTGCTCATTGATATGGACCTCGATCTTGTGCTAGTATCCCCAGAGCAATCCCCTGCTTTTCGTGAGAGAAAAGGAAAAACGGCTTACTCACATCTGGGAGCCCTAAGGCTGGGGCCGACATCAGAGCCTTTTTCAGTAGTTCAAAGGCTTGTATGGTCTCCTTGTTCCATTTAAGGTGATTTTGTCCAGTAGCTGTTAGTGCATATAGTGGTTTAAGAAGTAGTCCATAATTATAAATCCACAGCCGGCACAACCCGGTCATTCCCAAGAAAGTCCGTAACTCCTTCACTGTCTGAGGTCTCAGAGTTTGGCATATTGCCTCCTTACGGGCCTGTAACAAAGTTCTTTGTCCAGCACTAATCTCATAGCCCAAGTAAATCACCTCGCGCTGCGTTATCTGGGCCTTCTTTTTAGATACCCGTTACCCTTGGAGCCCCAAGAAATTTAGTAGACTCACCGTCCAAGTGATACAACTGTCTTCTGTTTTGGTAGCAATCAAGATGTCATCCACATACTGTGGTAATTTCCCTTCTTCAGATGGGATTTCCCAGGACTCCAAGTCTTCTGCAAGTTGATTACCGAAGATGGTAAGACTGTTCTTAAATCCTTGTGGCAGCACCGTCCAAGTGAGCTGAGTCTTTTGACCACTTTTGGGGTTCTTTCATTCAAATGCGAATAATTTCTGACTGGCTTCATGGAGAGGGAGGCAAAAGAAGGCATCTTTCAAATCTAAAACAGTAAACCAGGTTAATTCGGGAACCAATACAGTCAACAAAGTATATGGGTTTGCTACTACTGGGTAGAGGTCCTCTGTTATTTTGTTTATGGCTCACAGATCCTGGACCACCCGATACGACCCGTCAGACTTACGGACAGGTAGTATAGGGGTGTTAAAATCTGACTCGCACTCTTTCAATAATCCTAATTGTAAAAATCTTTCTATCTCTGGCCGGATTCCTTCCTTATCTTCCTGTTTTCGGGGATATTGCTTAACTCTTACCAGTTGCCGGCCTTCTTTGAGTCTAACTTCAATGGGTAGAGCATTCTTTGCTCTTCCAGGGACATCAGTGGCCCATACCCCAGGGTATACCTGGTTTAGGATCTCTTCGGGAATTCTCCTTCTGTGGGAGGACTGGTTAGAAATAGACTCAGTACCTGAATATATTGTTGATCCTTTACCTCCAGAGTAATTTCTCCTTTTTCAAATGTAATTTTTGCACCCAATTGTTCCAACAAATCCCTTCCCAGAAGTGCCTTTAGGGAACTGGGCATATACAAGAATTTGTGGATGCCCCATAGTTTTCCTAATTTATACTTCAAAGGTTTACAAAAGTATGCCTTTTCACTTTGTCCAGTTGCCCCTTTTACCATGATATAGTCACTCCCCAGGGGCATCAAGGATTGATTTAAAACTGAGTATGTTGCCCCCGTGTCAACCAAAAATTCTGCCTCTTGTTGTTCCTTCCTCTCTATTGCTGAACACTCTCCACGCTTCATCCAGCAGGACTTTCAAGTTCCTACCTTTTGTAGGATGCAACTTCTGGAGTTTGCACCTAATGTCTCCCATAGACTGATCCAAAAAAAGGGAGACTAGTTGTTGTATTCCTACCTCTGACCCAGGGTCCAGCGGTGTGTTACGGCGCATTACATCCCTCAATCGATCCAGGAATTCGGATGGAGACTCGAAAGGACCCTGTTTAACTGCATATAAAGCTGGCCAATTTATGGTTCTAGGAATGGCCCTTTCCATTCCTTTAGAAATCCACTTTTGGTATGCCTGCAATCTCTCCACGTGAGCAGACATGTTAGCATCCCACTTCGGGTCTTGGAGGGGGAAATCCTAGTCCGGGAAGATACAGGGCTGTCTGGAGGAGTGGGGATTTCATCCAAGTTCGCATCCTGTTCCTGTGATCAAGGGGGAGGCTTAAACAAGTCAGTTAGATTAGTACATCTTTGCCCAATACTACATGCCGAACAACACTGCCTCAGTTTACCTCTGAATTTTTTATTGTTTTCTCGCTCAAGTGCGAGTACCATGGGGTCCTGTGGTGGTATCATTCCACAGTCCCTTTGTCACTCTGGATGGTTTCGGAGTGTGAAAAACATATTTGCATATGAGACCTCATCCCATTTTTCTTCTCTCCTCAAAAACAGCATTAATTGCAAGAGAGTATTATAATCTATTGACCCGTTAAATAGCCAATTGGCCCCATCTTCCAATTTATATAGATGCCACCATTGATTGCAATATTTGGTAAGGGTCCTTTTACTTTCTATGCCTCCGGTCCCAACAATGTCTTTCCAGTGAAGGAGCACACAGCCTAAAGGACTCTTTTTCAAAATTCCTCCCTGACTGTTACCCATTTCATGACTTGTTGCCCCTTTAACTTGCCTTTTGCTATTCTTTTAATAAGTTTCCACTCGAATCACTTCTTACAATTCGTTATAGTTTCTTCTCAATCTTTCTCCCACATGTCCCAAATTTTCGGAATCAATTTTTCCCTTCCGCACACCAGCTTCACTACCTCAATTTCTTGCTGAGTTCTTTCCCAACTGTGAAACCGTGGGGTCCGGGGAAGGCACTTAGGACACTATGCTCCTCACATCCTAGATACACAGTATCACTTTTTATCACAAGGTTTACACTTCAACAGGACCCAAGCTTGGTGCCAATTGTTATATAATCTAGGAGCTAGCCCACATGTGAAGCAGGGAATTATTCCTGCTTGCCCACCAACCCCAGGATTTATAAGGATTTTAGAGGTTGTTCCCAATCTAAGGCTACCTTCCACCCTGCGGGAGTCACTTATGCCCCTTTCAAATAAAATCTCTCTTCTCCCCTTTGTATCCAGTTCCCCCCCTCATTCAAATACTCCCAAGGTTTGAGCCCAAACCACCTAAGGAGTGATTTCTTTTGCTCTGTCACTTTAATAATTCACCAGTTCCCGTTCCCTGTCACTTAGGAGAGTGATTAGGCACTACCACAGCCCAAGTTGCACGTTAAAAGATTTACAAGCTTTATAATTATTCCAGGCGCTTTGTCCGTCTCTGGCCATGCTCCGCGCAGAGTTACAGAACCGCAGATCAGGACTCCCACTCACTTCACCACAATGCTGCGTCTCAACCACACATACACACGCACAAAGACAAAACTTTTAACATTAAAATCCCCGGCTATTCAAATTATAACATTATCACTTCAGTTAACATTCATACAAAAACCACCCATACACAGTTACAGTTAGCATTTATACAAAAACCACTCGAACACAGTTACAGTTAACATTCATACAAAAATCACTCGAACGCAATTGCGCGGAGGTCCGCTTACCCTTCTCCTGCTTCTTCTATAGAAAACTACCCAAACACAATAGTGCAGAGGTTAGCATTCATACAAAAACCACCCGAACGCAATTGTGCAGAGGTTCGCTTACCCTTCCAAACATTAGCAGGTCCGTCCTGGCTCCCGACACTGGGATGCAGCGGTAACCTCGGGTTTGCTCGATCTACCCTCAAGATTACTAGCGGCCGCTCTATCAGTCAGCAAACCCCACTTCCTTACCAGGGTACCCTTTTCCCACGGGGACTATGCTGCATGCCAGACATCTCAGTGCGATTTACCAGCAGCCCCAGCCACGCGTACAACTTACAGGCCCTTCCCTACAAAACATACCGTTTATATCCGCGGCTGCAGGAGGTTGTTGTCTGCTCTCCGGGTGAGCGGCCGGCAGCGGAGGCTCCTCCGAGGAAAGTGCCCGGGGCGCGCCTAGGAGCGTCCGCTCCGCAGTCGCTCCCACGGTCGAGTAGAGATCTCCTGGCTGGCTCGCTAAAACTGACGTGCGGAAAGCAGACTCCACAATCTGTAAGACTGTAAAGTAGGTATGTTTATTCGGCGCCGGGCAGCACGGGGGGTAGTCCCACCAAAGTCGTGTGCGCCGAGCAGCGACGTGTCTCTTCAATTTATACAATCAAATATTACATACACATTAGATTTCCCAATACACCTGTACATATGCATCTATCCTCATTGCATATCAAAATCAATTCCGAGAAATAATTTCCATATTATAATTAGTTCCAAGAAGTAATTTCCATAGTCTCCTCCCAGTTGCACTTGCGCAGTGCCTCCTAGTGGTGGTCGTCGGGGGGTCTCAAGATGAAGGCCCATCCTCTTCATCACGGTGTCCGCTGATTGACCTTTGTTTCTGCGCAAACTCAGTTCTCTCCTGGCTCCCATCCATACAGCAGGGTCGGTCTTGACCGGTTCTAGGCGACTCCCAGCCCCTATCAGGAACTGACCCCTTTGTATGGAGATGCAAGACTCTCTGCTTCAGTTAATTTAGACAATAGATAAGCACTATCAGTTTTTTAAATGCACAGCAACTATTAGGTAATGCCACTTCTATTAAAATCCCTTTAACCCCTTCCTTCATAAAGGCTTAATATCAGGGCAAGAAAGCAACCATAAGGATGCTGACATTAAACACGCCAGTGTGTCGATTCATGGGCTTCCAGAGACCTTGAAACACAATACTGTCATTTCTTAAAGGGCTTGATATTGCCTTTTAAAAATTGTGCATGATGTTTTTATGGGAGAAGGCTACTAAGCAGAGGTCATTTTGATCCTTCTTTCATGGACTGCAATTGATACGGATTGATTTTGTTTCTCCCACTATGTATATTTTTACACATACAAAATATCTGTGTAATATAGATATGTGTGTTATATAGTGTATATATTATATAGCTAGATATAGCTGCACATTGCATACACATCATTGCATAATGTTCTCCCTGTCTTAACTTGTCTAACCAAGGCTGAAGGCCTTCCGCTTACAGTGGTTCAGGGCTTCACTCGCAGCCCCATGCCCTTCCTCCCAGGCTGCCCGGGAGCCTGCCCCGGCATCACGTGGCAGGACTTTCCCTTTGCCCTCACACCGCTGTTCTCCAGGCGTTGCCCTTGCAAATGATGTGGGACCGGGCGTCTCCTCAGAGCCATGGGGCAGTGGCACGTTCCTCACTCCGGCCTTCCCCCAAAAGTAGCTTTAGAGGCGAAGAGTCGATGCGTTCCACTGTGACCAGTACCCCCTGCTCCCACCACCTGGTAAAGTGGTTAGCTTAACTAATGCCATTTTACGAGGCAAGCAGCCATTCCCTCTGACACAACGGGTCACGTATTCATTCCCGTTCCCCTCATTCTCAGGCCCAAAAGGTCCTGTGAACCAAGTAGATTAATCAAACAGATTTGTTCCTCCCCTCCCCACTGGTTTCCAGGTTCCCAGGTGCCAGGCTGACTGCTCCCCTCCTCACTGGCCTGAAGGGCCCCAGGCACCCGGCCTGCCAGGCAGCAGTGGTGGGCCCACTGCAGAACAGGGACACCTGCCGCGTAGCAGCAGGCAGAGCACTGCCTATAAAATCAAGCAGTTACAAGGCCTAAGTGGGGAACTTAGGCCAGAGGTGCTGCTGGACAGTAAGACCCATGACCCTCTGGTGGCAGGGAGCTCCATCATCTGCTTCCTCTGAGGACTGACGGAGTGACTGGTATTCTTTTATATGCTTTTTGAGTCTAGATTACAATTGCTATATTGATACAGCAAACCATGTGTTAAGATTTCACCCGATCTGCAAAGGGTCCAGGTGAATAGAAATCATAATTTCAGTTAGGATTTAGGTGATCAGAAATATAAAGTAAATTGTATTATGAATTCTGTATTGTGCTACTTACAGATTGTACTACATTGATTTGGCTTGTAGAACTCCTGTGACATTCCAACAGCAATTTCTATGCTATACTAATCATAATATCCTGTTAAGAAAAATTGCTTTAATTTTAACTATGATTTAGTTCCATCATAGAATCATAGAATGATTTGGGTTGGAAGGGAACTTATAGGTCATCTAGTTCCAACCCCCCTGCCATGGGCAGGGACACCTTCCACCAGACCCGGCTGCTCAGAGCTTCATCCAGCCTGGCCTTGAACACTGCCAGGGAGGGGGCAGCCACAGTTTCTCTGGGCAACCTGTTCCAGTGCCTCGCCACTCTCACAGAAAAGAATTTCTTCCTAATATCTAATCTAAATCTACCCTCTTTCAGCTTAAAGCCATTACCCCTTGTCCTATCACTACTTGCCCTTGTAAAAAGTCCCTCTCCAGCTTTCTTGCAGGCCCCTTTGGGTACTGGAAGGCTGCTGTAAGGTCTCCCCAGAGCCTGCTCTTCTCCAGGCTGAACAGGCAAAACTCTCTCAGCCTGTCCTCACGGGAGAGGTGTTCCATTCTGCTGACCATTTTTATGGCCCTCCTCTGTACCCGCTCCAACAGGTCCATGTCTTTCCTGCGCTGAGGGCTCCACAGCTGGACGCAGGATTGCTGGTGGGGTCTCATCAGAGGGGAGCAGAGGGGCAGAATCACCTCCCTCGCCCTGCTGGCCATGCTGCTTTTGATGCAGCCCAGGATACAGCTGGCCTACTGGGGTGTGAGCACAGACTGCCGGGTCGTGTTGAGCTTCTCATCAACCAGTACCCTGAAGTTCTCCTCAGAGCTGCTCTCAATCCATTCTCTGTCCAGCCTGTCATCATTCTGACAAGTATCCCTGAAATAACTTGTCTGTCTCCTCAGTGCTGGGTGACAGCCACTACTATGGAGCCTGCTAATAGGTACAGATATATAATATCTGCATGTACATGTAAGTAAGCATAACTCATAATTTGAGCAAGAAATGCAGCAAGTCCCCATGCTTTACCTACTGTCTACAGTGTCTTTTATTCTTTCCCCTCCTTTACCTTTTCTCACAAGTACAGCACAACACAAACCAGGAGAAGAACAACATGAGTGTCCACAGTCACAGCTCATTTATCACTCACGACAATCCTACTGGATCTGGCTGGAATGGAGTTCATTTTCTCCATAGCAGCGCCTATGGGGCTGTGTTTCAGATTGGTGACCAAACCAGTGTTGGTAACACACCAGTGTTACGGCTACTGGGGAACTTGCACTGCCTCAAAGCCTGGGGAGCAGGCTGGGGGTGGGCAAGAGGCTGGGAGGGGACACGGCCAGGACTGTGGACCCCAACTGACTGAAGGGATAACCCATGCCATGTGATGCCACGCCCAGCAAGGAAGCTTGGGGTAGTGGTGGGGGAGTTTTGCCAAAGCAGCCATCACTCAGAGGCTAGCTAGGCATCAGTCTGCTGACAGGAGGCAGTGAGTGATTGCTTTTGCACCATTTGCTTTTCTTTTCTTCATTTACTAACCTGGCCTTACCTCCACCCCCCAGGTGCTCTCACTTCTGCCCTCGTGATTCTCTCCCCAACCCAGCTGGGTGGGGGCTTGGCTGCCAGCTGGGGTCAGCCACCACTCAACATGCAGCAGACCACAGGGCACCAGCACTGTATGCCTGAGAACAATTCAAGAGAGGGGCCTGAGCAGGGACATTTAAAAAGCCTGGAATCCAGGGCAAGATCTTCCAGAAAGGCTGCAAA
This sequence comes from Opisthocomus hoazin, assembly GCF_030867145.1. NCBI lineage: Eukaryota > Metazoa > Chordata > Aves > Opisthocomiformes > Opisthocomidae > Opisthocomus > Opisthocomus hoazin. Next base: position 88,106,521 of record NC_134414.1, on the reverse strand, counting down.
CTTTAAGCACTTTTACTGAGAAAGGGAAAAATTTGTACTTCCACTAGGGCAGCAGAATGAGTCAAAATCAGGTTTGGAGACAAATATGAACTAAACCCTTTAACTTCTGCTACAAAATGCGGTATTTTTTCCTTTAATTCAAAATAGTGCTGCTGAGAAAAGGAAGTTTCCCACTAGGCTGAAATGTCATCTGATCTTCAGAATCCCAGAACAGGCCAGGCAGTGTAGAGCATTAACCAGCTAACACCTCAATTTTCTCTTTCCATGCCTTTTAATTTTGTCAAAATGGATGGGGTTTTCACAGAGCTGCTGGAATTCACCTAGAACTCTTCATCAGCATTTCAAGTCTGCAAAATACAGCAGACATAGTAAGCTGTTAAATTTAGTTGAGTGGGTTTGCTCAAAAGGATCTGAGGAATAAGAACTTCAGTCACTCATAAAGTGTTAACTCAAACTCCCAAAGATATTTAGACACTGTGTCCCTTTTGTCAGACCCTAAAAAGGAGAAGGACGATCTTGTTATAAAGATGTGTACCAGTCTGGTGTGATTAACAGTTCATCCTTCTGTCCAGGACAACTGGAGCATGATTTATGAGCAAGGTTTCCATGAGAATCAATGCCCCTACATTCTTCCCTATTTGAACTGGGCAGGGCATGGTCTTCAAAAGAAAGCAAAAAAAAAAAAGGAAGGGTGTCAAAATAGTCGAAACACAAGCACTGTCTTGGCACAAGTAATTTTCAAGTTTTATTTATAGTACTTGTGCACCATATTAGGCAAACAATTCACCATTTTGTTTGTAACAAAGATCTGATCTATAAAGCAACTGAATTGATACCGCACACTGGAAGTATTGCACACCTTTCACATAGTAATAAGGTTGAAACTTTGGTATAATTATGTGGCCACACAGACGTGGGGTGAACAACTTAAGTGGGAAGCAATATTTTCAAGATAATAGGTTAAATAATCTTCTGTTTTAAAAATTATTTTATCACACAAAGTGATAAGCCACAGGACGGCATGCCAAGGTTTGAAGTATGTTGTGCTAGTAAGGTCCTACTGTCTGCTCTATGATGGCTGAGCACACTGGAGCACATTCAGAATAGTTCTATGTTAACATGTGCAGCATGAGGCATAAACAAGAGGAGCTAGAAGCTTTGGCCCAGTCCCAGAGCTACATCATCACTGGCATGAGTGAAATCTGGTGGGATGAGTCCTGCAACTGGTGTGCCGTGATGAATGGTTATAGGCTCTTCAGGGTTCAGGCAGAGCAGGTGAGGTGCTGTCTGCAAGGGAGGCGTTGGATTGTGTGGCGCTTACAGTTGGTGATGACACAGTTAAAAGCCTCTGGGTAAGGATGAAGGGGAAAGAAAATAAAGTGGATGTTGTTGTGGGACTCTACTATTGACCACTCAGCCAGGATGACAACATGGATTAATTATTGTCTAAGGAATTAGGGAATATCTCTAGATCAGCTGCCATTGTCCTTATGGGTGAGTTTAGCTTCACAGAAGTCAACCAGGAATATCACACAAGGGACACAAACAAGTCCAGGAAATTCCTGAAGCAGGCTGAAGATAACTTCTTGGTGCAGGTACTAAGGGAGCCAACTAGGAAAGGTGACTGCCTAGATTTATTGTTTGTAAACAGAGAGGGACTCCTGGGCAAAGTGGTGATTGGCAGCTGTCTTGGTGACAGGGACCATGAAGTAGTCGAGTTTTAAATTGTTGGCAATGGGAGAAAAACTGCCAGCAAAACTTCACCCCTGGTTATGAGGAGAGCAAACTTTGTGCTGCTGAAGGAGCTAGTTAGCAAGGTCCCCTGGGAATCTGCTTTTGAAGGTATTGGGGTCCACGAATGCTGGTCACTTATTAAGAGCCATCTCTTAAAGAGTGAAGAAGCAGGCAACTTCAAAGTGTTGGAAGTCAAGCAAACAGGGCAGAGGCCAGCTTGGGTGAGTAGGGATCTTTTAAAACTTTGGTAGAAAAGGAAAGTGTATGGACATTGGAAGTAAGGACAGGTGACATGGGAGGACTACAGACATGCTGTTTGCCACTGTAGGGGAAAAGTTCGTGCAGCCAAACCTCAATTAGAGTTCAAGCTGGCCAATACTGTGAAAAACAACAAAAAGGGCTTTTTAAAATATGTTAACAGCAAAAAGAGAATCAGATACAACATTGGTTCGTTACTTCATGAGGCCAGTCACCTTACAAATAGGGATATAGACAAAGGGGAAATGTTTAATGCCTTCTTTGCCTCTGTTTTCAACACCAGTGTTGGGCCCCAGCACACCTCAACCCCTGTGTTGGAAGATCGTGACTAGGGAAATGATAAACTCCCAGCTGGATCTGAACTTCTCCAAGACTTGCTGCTGCAGCTGGCTGCAGAGAAGATTCATCCCAGGGTACTGGAAGAGCTGACTGGTGGGACCTGTCTCCATTATTTTGCAATGGTCTCAGGAGTCTGGAGAGGTCCACATTAACTGGAAGCTGGCAAATGTTGCCCCAGTTTTCAAGAAGATTAAGAAGGAAAACTCTGGTAATTACAGGCCTGTCAGTCTTACTTCAATGCCAGGAAAAATTATGGAGAAGGTTATTCTGGGAGACAATGCAGTCACTGGTCATAGCCAGCACAGGTTTACGAGGGGTAAGTCCTGTTTAACTAACTTCATTTCCTTTTATGACAAGGTCACTCATTTAGTTGACCAAGGGAAGCCAGGAGATATGGGATTTTAGCAAGGCTTTTGATACTGTCTCTCACAGTATCCTTCTGGACAAAACGTCCAGCAATACAGCTAGACCAGTCCATAATACGATGGATGAATAATTGGCTGACGAGTTGGGCTCAAAGAGTTACAGTAAATGCGGTTACATCAGGCTGGCGGCCTGTCACCAGTAGGGTTCCCCAGGGCTCAATTTTAGGGCCAGTGCTCTTCAATATTTTTATGAATGATCCAAATACAGGAACCAAATATATGTTAAATAAGTTTGCCAATGATACTAAATTAAGAGGAGCTGTGGACTCTCTAGAGGGCAGAGAGGCCCTTACAGAGAGATCTGGATAGAGAGCTGGGCAATTAGCAACTGTGTGAAATTTAATACAAGCAAGTGCCAGATTCTGTAGCTGGAATGGTATTATCCTGGTTATGTGTACAAACTGGGGGATGAGAGCCTTGAGAGCAGCCCTGCGGAAAGAGATATGGGGGTTTGGGTTGATGGCAAGTTGAATATGAGTCAACAGTGCACCCTGGCAGCCAAAATGGTCATCTGTATCCTGGGGTGCATCAAGCACAGCATCACTAGCCAGTCGAGGGAGGTGATTGTCCCACTCTTCACTGCACTGGTGTGGCCCCACCTCAGTACTGCATGCAATTTTGAGCACCTCAATATCAGAAGGACATCAAGCTATTAGAGTGTGTCCAGTGGAGGGTGACAAGGATGGTGAAATGCCTTGAGGGCAAGGCTTCTGAGGGGCGACTGAAGTCATTTCCTTTCATCAGCTTGGAGACGAGAAGGGCGAGGGGTGACCTCTTCACAGTCTACAGCTTCCTCAAGGGGGGAAGCAGAGGGGAATCATACAATCATAGAATGCTTTGGGTTGGAAATTCTTCCTTATATCTGAACTAAATCTATCCTCGTTCAGTCTGAAGCCATTGCCACTTGTCCTATCACTACATGCCTTCACAAAAAGTCCCTCTCCAACTTTCTTGTACGCCTTCTTCAGGTATTGCAAGGCTGCTGTAAGGTCTACCCAGAGCCTGCTCTTCTCCAGACTAAACAGCCCCAACTGTCTCAGCCTGTCCTCACAGGAATGGTGTTCCAGCCCTCAGATCATCTTCGTGGCACTCCTCTGGACTTGCTCCACAGGTCCATGTCTTTCTTATAGAGCAGGTAGTAGATCTGAACACAGTACTCTGGGCAGGTAATCTCATGAGAGTGGACTAGAAGGGCAGAATCACCTCTCTTGATCTGCTGGCCACACTTCTTTTGATGCAGCCCAGGATGTCATTCGATTTCTGGGCTGCCAGCGTTAATTGCTGGCTCATAATCAATCTTTCACCCACCAATACACCCAAGTCCTTCTCCTCAATCCATTCTCCACCCAGCCTGTATCCATGATTGAGATTGTCCTGACCCGTGTGCAGAACCTTGCGCTTGGCCTTGTTAAACTGCACGAGGTTTGCACGGGCCCACCTCTCAAGTCTGTCAAGGTCCATCTGGAAGGCACCGCTTCCCTCTACACTATCAACCACACCACTCACCTTGGTGTCATCTGCAAACTTGCTGAGGGTGCATTCAATCTTGCTGTCCATGTCCCCCACAAAGCTGTCAAATAATACTGGTCCCAATACAGACCCCTGAGGGATACCACTTGTAACTTGTCTCTACTTGGACATCGAGCCATTGACCGCAACTCTTTGAACACAACCATCCAGTCAATTCCTTATCCATTCAGTAGTCCACCCATCTTGAGACAGTATCAAATGCTTTGCACAAGTCTGGGTAGATCATGTGAGTTGCTCTTCCCTTACCCACCAATGCCGTAACCCCATCGTAGAAGGCCACCAGATTTGTCAGGCATGATTTACCCTTACTGATGCCATATTTGCTCTCAGCAATCACCTCTCTGTTTTACATGTGCCTTAACATTGTTTCCAGGAGCATCTGCTCCATGATCGTGCCAGGCACAGAGGTGAGACTGACTGGCCTGTAGTTCCCTGGGTCTTCCTTTTTTACTTTTTTAAAGATGGGGGTTATATTTCCCCTTTTCCAGTTAGTGGGAACTGCTCTGGACTGCCATAACTTCCCAGATATGATGGATAGTGCCTTAGCAACTGCATCCACCAATTCCCTCAGGATCTCTGGATGCACCTCACAAGGTCCCGTGGACTTGAGTACATTCAGGTTCCTTAGATGGTCTTGAACCTGATCTTCTCCTACAGTCGGCACTTCTTTATTCTTCCAGTCCCTGCCTTTGGATTCTGTGATTTGGGCAGTGTGGCTGGAGCACTTGCCAGTGACGACCAAGGCAAAAAAGTACCTCTGCCTTCTCCATGCCGGTGCAGTCCGGTCTCCCATTTCACTCATCAGGGCAGGTAGAGTTTCTTTCATCTTGGCTATCTGATGCATCTGGAGAATCCCTTGTTATTGTTTACATCCCTAGCCAAGTTCACCTCCAGCTGTTCCTTGGCTTTCGTGGTCTCCCTGCACTCCTGGCCCATATCCCTGTAATATCTCTGGAACATGTATTCCTGCGTCCACTGCCTATGCATATTGGTTTTGTGTTTTAGTTTGGCTGAGAGGTCATCACTTAACCAAACTTGCCTCATGCCTCCCCTTCTGTTCTTCTTGAACGTCAGGACTAAGAGCTCACACGCCCTGAGAAAACAAAGTCTTTAACAATCCCCCATCTCTCGTTCGCTCCTTTATCTCTGAAGGCAGTTTCCCAAGAGATCCTCCACACTCCCACACACTAGTACCCATAAACAGCCAAAAAATTGCCTTTCTGTGTTTGGGGTCCTGACTCTGCTTTTTACCCATCCTGTACCCCTCCAGACTGAGAATTCAACCATGGCACCATCACTGCAGTAGGTTCAAAGTAGCTAAGAGTGTTGGTTACACATGGTCCAGAGCTGTCACTAAGACTCGTTGCCAGAAACAGAAAAGGGCCTTGAGAGAGAAGGCAGAGGCTGCATGGACTGTGCTGTGGACAGGAGCACCCAAGGTGAGAGGTGAGGGTGTGCTGCTCCTCACAGCAGGCAGGGAGCCCACCCGTGCCCCACACACAGAGGTTTAGGCTGCCATTCCAAAAGGCTTCAGCTGAAGTAGTGTCACGTGTTTGAGGAGGCGATGCTGTGAACCAGAGTGGGGAACAGGCCCAAGTGTGTATCTTTCTGAGCAGCATTTCTTCCCTTTTTCAGGATGTCTCTAAAGTCAGGCTCGTTCCAACCTTGGGATTTATTGGTGCCCGAGCAGGCACTGTGGGAGAGAGACCTGCCTGGGGAACAAGGGGGCAAAGAAGGGCTTGAGGCTGCTCTGGAGCACCACAGCACAGCTAAACAAACAGTGGGGCACATGCTTCCTTATGTGACTTGGTCATACGTGCCCTGTGCTTCTAGTGACTGTGTTTTGTTCTAGAGAAAGTCTGGGCAGGCAGAGGCGAGTCAGTCACTTCAGCATGTCCTCAGGCCCCAGCCGTGGCTGGACCTGGGCTAACACCTCTTCCACTTTCCCTTTTTTTTTTTTACCTTCCTTTTCTATGTAGCTTCCCACTTCCTCTTTGTTTTACTCAACTTTCTCCTCCTGCCTTGGGCCTCTCCCTCATCCTCTCTGCTGTCCTGCTTCCCATCCTTGCTTCCAGGCAGGAGTTCCATGCACAGGGACTCTCTTGATCTTGTAACTCCTTCCAGCCCACAGCCTGCAAACCCTGATGAGTTTGTTTCTCACATAGCTTTTTGACAGTGCAACAGCAGCAGAGCTCCCCTACTACATCCTTGACAGCCCTTGAGAGCCGTCCCAGCAGAAGTTCCTTTCCCCAGCCATTAGGGCCGTTGACCTCTCAGACAGAAGCCATAGGCTCAGCAGATGTAAGCCCGAGATGAAATTACAATCATTGTTACATATCCTCCGACTCCTAAAATCAAAGCATGAGCTTTGCTTCGGGTAGTTTCTGTGTCAGCAAATGCTTTCTTGTTTTTCATAAAGACACCAAGTACAGAAACTACCATTTTCTATTAAAATCACATTTACTCCAACAGTGATCTGAACAGCAGCAACTTGAGGCACGGCCAAGCTCCTCCCGGCAGTCTGTATGCTAGAGTAAGCTGAGCAAGTGTCTCGCCCACACTTGACCCAGCCACAGGAGATGCTGGAGGCCTCCAGTGAACTGAAACCTGGAAGTGGTGATTCTGTTCTACACCAGGGACTTCCAGTGGATAGTGCATCTTCTCTTGCTGTGCAGCAATTAATGCCAAGCAAGGCGCACATCAGCTAAACATCTGTGCTGGCAATAGTTTTGGTTCAGCCTTGCCCTAGCAAAACAAGTGAACGATCACCTTTGGGACTAACTGTGCACTTTGTTTTGGGGTACAATAGCACAATTACATTTACCCTCCATGCTTCAACAGCTTCTCCGAATGAAGTCTAGGTCATCTTTTGCTCACCGTGCATCATAAGAATGTTCACAGGGAAGGGCAGAGCTAAACAGTTTCTTGGAGAAGCTTGTTGTAGGCCAGGGTATTGCTCGTAGCTATTGCATTTTTCAGGCACTGCCAGAAGTAGGGCTGAGACCGAGGGTTAGTTGGCCATTCCAAGACAGAATTCCTGCACAGCCTCTTCCTCAGCAGGACATACCGGGACTTCTGCAATACCTTCTCAAGGAATATCAAGATAATGACATCCACTTTTTCATCTAGAAGCCGCTGGTGGGCCATGTAAAATGTTGTCTTGAAGCTGCCGCTTTTAATATACTTGTTGGTCAGCACAAATATGGTCTTTTTGCTCAGCTGAATGCTCTGGGAAAGGTTTTCAAAGACTGGCTGTCCTGGGAGCCAGTCCCTTTCTTGCAGGCATAAATTGAACTGCCTGGCTTTCTGATCTTCCAGCCTTTCTACCAGTTCTGTCAGCACCCACTCGTTCACAGCTGGATCTTCATTGTCGTAGGCAACAAAAGCATCATAGCAAGCGTCTGGCAAAGATAAGCGCCGATAGCCCTTCAACTTGGCAGTGCAGTAATGGTAACTATACCACACGTCCCAGAAGTAGAGATGGCTCGTCACTGTGAGCACCATAAAGCCTAGGACAGTTGAAGCTGACAGAGCATAAAGCATCAAATACGAGGTGTCCAGCTCACAGGTATAGAGATCCAAGAAAACCACGCTCCTTCCTTTATGTGCCCCTGGGCCAGCACAAGTCACTGCTGTGGCCAGTAGAGGAATGGTCACTTGAGTCTGGTTGATCCACCAAACAAACCACACGGCATCACAATTGCACTTGAAAGGATTGCCATGCAAAAGCAGCATCCTCAGGTTGTTAATGACATTCTCTGGGAAGCTAGATTTCTTAATTATTTGGATCTGGTTTGAGCTGAGGTCCAAGTATTTCAGTTTAAAAGCGCCTCTCAGAAAATGTTTGGTTAGCCGTTGAATGCGGTTGTTTCGGAGCATCAGTTCTTGGAGCGTTGAAGAACAGTTGGACAGTTCTCGGGGAACAGCAGTCAGAAGGTTGTTGCTGAGGTCCAGAGTGACTAGCTTCTTCAGACAGTGGAGTTTTCCCCAGTTGAAACTCTTCATCCCGTTATTGGTTAAGTTGAGGGTCTTCAGTTCCGGAGGCATAGCTTCAAAAACACCATGAGGCAAAAAACTGAGTGAGTTGAAGGAAATATCCAGTTGTTCCAGACGGGTCAGATTCTTGAAGAACGACAAGTATCTAGCATTCCCATCCATCCATAAAACATCTAAACGATTTCCTCTGAATTCTAAAATTTGAAGAGATTGGCTTTCCAGTCCTGTGTTAATAGAGGTAGAAATCTGATTCTCATTCATCATCAGCTTCTTCAGATGGGCCAAGTTTTTCATAAAACTAAGCACGTGAGTAACACCTTCTGCCAGAAAATAATGATTGTTATTGCTCAAGTCTAGAATTTCTAGACCTTCTAGCTCTTTGAAAGCAGTGGAGTATAGCAAGTCAATCCTGTTGTTAGAAAAGTCCAGATATTTCAAGTCAAGCAAGTTGTTGAATTCACTTCCATTTAAAGCTTGACTTATTGCATTACCTGACAAGTTGAGGCATCTGAGGAAACTAAGACCATGGAAGTCTGAGGGGTTAATAAAAAATATGTTGTTTCTACTTAAATCCAGAGTTTCTCCATAGTTCAGGCATTCTTCATTAACTGAAGATTTGTAGGAAGCAGCCTCTTTGTCTTTGGACCTGCAGCTTCGCCCGTACTCATCATACCTGAAATAATGCATCTCTTGTAATACTTGCCTGTTGTGTTGTTCTACCGAAATCCTAGGATTTGAGCAAAATCCATAACAGTCGCCCTCACCTGAAGAGGGAGAAATTTTATTCACTGAGAGGTCTATGAGCTTAAGAGCTGGGAATGCTTTGAACATTGTCAGGTTAGCAACTTTAATGAAATTAGTCCCGAGATCCAACACTGTTAGGTTTCTAAGACTGAGCAGTGGATCTAGATTTCCTCCTCTCAGTTCTTTAAAGACATAACCCCGGAGTCTCAGGGTTTCGAGATTAGAGAGGGAGGAAAAGGTCTTCGACAGATTCAAGGATGGAGAATATGTCTTCAGTTCAAAATTAAAGGACAGATCAAGCTCTACGAGGCTGGGGAGAAGTTTCAAAAACTGAGCATCTCCAATCTCCTTTACAAGGAAATTTTGGGAGAGATCAAGCTCTTGGAGATTCATGATGTTTTGAAACCAGCTGCTGGGTATGCTGTGAAGAGAATTACTGTGAAGTCGCAGAATTCTTAAGTTCTTCAAGGAATAAAAAGCCCTGGAATGTATCTCAATTGAGGTCTTGGGGCAGGGAGTACAAGGATATGGAGCATTGTAGCAACGTGGGCAATTACCACTTAGATCAAGAATTTCTAGGTTGTGAAGGGCACTTAAATCATGTTCATGAATCACTTGAATCATGTTATTGTAAATATACAATTCCTTTAAAGTAGATGACAAATAGGGTGGAATATGAGTTAAGTTGTTTGACTTCAGGGATAGTATCGTTAATCTTTTCAGCTCCAGAAAAGCTGTTTTTTCAATTTCAAAGGAAACATTGCATGGGTTACGGTAGTAACAGTTCTGTCCCAGGTACAATACTTCTATGTTACCAAGCTCTGAAAAATTGGCTTTTTGGATTGAAAAGATACTGTTTGCTTCCAGGCTCAGCAGGCTTAATGTAGCAGGAAGACCCCGGGGTATTTCCAACAGCTGATTTGCATCCAAATACAATGACCTCAATCTTGTCAGGGCAGCAAAACTGCCATTCTCAATCTTTGGTCTCCGGATGCACACACAATCTTTGGGCCCCATTCTGACAGGGACACAGTTACATCTGAAGTCAATCTCCATGAGGTTTTCAAGACCAGCAAAGGATGTTGGATTGATATGGGGGATATGGTTAATGCTCAGGGTAAGGTTGGTAGCGTTTGCAGGGATCCCTCTGGGGACTTCCAGGAGACGCCGATCGGTGCAGTCCACTGTCACAGTGCCTTCAGAGGTTTTAACATCACAAGGTAAACTTTTGGAAAACCAAGCCCCTGACAGCAGCATCGGATATAGGAAGAGCAAGACAAAGGGCAATTCCTTGGACATCTTTGCACGAGGTACCTGATAATAAGGAAATAGGGAGGTATTAGTTTAAAGCAATGAGGACGTGTCATAGGACATCAGGTCCATCATGTACTGGGTCAGAACAAATACACAGCTAACCTGGGGTCCTGTCTCTCACACTGGTTTGAAGTGGATGTGCGGGTAGGATTATATTCTTAGAATAGTATTATACCTAATATTATATATATTAGATATAGTATATATTGTTATATTATTATAGTATTTGAGGAAGGCAGATGTTGGTATTTCCTTTCTTTACTTCCTTATCTTTAAATGTTGTAGTGGTAAGACAAATTCCGCTTTCTCCATAGTGAATCTTAAAAAATAAACCTACTGAGAAACTGACTATGCAGGTGATTAAAGTCTACATACCTGTGAATTTTCTTTTTTTGAGAGGAAATAAGTGTTATTAATCATCTAGCGGATTGCAATTGTATAATAGTGTAAATGAGCAAAGTTAATTTTTCAAAGCATATGCAAGATGGAGAAAGTCTATAGTCGCTTAAAAGTTAGTGTAAATGTTCAAACAACACTGACTAACAGGTGAGTGCCTGTTCTGTCCCACTCAGCGGATAAGGGGATGTGAGCTTTTCAAATCTCTGTATGATATCCACAAGTCACGACAATGATGTGATAAGTTCAACTAAAAACAAAGCTTTACTAGGAATTCAGCAAAATTAAAAAGATGGTATGTTCACGACTTTCTAATTGCATCACTTTTAATGCAATGGGACTGCAATGGATATTGGCTTGGCAAATCTTACAATGTTATAATGTCTGATTTTGCACAACAATAAAATATAGTGGATTGACAATCTTACGACATCACCATTATGTGCCTATAAATCAAGTAAAGATAGAGAAAGAGAGGAAAAAATGAGGAGAGATAAGAGGAAAGACATCACCACCCTTGGATCCAGCGGCAGTTTCTGCTGGTGGTTGGCATCCTCCAGCAGCAGGTGAGCACCAAGAGGCTTGCCCATTCTCCTTTTATATCCTTCGAATGCCTGTCATCCCTCCTCAGGGGAGAAGTACTGTTGCTCAAAATGTGGGTGCAGGGGGTTCTTGGTTGTCTCACAGTCCCCTCTGTAGAGCTGGCCTTCAGCCTCATTCAAGCATTTAACTTTCTTGCCTACATGGTATCGCAGACGAAGAGAGGTGGGTTTCGCCAGACAGCATCCTGCCTCCACACAGTTCCACTTGCCTGCCATAAGTCCCTCATCAGCTTAGGAAGTTTGCTTACAAAAATACAACGTACAATGCCTCATTTGTAAGTTTGCTTGATTCAAGCATCTCTGCCTCGGTTCCTCAAAATGGATGTTTGTGACAATCGCTCACTTCAATCAAGGGCTCTGCAGTGACTAATTCCAGTTTCACATTATTGTAAAGATTCTTTCTCTGGTAAGTGCTAGAATGGATGTATGATTGACCTAAACCAATCAATGGCTACACTTTTCACTGCCCGACAAGCACAGAGGGCCAAGAAGACAATGTATCAATGCAAAGTGCAAAAAGGAACACCAGAGACAGATTTAAGATTGAGCATGTCTGATAAAAGAATAATAATCAGCAAATAATTTTATCCAAAGTTCTACAGGCATTTAAAGGACTTTTCAAAGCATCCTCTCTCTCCAAAAGTCTTTGTGGTCTTGCCTAGTTTTTAGATTTGTCTGTGTTATGGGAAGACCTGTAAGTTTTTAGTATTTCACAGCCTACTAATTACTTCCTCAGCAGCAGTCAGTGCCAACAAAACCCTGTTCCCTGGCCAGACACAAGCAGCCAGGCAAGCAGGCTGCCAGCCTTGGCTTGTCTAGCAGAGGCATAGGGGCTCTGACCATTTTGCTGCCTTGCACAGCTTCTTAACTGCATGTATCGGGTGCTGGTCAAGAGAAGTGGTGTCCTCCAGGGGTCAGTACTGGGCCCAGTCTTGTTTAACTTCTTCCTGGATGAAGAGTTAGAATGTACTCTCAGCAAGTTTGCTGATGACACCAAACTGGGAGGAGTGGTAGATACACCAGAAGGCTGTGCTGCCATTCAGCGTGACCTGGATAGGCTGGAAAGCTGGGCAGAGAGGAACCTGATGAGGTTCAACAAAGCCAAATGCAGGGTCTTGCACCTGGGAAGGAACAACCTCATGCACCAGTACAGGCTTGGGGTGGACCTGCTGGAGAGCAGCTCTGTGGAGAGGGACCTGGGCGTCCTGGTGGACGACAGGTTAACCATGAGCCAGCAGTGTGCCCTGGCTGCCAAGAAAGCCAATGGGATCCTGGGGTGCATCAAGAAGAGTGTGGCCAGCAGGACGAGGGAGGTTCTCCTTCCCCTCTACACTGCCCTGGTGAGGCCTCATCTGGAGTACTGTGTCCAGTTCTGGGCTCCCCAGTTCAAGAAAGATGAGGAACTACTGGAGAGAGTCCAGCGGAGGGCTATGAGGATGATGAGGGGACTGGAACATCTCCCCTACAAGGAGAGGTTGAGGGAACTGGGCTTGTTCAGCTTGAAGAAGAGAAGGCTGCGAGGGGACCTTATAAATGCCTACAAATATCTGTAGGGTGGGTGTCAGGAGGATGCGGCCAAGCTCTTTTCAGTAGTGCCCAGTGACAGGACAAGGGGCAATGGGCACAAACTAAAGCACAGGAAGTTCCGTCTGAACATGAGGAAGAACTTCTTCCCTCTGAGGGTGACGGAGCACTGGAACAGGCTGCCCAGGGAGGTTGTGGAGTCTCCTTCTCTGGAGATATTCAAGACCCGCCTGGACAAGGTCCTGTGCAGCTTGCTGTAGGTGACCCTGCTTCGGCAGGAGGGTTGGACTAGATGACCCACAGAGGTCCCTTCCAACCCCTACTGTTCTGTGATTCTGTGATTCTGTGAATCAAAGCGAATAAAACCTGGAACAATCAACAACATCTTTTCTCCCCGTAAAACTCAGTGTTGAAGGCTTGGAGATGAATGGCACACAGAGTGCTCTTCAATAACTAGGATTTGCTATGCTTGGAATAGTAGTGACTAAATGTGAATACCCAAGTAAGCAGCTGAATATCAGATGGTTAGGTAAAGTGTTCAAGCTACACAGAAATGTTTTTTCCCTTTACCTGGGGCACAAGAAGATATAAAGGCCTGATCAAACACTACATGAAAACCCTGTTGAGTGTTGTCTAAGACGTGCCTTGCAGGTGACACAGGCTTGGAGACGGATTGAGGCTTCCTGTTGTACACTCTGTTTACTCAGGCAACTGTGTCCCCTGTATACCGTTGTGTTTCTGCGTTACCTTAGAAAACTATGCCAAAGATACCACACATCTGTGTGTCCGGAGGAGTGCTCTAGCGCCTAGCAGGGCAGCAGATGTGAGAGAAGCCGGATCGAGTCTCACACAGCACCACACTTCTGCGATCTAGACTCAACAGCCAAATGGAGTCACTGGGGATTTGTTCAGTCAGCTGTTGTGTATAAAGCTTCCACTGCAGAAGGGAAAATGTAAAAGTGGACTGCAGACCTTGAATTCAGTGTAATCTGGCACTGTACTACACCACAGCCTTTCCTCTACCACACTTTCCCTTCCCACTGCCAGCAGGTGCTACGGTGCTTTCTCCCGTTCGGCAGCTCCACTCAAAAAAGGCAATGTCATTAAATATCCTGGCTGGTAGCCAGGACTATCTTTCATCGAGTTACTCAGGGAAAGCTAACGTGGACTGCCCAGGCCATGCCTGTGAATTGACATTTCATTATTTTCCACTCTTGTAAAGACATGTGTTAAGAATCCAAATTTCCTTCATTTGGTTTATAGCAATTCACTTTGGACACCCACCCAGTCGGAGGCCATTGGGTAAGATAGTTCACCGGTGTCTTCAGTGCAGTCTAAACAAACAACTTTAGAGGACGATTAACTTTTCCGATTTCCTGACGAAGAAAAGCACTTGGATGAAAACGATGAATAAGGATCATCAGAGTAAGCGGGGAGCTAATTTGGAAAAGATAAAATGTATGCGTTTCCTCCCACCACCCAAGAATTTTTTTCAGAAATCTTTTTTCTCCACTAACATGGGCAGGAATGTTGGAGGGAGAAGGAAGGACTCTACTGTTGACATGAATTACATGGAAAACTAAAGGTCTTTCTTTGTATGAAAAGGGACACTGCAGAAGAAAAATTTGGATATGTTCTTGCAAATATTTTGTCTTCCTTCTTTTCCAAGGGTCACACTCTATTATACATGCAAAAAGGCTTAGAATCATAAAATCATAGAAAAGCATAGGTTTGAGGAGACCTTCAAAATCATCGAGTCCAAACATTAACCTGACACTGTCAATTCCACCACTAAACCATGTCCCTAATCTCCACATCTGTAGGTCTTTTAACTACCTCCAGTGATGGTGCCTCAACCACTTTCCTTGGGCAGTCTGTTCCAATGCTTTGCAATTCTTTCAGTGAAGAAATTTTTCCTAATACTGAATCTAAAGCTATCCTGGCACAACTTGAGGCCCCTTCCCTTTGTCCTATTGCCTGTTTGTTGGGAGAAGGACCAACATCCACCTGGCTACAACCTCCTTTCAGATAGTTGTAGAGAGCAACAAGGTCTCCCCTCAGCCTCCTTTTCTCCAGACTGAACAGCCCCAGTTCCCTCAGCCACTCCTCATAAGACTTGTGTTCTAGCCCATTCACCAGCTTTGTTGCCCTTCTTTGAACATGCTCCAGTACCTCAGTGTTTTTTTCCTGTAGTGAGGGGTCCAAAACTCAACACAGTATTTGTGGTGTGGCCTCACCAGTGCCGAGTACAGGGGCATGATCACTTCTCTACTCCTGTTGGTCACACTATTTTTTATTCTTAGCCACCTCGTCACACTGCTGGCTCATGTTCAGCTGGCTGTCGACCAACATCCCAAGGTCCTTCTCCGTCAGGTATTTTTCCAGCCACTGTTCCCCAAGCCTGTTGTTGTGAGCCAAGTGCAGCACCTGGCACTTGGACTTGTTGAACCTCATACACTTGGCCTCGGCCCATTGATCCAGCCTGTCCAGCTCCCTCTGCAGAAACTTCCTACCCTCGAACAGATCAACACTCCCGCAAAACTTGGTGTCATCTGCAAATTTACTGAGGGGAGCACTCAATCCCCTCATCCAGGTCATTGCTGAATATATTAAACAGAATTGGCCCCAAAACAGAGCTCTGGGGAACACCACTCATGACTGTCCGTCAGCTGGATTTAACTCCATTCACCACAACTTTTTGTGCTCAGCCATCCGACCATTTTTTTTACCCAGCAAAGTGTGCTTTCATCTAGGCCAAGAGTGGCTAGTTTCTCCAGGAGGATGCTGTGGGAAACAGTGTCAAAGGCTTTAATAAACTCCAGGCAAGCAACATCCACAGCCTTTCCCTCATCCACTAAACATGTCATCTTGTCACAGAAGGAGATCAGGTTAGTGAAGCAGGACCTGCCTTTCATAAAACCATGCTGAACTGGGCCTGATCACCTGGTTGTCCTGCACGTGCTGTGTGATGACACTCAAGATGATCTACTCCACAACCTTCCCTGGCACTGAGGTCAGACTGAAAGGCCTGTAGTTCCTGCGATCCTCCTTCTGGCTCTTCTTGTAGATGGGAGTTACATTAGCTAACTTCCAGCCAACGGGAACGTCCTTGGATAGCCAGGACTACTTAGAGATGATTGAAAGTGGCTTGGCAAGCACATCTGCCAGCTCCTTCAGCACTGTTGGGTGGATCCTGTTATAGATGCTCACCTTCCGTGACGAATCCAAGGTGTGGGGACAAAAATGGAGGCTCTGTAGCTCTGTCTCGTCCACAGTGGGGAAAACCAATGAAAAATGGATTATTCCCTCTGAAGGAGCTCAATGAATCTGTTGCAAAATGGGCCTTACTCCATGCGTATCTTTGGCTGTGTTTAATGCTTCTAGCGAATATTGTATCCAAGTTATTATTGTCCCGAGAATCCTATATCATGAAGAGAAAATTATCTATGACCATTGGGATGCGGAAAAACCCTGCATTACAAAAAGGGAACCCATCACTGCTATCACAATAGCCACCTCATTGGGTATTGGGGCGGTAGGGGCCAGGACAGCAATCTCATACAACAACAGCAAGGTTTTAGCTCCTTAAGAGCCGCTGTGGACGAAGACTTGAAACGAATAGAAAAGTCAATTACGGCATTAGAAAAGTCCGTGACCTCACTATCAGAAGTTGTGCTGCAAAACAGAAGGGGCATGGATATTCTTTTCTTACAGCAGGGGCGGGGCTCTGTGCTGCATTAGGAGAAGAGTGTTGCTTTTATGCTGATCACACTGGAGTCATGCGAGATACCACGGCTAAACTAAGAGAGGGTCTTGAAAAACGCAAAAGGGAAAGAGAGACTCAGCAAGGATGGTACGAATCGTAGTTTAATCATTCTCCCTGGTTAACTACCCTATTGTCAACCATTGCTGGACCCTTGATATTGTTAATACTCATTTTAACCTTTGGGCCCTGTATCCTGAATAAAGTAATTGGATTAATAAAAGGCAAATTAGAAGCGGCCCATTTGATGCTGTTAAAAAGACAATACGAGCACCTGGAGGGAGACGAAACCAGCAAGGAAGAAACCTTAGTTCTCTCTTTAGCACAAGAGACAGTTGCACAGTTTGAAGAACAAATTAGTACAAATTAAAAGAGGGGGAAGTTGTAATAAACCAAAGCATATAAGATCTGTTCTCAAACCGGTTGGAAGGTGAAGGAGGCCCCAACCCCCTTCCCTCTTACCTTGGTATTTGCTGTATTGTTAATGTGCAACCCTTGCATAACCACTTCCTTAATCATTGTCGAAAGAATAAAGCGGGGATTTCTATGTACTGGGTCAACATTACCAAATAAGGAAAGGAACTGATCCACAATGCGGAGGAAGACTACGGCCTTCATCCTCACGACCACCAGAGGGACCAGAGCGACCCCCTAGCAACAGCATGCACAGCCACAGAAGGAGACCAGGATGTGCTACGTGAAAATGGAACAACAGAACTATAAAAAGGGACTCTGGGGGAGGTGGGGTGCGGACCGTTGGCAGAGCAAGAGACTCCCCGGCCGCCCAGAGCTGTTTTGCCTGCTTCATTGCTTGCTTAAATAAATTCTATTGCTAATAAATTCACACTTGATTAATTAACAATTAGCTCCTCAATTTGGATTCATCACGGAAGGCGAGCATCTATAACAGATCCCACCTGGCCACATACACTTGTGTGTGTCTATGTGGTGTGGCAGGTCACTGACCGTTCCCCCCTGGCTTATGAGGGCTTCGTTCTGCTCCACATCCCTGTCTTCCTTCTCAAGGGGCTGGTCGTCCACAGAGCAACTTCCCTTACTGTTAAAGAGTGAGGCAAAGAAGGCAAGAAGTACCTCAGCCTACTCCTCATCCTTTGTCACTCAGTTTCCCTCCACATCTGATAAAGGATCGAGATTCTCCTTCACCTTCCTTTTGTTGTTCACGTATTTATAGAAACATTTTTTATTGTGTTTTACCACAGTAGTCAAATTAAGTTGTAGTTGGGTTTTGGCCCTTCTAATTTTCTCCCTGTGTAGCCTCACGACATCTTTGTGGTTCTCCTGAGTTGCCTGCTCCTTCTTCCAAAGGTCATAAACTCTCCTTTTTTGATGGCCACTACATCATAGTTTTCCTGCTGCACGACGGCTTCCAGCTCGTCCTATTTGCTACCCATGTTATGTGCATTGGTGTAGATGCACTTCAGCTGGGCTACTGATCCCACCTCCTTTCTGAGGGAAGAAGCCTCAGTTCCTGTGTCACCAGTCTTTGGCCCTTCCGCAGTTTCTTACACCTCAATAACCCTTGTGCCTTTCCTGCTGCATGGCTCTCCATCACATACCTCTACTGAGACAGCAGACTAAAGGACCTCATGAGCACACCATCCCTTGCAGATTAGTGTGACACCCCCAGGCTTATCTCTAGCAAGCCTGTTATTGTCCTTTTCCCCTTTAAAATCTAGCTTTATTTTACCAATCATAGAATCATGGAATCATAGAATGGTTTGGATTGGAAAGGACCTTAAAGATCAAGGGCAGGGACACCTTCCACTAGGCCAGGTTGCTCAAAGCCCCATCCAGCCTGGCCTTGAACACTTCCAGGGAGGGGGCATCCACAGCTTCTCTGGGCAACCTGTTCCGGTGTCTCACCATCCTCATAGAAAACAATTTCTTTCTTATATCTAATCTTAATCTACCCTCTTTCAGTTTAAAGCCATTTCCCCCTTCAGGTACTGGAAGGCTGCTATAAGGTCTCTTCAGAGCCTGCTCTTCTCCAGGCTGAACAGCTCCAACTCCCTCAGCCTGTCCTCACAGGAATGGTGCTCCAGCCCTCTGACCATCTTCATGGCCCTCCTCTGGACCCACTCTACAGGTCCACGCCTTTCCTGTGCTGAGGGCTCCAGAGCTGGATGCAGGGGTCTCACCAGAGCAGAGCAGAGGGGCTGAATCACCTTCCTTGACCTGCTAGCCACACTTCTTTTGATGCAGCCCAGTATACAGTTGGCCTACTGGGCTGTGAGAGCACATTACTGAGTCATACTGAGCTTCTCATCAACCAGTACCCCCAAGCCCTTCTCCTCAGGGCTGCTCTCAATCCTTTCTCCACCCAGCCTGTATGTATGGTTGGGATTGCCCTGACCCATATGCAGGACCTTGAGCTTGGCCTTGTTGAACTTCATGAGGTTCGCACAGGCCCACCTCTAAAGCCTGTCAAGGTCCGTCTGGAAGGCACCGCTACCCTCTACACTATCAACCACACCACTCACCTTGGTGTCATCTGCAGACTTGCTGAGGGCGCATTCAGTCTTGCCGTCCATGTCCCCCACAAAGCTGTCAAATAATACTGGTCCAAATACAGAACCCTGAGGGACACCACTTGTAACTTTTGTCTCTACTTGGACATCGAGCCATTGACCGTAACTCTTTGAACACAACCATCCAGCCAATTCCTTATCCATTCAGTGGTCCACTCACCTTGTCTCTCCGTTTCAGAGACAAGGATGTTGTGTGAGACAGTATCAAATGCTTTGCACAAGTCTGGGTAGATCATGTGAGCAACTCTTCCCTTATCCACCAATGCTGTAACCCTGTCATAGAAGGCCACCAGATTTGTCAGGCATGATTTACCCTTACTGATGCCATATTTTCTCTCAGCAATCACCTCTCTGTTTTCCATGTGCCTTAGCATTGTTTCCAGGAGGATTTTCTCCATGATCATGCCAGGCACAGAGGTGAGACTGACTGGCCTGTAGTTCCCTGGGTCTTCCTTTTTTACTTTTTTAAAGATGGGGGTTATGTTTCCCCTTTTCTAATCAGTGGGAACTGCCCTGGCCTGCCATGACTTCCCAGTGATGGACAGTGGCTTAGCAACTGCATCCACCAATTCCCTCAGGACCTCTGGATGCACCTCATCAGGTCCCATGGACTTGAGTACATTCAGGTTCCTTAGATGGTCTCGAACCCAGTCTTCTCCTACAGTGGGCACTTCTTCATTCTTCCAGGCTCTGCCTTTGGATTCTGTGACTTGGGCAGAGTGCCTGGAGCTTTTGTTGGTGAAGACTGAGGCAAAAAAGTCATTGAGTACCATAGCCTTCTCCATATCACAAGTATCCAGGTCCCTGGTTTCCTTCCAGCCAGGGCCCACATTTTCACTAGTCTTCCTTTTACCATTGATGTACCCATAGTAGCTATTCTTGTTGCTCTTGATGTCTCTGGCCAGATTTAATTCTATCACAACTTTAGCTTTCCTAACCTGATCCCTGGCTGCTTGGACAATTTCTCTGTATTCCTCCCAGACTACCTGTCCTTGCTTCCATCCTCTGTAGGCTTCCTTTTTATGTTTGAGTTTGTCCAGGATCTCTTTATTCATCCATGCAGGCCTTCCTCTTTGTTGGGATGCATCACTCCTAAGCTTAGAGGAGGTGATCCTTGAATATTGACCAGCTTTCTTGGGCCCCTGTTTTGTCCAGGGCTTTATCCCATTGTACTCTGCTGAACAGATCCCTGAAGAGGCCAGTCTGCTCTCCTGAAGTTCAGGGAAGTGAGCTTGCTGTGCACCCTCCTTGCTGCCCTAAGGATCTTGAACTCCACCATTTCATGATCACTGCAGCCAAGGCTGCCCTTGAGCCTCACATTCCCCACCAGCCCCTCCTTGTTGGTGAGAACAAGGTCCAGCATAGCACCTTTCCTCACTGGCTCCTCTGTCACTTGGAGAAGGAAGTTATCATCAATGTAGTCCAGAAACCTCCTGCATTGCTCATGCCCTGCTGTCTTGTCTTGCCAACAGATATCCAGTGGTTGAAGTCTCCCACAAAGACCAGGGCTTGTGAATGTGAGGCTGCTCCTATCTGCCTATAGAGGGCCTCGTCCACTCGGTCTTCCTGGTCAGGTTGCCTGTAGCAGACTCCCGCTATAATGTCACCTGTCCTTGCTCTGCCTTTAGTCCCAACCCATAGCTCTCAGTCTGCTCCTAGTCCTTCCCCAGGAAGAGCTTCATGCGCTCCAGCTGGTCATTGACACAGAGGGCCACACCACCTCCTTGTCTCCCCTGCCTGTGCTTCCTAAACAGCCTGTATCATTCCATTGCAATATTCCAGTCAGAGAAGACATCTCACCACGTCTTGGTGATGCCAACAGGATCACAGCCCTGCAGGTGTGCACATGTCTCTAACTCCTCTCGTTTATTTCCCATGATGTCTGCGTTTGCATGGAGGCATTTAAGTTGGGTTCCGAGGAAGCCGACTTACTGTCTGGAGTGGCTGGATTTCCTTTGTTAGCCATTCAAGTGCTCTTCTGATGACCTATATTCCTTCTCCAGGCTCTGGGCATCTATTGCTGGCACTGGCATCAAATTGGTAGCAGTGTGATGGATTGAGGTTCCTCTCCCCAAGCAACTTTAGTTTAAAGCCCTCTTCACAAGCTTGGCAAGCCTACAACTGAAGGTACTCTTCCCCTTCTCTGACAGATCGACCCCACCAGCCTCCAGTAGACCAGGTTTCTCAAAATGATTCTCATGGTCTAAGCAGCTGACCCCCTGCCAGTGACACCAGTCCTGTAACCATTTCTTGATTTGTCACATTCAACTGGCCCTTTCAAACCCCTTTGTTTTTAGTTAAAAAACAATGAGTGCCTATCCTAACTGATTGGCCCAAGGTGCCCAAACTCCTGCCTGCCTCCATCTCTTGATTTACCAGACCAATATGCCCCAGGGGCCAGGGTCGTTACCCAAGGCAGGTGCCCATGGAGCACGGTAGAGATGTGGCAGGGAAACTGCAGAAATTCTCTTCACTGCAGGACATGTCCCTCCATCACATTTAACTGTGAATGCATGTCACAGCAGACCATGAAGTGCCGACCCTCCTCAGCCACGGACATGGTACATGCGGCCATTGAAGGAAATACTGACAACAGCTGTGCATCAAAATCCAGCAGCCTGTCTTCCTTCAAAATCAGGAAGGAAAACTTTCTGCTAAGTGGGTTTTAAACCACAGACTTGCTGCTCTTTAGGAAAAATTAGTTAGAATCAACCTTTAAAGATTTCCTAAATGGAATTAAAACCCTCTATCCACGCAGTTGGACAGGACATGGGCAAGCTGAGATGGCAGTCTAGAATGCCTGAAACTTTCTACATGAACTCATACTCATCCACTGCACTGAGGCCCTGAATCTTAGGCACTTAGCCAAGTTCCTCAATTCAATGCCACGATCTTGGGCTGCACTAACATTAAAGAGAGTGCAGGAGAGAGGAGAGCGAGGCCCTGCTCCAGGCGTTGCTCTGCTCTGAAGATGGAGGGAGCTCTGCCTGACTACATGCCAAGCAGAGACTAACACTGCAGGTTCTGGTGCCTGGAATTAGGTGCAATCAATCTGGGCCTTACAAGTCTTCACAGATAGGTCTGCAGGCTTCTTCAGAAGTCAAAGGCCTTTGGGGATGTTCACGATGCTGATTATGAACTCTCACATATCACAGCATTTTGTAGGAACCTAAGCATTGTTGCGGAGCCAGCCTAGCTCCTACCATCTTTGCATAGCCTTCTGTTGCCTGAGACCTTTTGAATGCATTAGCTATTCTAACTGTAAACCGTTACTTTCTGGTGCTGCCTCTAACTATTTGCCTGCGTGAACCTTGTGTCTGTTATAGTGCCAGAACAAATAAAAAAGAGTGTTTTAATTAGAAGAAACAAGCAACGCTGACCAGTGCAACGTCTTTGCAATGAGAAGCTAGTTTAAAAGTACAGCTAGAGTCCGCATGTGAACTGTCCTTTCCTCTGTGACCTGCGATTGGCTTTATAAGCAGCACAAGAAGTACTAATCTGCAGATAGTCACTAGCATGCGCACAAACTCCTAAGGATTTAGGGTATTCTTCAAATACTCAGCAACAATACAGCTAGGTGTTTCTGAAGGAAATTTTTCTGTAGGTGTTCCAGATATATTTTGAAAGGTGACAGCACAAAAGGCTAGAGAAGAAAGAACACCTTCAGAAGTTATAGGAATTAGAAAAGACATAATTATACTTGTTCTGTACCACAGTAGTACAAATAAATGCTAGCCAGCTATTATTAATGCAAATAAATGCTTCACTTTCCTGTCATTCTGTGTTGCAGCTTATGACCGCAACAGTAGATTGGAGCATTTAGAAGGCACAAAAGCAAAATATGTTCTTGACAGTCCTCCAGAACAGTTACAGTCAAAGAGGTCTAAGAGCAAATTTAAAATGAAAGTTTAACCTACCATGTTCTGTGTGCTTCCAGGTCTGGCAGACTTGTCTTTGGAGGAGACTGTAAATCACAGCAGAAGCGAACAGCCTAAAAGAGGTGACCACTGGTTCAGGTCAGGTGTGGAGGAGAGTATAACAGACATAACGCGCTCAAGACAACAGCAGCAATCGCTACTCTATCACTACTCTTCAGCTGGACTGTGACTTGAGCAACAATTAAACGTGAAACAACTGCTGCAACCCACTTCCTCAAACATTTGTATTTAAAATTAAAACAACAGTACCTCATTTACTCCTCCGCCCTTCATAAAAATAACTGAGTGTTCTTATTTTTTCCCTTTTAAGCAAATTCTGACATTACTCATACATCCATGTGCAGTTTTGACAGAATTCTTTTTTCTTTTTTTCTCATATGCTGCAATTTGCTCTCTTGTTTGCTATTTTTGAACACGGTTTTCATTTCAAACTGTGTATTTTACCAACTACAGCATCGTATCATAAAGAACTATAATAAGACCTACTCCAAGAAGAATAACATCCAAGCCATTGGGAACTCAAAAGGAGGGAAACTGCGAAATAGTGACAAGAGAGCATAAGATCACTCAGCTAGAAGACAAATGCATTACGTAAGGGTAACATTCACTTTACACAACTAAGATTTGCAGAAGCTCAAGTTCCTTCTTTTCCCCCCTCCCTTTTTTAGTCTAAGCTGAATGAACAGACAGACAGAAACTGCTAATTGACATTAATAATATTTTCTATGCTGAAGTTCAATAATTCTTATTATCATTATTATTATTTTGGGGTCATTTCTGCTGCAAATAGTCTCAAGGACTCAGATCTTACTAAGAATCACTTGTGTGCTAATATAAGCAGACAAATCTCTTAAGCTGAACAGTTTGTGGAAGAAATGTCTATGAAGTGAGTGGGACTTCAGGGAAGGGAACCAAAATAAACCAGCAAAAACCCGACAGTGATAACGGCATAGAAAAAAGCATACAAAAAAAGTAAAAGCTGTGTGTGAGAAAGTAGAAAGGACCAAGTTAAAGATGACATGGATAGACTTAAACTGGTGATAATCCAGCATTGCATGGAACACTGTGTCTGTTTCAGAGTTTCTTACTTAGAAGTTTCTATGCTTAGCACGACAGACTAGTTCAATGGTTAGGATTTTTATAAGTGGATTTGGTTTTTTCACATCTTCTTTCCCTACATATTTTTATTCACTTTTTAAATAGCAGGTCATCATTTCTCTGACTGTGGTGGAGCCAAGGAACCCCTATTGAAAGACTGGAACCTGAAGAATTAACAGGGAAAGAATGTGCAATCATACTTTAAAATTCACTCATTTTCGCGGTGGAGTCATACAGAATCACAGAATCACAGAATCACAGAATAGTAGGGGTTGGAAGGGACCTCTGTGGGTCATCTAGTCCAACCCCCCTGCCGAAGCAGGGTCACCTACAGCAGGCTGCAGAGGACCTCATCCAGGCAGGACTTGAATATCTCCAGAGAAGGAGACTCCACAACCTCCCTGGGCAGCCTGTTCCAGTGCTCCGTCACCCTCAGACGGAAGAAGTTCTTCCTCATGTTCAGACGGAACTTCCTGTGCCTCAGTTTGTGCCCATTGCCCCTTGTCCTGTCACTGGGCACCACTGAAAAGAGCTTGGCCCCATCCTCCTGACACCCACCCTTCAGATATTTATAAGCATTTATTAGGTCCCCTCGCAGCCTTCTCCTCTTCAGGCTGAACAAGCCCAGTTCCCTCAACCTCTCCTCGTAGGGGAGATGCTCCAGTCCCCTCACCATCCTTGTAGCCCTCCGCTGGACTCTCTCCAGTAGCTCTTCATCTTTCTTGAACTGGGGAGCCCAGAACTGGACACAGTACTCCAGATGAGGCCTCACCAGGGCAGTGTAGAGGGGAAGGAGAAATAAATGAAACCAAGAAACTGTACAGCATCAATACCATTTCAATGAAAGCCTAGGAAAGGGCTCGTTCACTCGCTATAGGTTCAGGCCAAAATTGCTCACCTTTGTGCCTGATTACTAAAAGTACTGTAATAAAGTACGATTCCTCTGCTACTACTGGTAACTGGAATTTTTTCACGCAAGACTCACTGAGGTTTTCATTGGGGGTTATTATATCTAAGGAAGACATCTCATAAAATCCTGCTGCATTCTGCAAGGCCATTCTATGTGTTGCTCGTGAGAGGAAAACCTTCACTGCAAATGCCCTACACTAGCTGTTGCACTCCAAATGTTTCCCAGATTGTACGTCACCAGAAGAGAAACTGAGCTTCCATTCTGTTATAGTTCTTCACCATCTCATAAAGCCAATGTGCCGAATTCATTGTGAAATAGTACCTGAGAGAATGACTTGGCACAAGCTGGGTTGTGACAGTTGATTTCTTCAAGCACCTAACCACATCCCTGGAATATGACACTGGAGCTTAGGTTAAACAGCAGATGCTGAATGTCCCCTCGCTTTGCTTGTAAGTGGTTTTTCTAAAGCAGAGTCCAGTCACCCAACCCTGCAATTTCCAACAGATGCTCAGTGTCTTAGGAGATCTCCTTTGCAGTCCATACCTACAAACTCTGGAAATTGTAACAGCTGCACTGATGCCTTGCCTTTTCTTTTGGACTGTGGCTGATTTTATTTTTTTCATGTCAGGAACTCACTGTCACTCAGCCCAGAGCGTACAAGTTTCAATTCCCTGCAGAGAGAAACTGCAACTTTAGCTGAACGCTAATTGAAACACAGAGCACTTTTTTGTTCTTTCTTTACCCCAAGAAATGTGAGGAGCAAAATACAGCCGTATTTCCCTTCCAAATGCAGGGGAGCTCATCAGTCCAGAGCTTCAGAGCTGTAACTTGATTTTGAGAGGCAAAGCGAGTCACTGATTTAATGATTTTAAAAGTCCAGGTTTCCCTCAGACGTTATGCAAACTGTCTTTTGCCTCCTGTGAAATGCAAAGTAACCGAAAGCAGAAAAGTACTTCCTACTGCGCCCGAGCTAGGGGAGGACCCGCTGGTAACAACACATGTATTTTGCAACCTCTGTGAGCGGAGAATCTAATTTAAAATAGAGCAAGAGTCTTTAATTGCCTTCATACTTCATCTACAGGTTTGGCTTTCAGTTAGACTGAAATCATGTTTAACTTAAATCTGGGAAGTTAAGCTCTTAAACCCTTGCAGTGGTGTCTTTTCTTCAGTGTGCTAACCCTCACACGAATAATTAGGATAGAACCCCAAGTATTCATGGATAATTCAGTCTTTAGTGTAACATTGCATAATTTACCTGGGAAATGATCAAAGACACAGGCTAAGTTGCTCAGTTTTTGAAACACTTGAGTTAAGTCTGTAAACTGATGTAGACAGATGTAGGAAAAGAACCACAAAGAGAAATGGATAGCAAAATGGAGGAAATGATAACAAAATCGCTTGCAGAAGCCTGAAGGGATGTAAAAATGCAGGATCCCTGCTGGCAGCGCTGCAGAAATGTGTTTGCAGGCACTAAAATAACCAAAACATTAAGCAGAAGAGCACAGCAGAGAAGGCTGGGCTACGACAAGGGCAGAGGAAGCTCTCGGAGCTCTGGGGAGGGAGGAGACCCTCATAGATCTGCGCTAAGAGCTTACCCAACCGCCCCGTGTGCTGACATGTGACTGAGGGAGCCACCTCCACCACAGACACAGACGTGCCCGTTTCTGAAAGCTGAGGCTACCCCAGGGCCAAGACTGGCCATTTGGTGTTTACAACAGGATAAAACTGCTTGCTGAAATCAAAGGCGCCTGGCATTCCTGTTGTTGGAGGTGAGTTGCCTTCAAGGGAGGCAGTAGGCATCCAGAAACACCTGAAATAAGACACAGTTAGTTTCCAAGCTCTCCAGAGTCAGCAATGCAACTATACCTCTCCCATCTCCCTCTTCCTAAGGGGTCAATAAGATAGGGTAGCCAAGGAAGGCATTGCTGCCTTCCTCCGGGGGGTGAGGAAGAGGAGAAGTGCTAAGGCAGTAATTCTGGAAGTGGTGGTGCACGCTAATCGTAGAATCATAGAATCATTAAGATTGAGAAAGACCTCTAAGAGCATCAAGTCCAAACGTCAGCCCAACACCACCATGTCTGCTAAACCATTTCCTGAAGTGCCCTATCCACACGTTTTGTGAAGACCTCCAGGGATGGTGACTCCACCACTTCTTTGGTTAGCCTTTTCCAATGCCAATGTATTTCAATACAGAAATGTTTCCCTGATATCCAATCTAAACCTCCCCTGATGCAACTTGAAGCCATTTTCTGTCATCCTATCATAAGTTACTTGGGAGAAGGGACCACTGTCTGCCTCACTGCAACCTCCCTTCAGGTAGTTGTAGAGAGTGATGAGGTCTCACCTCAGCCTCCTCTTCTCCAGACTAAACATCCCCAGCTCCCTCAGCCGCTCCACATGAGACTTGTTCTCCAGGCCCTTCACCAGCCTCATTGCCCTTCTCTGGACACGCTCCAGCACCTGAATGTCCTCCGTGTAGTGAGGGGCCCAAAACTGAACACAGTACTCGAGGTGAGGCTTCACCAGTGCCCAGTAGAGGGGCACGATCACCTCCCTGCTCCTGCTGGCCACACTATTTCTGATACAACCCAGGATGCTGTTGGCCTTCTTGGCCACCTGGGCACACTGCTGGCTCATGTTCAGCCGGGTGTTGACCAACACCCCAAGGTCCTTTTCCTCCAGGCAGCTTTCCAGCCACTCCTCTCCAAGCCTGTTTTGTTGCATGGAGTTGTTTTGACCAAAGTGCAGGAGCTGGCACTTGGCCTTGTTGAACCTCATACAGTTGGCCTCGGCCCATCAATCCAGTCTGTCCAGCTCCCTCTGCAGAGCCTTCCTACCCTCAAGCAGATTGACAATCCTGCCCAACTTGGTGTCATCTGCAAACTTACTGAGAGAATACTCAATCCCCTCATCCAGGTCATTGACAAAGTTACTAAACTAGACAGACCCAAAACTGAGTCCTGGAGAACACCACTCGTGACCGGCTGTCAGCTATAAGTGGTGGTGTACAGTAATGCTGAAACTGCCAGCAAATCACACAACTGGCAGGTTCAGAGTGGTTTTGGCACTTGTGACTTGGATATCCTCAACTCCTATTTCATAGTGATGAAATCCCTAGCCTGCAGGACCACCCCGATCTGAAAAGTTTCTTGTAGATAATCCTGCCATGGTTTATGAAGTCATTTTCAGGCAAGAGCACAAGGGAGCACTGGAACAGCCTCTACAGCACAATGTGGAACCCAGGCACTGATGGACCCGACCAAGCCACAAAAGCAACTCCATACGCAATAAAGGCTTAATATTAGGGCAAGCAAACAACCATAAGGATGCTGACATTAAACACACCAGTGTGTCGATTTATGGGCTTGTAGAGACACTGAAGCACAATACTGTCATTTCTTAAAGGGATTGATATTGCCTTTTAAAAGGTGAATAATAAGCAGCAGACGTTATTTTGATCCTTCTTTCACGGATTGCAATTGATATGGATTGATATCCTTTCTCCCTCTATGTATACTTTACTAATATAAAATGTCTATATGATACAGATATTTCTGTTAGAAACCATGAAAGCACCTCAGAACAGCTCAATAGGAAATAGGGTTTCTCTCCAAGAAAAGGTGGCAGGATCAATTACCCAGCTGAACTGCATCTATACGAAAGCATGCAGCACAGACAACTAAGAGGGGGAGCTGGAAGACATCATGCAGCAGCAAAACTTTGATATAGTGGCCATCATGGAAATGTGGTGGGATGACTCACACAACCGGAGTGCTGCAATGGGTGGCTATAAACTCTTCAGAAGGGATAAGGAAGGAAGAAGAGTCGGTAGGGTAGCCCTGTATGTTATGGAGTGTTTTGATTGTCTAGAGCTTGATGATGGCCATGATAGGATTAAGTGCTTATGGGTAAGAATCAGGGGGAAGGCCAACAAGGCAGATATCATGGTGGGAGTCTGTTATAGACCACCCAACCAGGGTCTTGCGGTATACTTCAACAAACCAGGTGTCTCCTGGAAATACAATACAGCAGAGAGGAAACAGTCCAGGAGGTTCCTGGGGTGTGGGGAAGATAACTTCCTGACACAGTTGGTGAGTGAGCCAACTAGGGAAGGAGCCCCACTGGACCTGTTGTTTGCAAACAGGAAAGGACTCATCAGTGATGTGTCGGTTGGAGGCCGTCTTCGGCAGAGCTATCACAAAATGGTAGAGTTTCCTATTCTCAGAGAAGTAAGGAGAGGGGTTAGCAGAACTGCCACCTTGGTCTTCCGGAGGGCAGACTTGGCCTGTTTAGGGGCCTGGTTGACAGAGTCCCTTGGGAGGCAGTCCTGAAGGGCAAAGGACTCCAGGAAGGCTGGACACTCTTCAAGGAGCAAGTCTTAAAGATGCAGGAGCAGGCTGGCCCTATGTGCCAAAAGTTGAGCCAGCGGGGAAGAAGACTGGCCTGGCTGAACAGGGAGCTTTGGCTGGAACTCAGGAAAAAAGGGAGAGTTTATGAACTTTGGGAGAAGGAGCAGGCAACTCAGGAGGACCACAAAGACGACGTGAGGCTACACAGGGAGAAAATTAGAAGGCCCAAAGCCAGACTAGAACTTAGCCTGGCTACTGTGGTAAAAGACAATAAAAAATGGTTCTATAGATACATTAACAACAAAAGGAGGGCAAAGGAGAATCTCGATCCTTTATCAGATGTGGAGGGAAACTTAGTGACAAAGGATGAGGAAAAAGCTAAGGTACTTAATGCCTTCTTTGCCTCAGTCTTAAGTAGTAAGACCAGTTGTTCTTGGGGCACCCAACACCCTGAGTCGGCAGACAGAGATGGGCAGCAGAACGAAGCCCCGATAATCCAAGGGGAAATGGTCAGTGACCTGCCACACCACCTGGACACACATAAGTCTATGGGGCTGGATGGGATTGACCCAAGGTGCTGAAGAAGCTGGCAGAAGTGCTCACTAAGCCACTTTCAATCATTTATCAGCAGTCCTGGCTATCCAAGGACGTTCCAGTTGGCTGGAAGTTAGCTAATGTAACTCCCATCTACAAGAAGAGCCAGAAGGAGGATCCCAGGAATTACAGGCCTTTCAGTCTGACCTCAGTGCCAGGGAAGGTTGTGGAGTAGATCATCTTGAGTGTCATCACACAGCACGTGCAGGACAACCAGGTGATCAGGCCCAGTTCAGCATGGTTTTATGAAAGGCAGGTCCTGCTTCACTAACCTGATCTCCTTCTGTGACAAGATGACATGTTTAGTGGATGAGGGAAAGGCTGTGGATGTTGCTTGCCTGGAGTTTATTAAAGCCTTTGACACTGTTTCCCACAGCATCCTCCTGGAGAAACTAGCCACTCTTGGCCTGGATGAAAGCACACTTTGCTGGGTAAAAAACTGTCTGGATGGCCAATCCCAGGAAGTTGTGGTGAATGGAGTTAAACCCAGCTG
This sequence comes from Opisthocomus hoazin, assembly GCF_030867145.1. NCBI lineage: Eukaryota > Metazoa > Chordata > Aves > Opisthocomiformes > Opisthocomidae > Opisthocomus > Opisthocomus hoazin. Next base: position 88,075,965 of record NC_134414.1, on the reverse strand, counting down.
ATGGCCAGTCATGAGTGGTGTTCCCCAGGTCTCAGTATTGGGGCCAATACGGTTTAATATCTTTATCAACGATCTGGATGAGGGGATTGAGTGCTTCCCTCAGTAAGTTTGCAGATGACACCAAGTTTTGCGGGAGTGTTGATCTGTTCGAGGGTAGGAAGTTTCTGCAGAGGGAGCTGGACAGGCTGGATCAATGGGCCGAGGCCAAGTGTATGAGGTTCAACAAGGCCAAGTGCCAGCTCCCGCACGTTGGTCACAACCACCCCATGCAATGCTACAGGCTTGGGGAGGAGTGGCTGGAAAGCTGCCTGGAGGAAAAGGACCTTGGGGTGTTGGTCAACACCCGGCTGAACATGAGCCAGCAGTGTGCCCAGGTGGCCAAGAAGGCCAACAGCATCCTGGCTTGTATCAGAAATAGTGTGGCCAGCAGGAGTAGGGTGGTGATCGTGCCCCTCTACTGGGCACTGGTGAGGCCACACCTTGAGTACTGTGTTCAGTTTTGGGCCCCTCACTGCAAGGAGGACTTTCAGGTGCTGGAGAGTGTGCAGAGAAGGACAATGAAGCTGGTGAAGGATCTGGAGAATAATTCTTATGAGGAGTGGCTGAGGGAACTGGTGATCTTTAGTCTGCAGAAGAGGATGCTGAGCGGTGACCTTACTGCTCTCTGCAACTACCTGAAAGGCGGTTTTAGCCAGGTGTTGTTGGTCTCTCCTCCCAAGTAGCAAGTCATAGAATGGGAAGAAAGCTAACTCCCAAGCTCAATTACTTGCTCTCAGCAACATCTTTTATTCTTTCCCCTCCTTTACCTTTTCTCACAAGTACAGCACAACACAAACCAGGAGAAGAACAACATGAGTGTCCACAGTCACAGCTCATTTATCACTCATGACAATCCTACTGGATCTAGCTGGAATGGAGTTCATTTTCTTCATAGCAGCGCCTATGGGGCTGTGTTTCAGACTGGTGACCAAACCAGTGTTGGTAACACACCAGTGTTATGGCTACTGGGGAACTTGCACTGCCTCAAGGCCTGGGGAGCAGGCTGGGGGGTCATGGCCAGGACTGCGGACCCCAACTGACTGAAGGGATAACCCATGCCATGTGATGCCATGCCCAGCAAGGAAGCTTGGGGTAGTGGTGGGGGAGTTTTGCCAAAGCAGCCATCACTCAGAGGCTAGCTAGGCATCAGTCTGCTGACAGGAGGCAGTGAGTGATTGCTTTTGCACCATTTGCTTTTCTTTTCTTCATTTACTAACCTGGCCTTACCTCCACCCCCCAGGTGCTCTCACTTCTGCCCTCTTGATTCTCTCCCCAACCCAGCTGGGTGGGGGCTTGGCTGCCAGCTGGGGTCAGCCACCACTCAACATGCAGCAGGCCACAGACCACAGGGCACTGGATGCCTGAGAAGAGTCACTCAAAGCGTTAACTCAAACTCCCAAAGATATTTAGACACTGTGTCCCTTTTGTTGGACCCTAAAAAGGATGATCTTATTATGAAGATGTGTACCAGTCTGGTGCGATTAACGTTTCATCCTTATGTCCAGGACAGCTTGGAACGTGATTTATGAGCAAGGTTTCCATGAGAATCAATGCCCCTACATTCTTCCCCATTTGAACTGGGCAGGGCATGGTCTTCAAAAGAAAGGAAAAAAAAAAAAGGTAGGGTGTCAAAATACAAACACAAGCAATCAATGTCTTGGCACAAGTAATTTTCAAGTTTTATTTAGAGTATTTGTGCACCATATTATGCAAACCATTCACTGTTTTGTTTGTAACAAAGATCTGATCTATAAAGCAACTGAATTGATACCGCACACTGGAAGTATTGCACACCTTTCACATACTAGTAAGGTCAAAACTTTGGTATAATTATGTGGCCACACAGACGTGGGGAGAACAGCTGCGAAGTAATATTTTGAGGACAATAGGTTAAATAATATTACATTTTAAAAATTGCTTTACCGAATAACATAATGTAAATTTATTTCCATTGTGTTATAATGTATTTTTGAAAATTCATCTGTAATGAAGAATTCCTGAGAATTGGAGGCTGACCTGAATTCTTGCCATAATATTTTATATACCTCATTTTTGTACTAATCACTGAAAGCTGTACAGGTGAAACTGATTTACTCCTTTTACTACAGGGAAAAGAAACCCACAGAAGAAATACAAAATTACTGGAAAATAATTCTAAAGAGACAGTAGATTAATTCTCAGAGAAACCAAAAGAAGAGTCTGAGGATTGTCTTAAGTAGAATGGGAAAAAATCTATCTTACAATACAACATTGTATCATTATAAATTTATCCCAGAATAAACATGGTAGGATGAAATAAAACTATTTTTTATGCAGCTTCACAGTAAAGAAGCATCTCTACCACAGCAAATGTTTTTGTAACTAACAACTGCAATTTCAGGTAGGAAACAGTTCTCCCATGATCTAGGTGCAGGAACACATTCTTAATGCACACAAACTCTTCCTTTCTAGCAGGAAGATTGAAAATATTCCATAGAAGGATTCAAAGACTGAAAATTACAGCATTAGATTTGGTGTGTCATCCCCCCCCCAAGAATCCATTACTGACTGCATTACCGGTACTTAACCATAAGCTTTCTCAGCACACAAAAGGCAAAACTGTTATTGTAATGATTTTAATTCTCTAATGTTAAAGTGTTTAACATAGCTCACTGGCTGCACAGTAAAGTACCATGGTACCTTGTAATAGAAACCTGAAGCTCTACTGACTGTGCACTTTGGAAAAAGAAAAAGTATCATCAGATACTTCTTAATCAAGTATATGTGGGTGGAGACCACCTTGTATAAATACAAGTGTGTTCACATTTGCTGTTTGGACTTTGCCTAGTGAAGCTTTACAATATCAAGAGGAAAACTGCTATGAAATGATTCACATGATCACAATCAAGGAATGTAAAAAACTACGGGGAAAAAATGAAATTTAAACCAAACTGCTCACAATTAAAGATTAGTCCTTATTGATGAAACACATGAAATGAATCATCCCAGGAATACCGAAACATTAATCTTACAACTGAAGCCAGTAATTGCACAGAAGTGTAATGAGAGCTTTACAAAAGAAAACAGCAGCCACATATATCTTGTGGAAAAAAAGAACATGAAGTGTACAAAAGAGTTAATACTATGGATGTGGCAACAGTTCCTCAAAGTTAACGTGAAGTCTACATTTTGTTAGGGCTGACAAAATACTGTTGGTGGTAGTTAAACATAACAAAACAAAAACCAGCTGCTTGCTTGACAGATGAATAGATACAAGACACCCAAGCCTGCAGCCTTTAGCCTAACACAGAAAGTGACCTTACACGCATACACCCTGTTCAGTTCCATGATTAGCTTGTAGTTCTGTATATCAAAATGGATCTGAAGCAGCAGTTTAGCAGGAAGTGAGGATGGGCACATAAAAGAGAACTTCTGCAACACACAAGACTTCCAGACTCTCAAGCGAATTCATAAAGTTTCTGCAAGACAGATTTACTGACCATTCACAAAGAACAAGTGGTAGTTACAAGACAAATATATAATTAAACATACTGGAATTGTACAAAGATACTTCTTTCTTGTGATTGAAATGCATTGCTAAAAACAACAGTGCTAGCTGAAGGGACCTTTGCAAAGATGCCATGAAACCTCCTGGAGTTACAAGGGGACATGACTGAACAGGTAAGACACAGATTCACCATTGTGTGTTCTTCGAATTGCCTCAGCCAGGATCATGGAAATGTCAATAAACTGAAAGAAAAAAAAATCACAAGAGGGTAAATTCTATAGGATAGCAAGAACAATAAATTAACTATACAGTTTATAAATGTACAAACAAACATTCAATTTACCATTGTGCTCTCTCATCTTCTCGGAAGTAAAATAACATTACAGCATTAGGTACTTCACATCCACATAAGAAGTGCATTAATACAAATTAGAAACTCAAAAGCTGAATAAGAAAGCATCGAATAAGACTGCTGCACACTTCTGGCACAGGGCATGTTGTCAAAACGAAACTGTTCTAGCCATCAGATGGCAGTGTCCACTTGACACAAATACAGTTTAAGGGCAGTATACCTTTTAAGTACTTGCCTTGTTTCAATAAATACCAAATAAACTTCAACCTTTTTAAAGTTCAATGTTGCATTAAAACAACCCTTGTATGATTTCCTCCACTCTGTACTAAGGAAAAACTTCAAAAGGGACAAAAGACTTCCCAAAATAATCTCATGTAAAAGCTTCTGACCTAAGTTAGCTTTGTATTTTCAGCTTGGTTTTTGAAAAGAAATCTGTCATTGTTATCGCGAACATTTTTGTTAGTGTATTTTCCAAAAAAATGAAATCATGTAAGGTTTCTGTGGCATCCACAATAACATAGCTAAAGTTCCTACATACAAATATTGCATGATTAATATTGATCAAAAAACAACCAAACAAAAACAAGCCAGCCAATTTTACATTTGCTACTGTTTCAGAGTCATGCATACTCAATCTGTTGCAAATATCAAATACATCGCAAAACTGTATTCTACTACCTGAATCACCTTAAAACAGTTCTTTGGCGTGATTTAGCATAATGTTCTGCAAACAACAAAGCAGCACATGGTAATTTAGAATACTATTTTCCTCTCCAGGCAAAAATTCTAGCATTACTGAACAGTAAAATACAAATTCAGAGTTTAAACAGGTGACAAAGACACCACTGTACCTGAATTTTTGGGCAGTGTTTCATTTTCTCTTCTTGGGGGATTGTATTAGTTACCACAACAGCCTCAAATGATGCATTATTAATCCGAGAAATTGCAGGACCAGAAAAGATGCCATGAGTAAGAATGGCATAAACTTTGGTAGCTCCAGCAGATACTAGCCTGTAGAACACCAAAGGAAAAGTATGCTGTGATGTATGTTTACATACATGGCTATAGATGAAGTCAGACGCAAATCTCTGTAAAATACATTTTACACACACACAAATTCCACCTGGAAGCTACAGGAAGATACAAATATTTACAAAATAATTCAGATAATTTTAAACTTCTTCAAGTTATATGAATAAGTCTCACAAAAAAAATAATAATTAACTGCCAATTAAATAAAAGAGCTCTATAGGGAGCAATGATACTTCTCTAAAATGCTGCACTTTTGACCATATCAGCACAACATACAACTGAATTCCAGTACAAGTTTTCCATCTTAATCAGGCAAAAATGAAGTAGATTGGATGGCAGCATTCACAACTCTGTTGTGCCTCCATTATTGTCCACCTTTATTTTCATTCGCAATTCAAACAAATCTGATTGGAAAGAGTTTCTGAGGAAGAGAAATGCCAGTGATCAAAAGCCCAGTCTACTGCAAGGTTGTGGGAAGACAGGCTGCTGATCAAAGCATGCATTAAGTGATACAGCACAGGAGAAAAAAAACAACGGTATAAATCAAAGAACTAGAACACCTTGTAAATGAGTCAGAATTTCTTAATTTGGTTTTTACCAAAAAAAATGCGCCTGCTTCCACATGCTTGGAGCAGGGCCAGAGGAGGGCCACAAAAATGATCCAAGGGCTGGAGCACCTCTCTTGTGAGGACAGGCTGAGACAGTTGGGGCTGTTCAGCCTGGAGAAGAGAAGGCTGCGGGTTGACCTTATTGTGGCCTATCTATATAATTAAGGGGACTTATAAGAAAGATGGGGACAAACTTTTTAGGAGGGCCTGCTGCGATAGGACAAAGGGTGATGGTTTTAAAGCAAAAGAGGGTAGATTTAGACTGGATATAAGGAAGGATTTTTTTTACCATGAGGGTGGTGAAACACTGGCACAGGTTGCCCAGAGAGGTGGTAGATGCCCCATCCCTGGAAACATTCAAGGTCAGGCTGGACGAGGCTCTGAGCAACCTGACCTGGTTGAAGATGTCCCTGCTCCCTGCACAGGGGTTGAACTAGACAACCTTTCAAGGCCACTTCCAACCCAAACTACTCTATGATTCTATTCTATGCTCAGCTATGTCCTAGATGCTTTTCTAGTCCTACAAATGGAGGCCATAAAGAGCGATATTTTATCAGATCATAGCATAAGCACTGTAAGATAAGAAAAAAGACAAAAGCCACAGAAACATCTCATTTTGAATGACTCTGCAGAATCAAAGTTTTCCAGGCATTCTCAGCATTACGTTTAGTAGCTGCAACCTATAAGAAGGATGCACTCACTATGACAGGGTGAGTGTGCACCAACATTGTCTACTTAAGTTTGTACTTACACAAGTTGATCTGCTATATCTGAAAATACATTTCTTAGTTCATCTGCTTGATATATATGTAGGTTGTTGAAATAAAAAGAGATCTAAGAAGTATGCAGTGAGCAAGTCTAAGCACAAAGTACATATCACCTGGATTTGGCATTAATGAAAAGCACTTTGTGTCAAGAACACGATATAAGGCAGCATCACTCAAGCAGAGGCATCTTTCTTGGTGAACACTGTAGATACATTGAAGGTTTCTGATGGTTTTAGAATTTGGTCTATAAAAAATCCACTGTAGGTAAATAAAGAAGTGCTTCTTTCGTAAGAAGAAATAAAGGCCTCCTTTTTGACAAGAATTAACTTCCTCTGTGCACAGGAGTATAAAAAAGAACCATTGGCTAGACATTTTGTGATTTGGATCTGCAAAGGGCACAGCCCAGAAGCTTTGGGGTCTGATGCAGATTAGTATGCAGATAACAAACAGTAGCACAACATCTCTTTGCAAAATTCCACCAAATTTCCATCAAAGTGAAAAGAAACACAAGACCATATGAATCCTACCACGAGTTTTTGACATCCTTTTACCTAGATGCAAACAGCAAGCCTGCAACTAAATACTGTAAACTCATGGGATGATTTTTACTTCAGATCACTAACCATAATGTCTAGCTCACTTTAGCTGGACCCTTTTGCTTCAACAGAACATGAAACAGAGTCAGGCAGGCAGAGCCACATGGACCTGTTCTGGATGCAAGACTATTTGATACTTTCATAGTGCCTACAAATATATTGGTCTGGAATATAAATTCAAAACACTCTCAACTGACACATATTAGCTAAAGAAAGGATTACATCCAAGAGTAGCAATGCCACAGTAAATGTCCAGCAACATCAATTTCAAACATTCACATGCCTTGCTCCTCAGCAGTTTTTTCCCCACTTCCAATGTGCACTATTTACAAGCATATTGGGGTGGGCTTTGCTATAAACAATATCAAAATACAAGATATTTGAATGTAAGATTTAAAACCTCAGGACCCTGGCCAAGTTTAAATTGCAGCCCTCGTCCTCAAACCGAATTTGGTAGCACATCTTTGGATATGAGCAGACAAGGCAGGAGCACTTTAGTCTAGTGTTGCTCAGCTGTAATACCTCAAATTTGTTCTCAATGAATTTCAGTCCATTTCTCCAATTTGTGAAGACAATTCTGAAGCCAGACTTACTGCCATACATACTGAGTTGTGAAGCCACAGCAAAAGGAAGAATTAATAATTTTAAGAATCATCTTTTTTTTTAAAGGCTACAGACATTACTAAAGTACAGTGTGGTCGATAATGCCAACTTCTGTGGAAAAAACCCCACTGCTACCCTGTACCAGCATAAAGCCAGCTGGAAAATCATAAAGTAATCCCTTCTACTTAGCACTGCTAGGGCCCCAGTTAAGATAGAGGGCCTACATTCACATGCTCCACTTCAAGAAGTGGATCAACTGGAAAGAACCCAGAGGGCATCCACAACAGAGCAGAAGTCTAGAAACCGCATGGAAAGACTGAACAAACTCAAGTTACTAAGTCTAGAGGTGAACAAGAACACTCTTCAACTAACTTCCAGACAAAAGACAGGAAGACTTATTGTCATCTCCCCAGATAAAAAGCACAAGTAGTTTTATACTGAATATGTACATTAAAGATTAATATTAAACACATACTGAACACCGGGGAGAAAGTACTTTCCAATGTTAAATCTAGTAAAGCTTTGCAAAAGATTGCCTCAGGAAAGTGGAAAGGCTCCATGATGAGGGTTTAAGACAAGAACGATTTTCTGTGTGTCATTTGTGCTTTGGAACTGAAAAAATAAACACTAGGCGGCCCAAGTCCCTTCTGAGTTGGATGACTTTTTCTTTATTCTGTCCTCTTTCTAAATACAGATTAGATATGTCTATAAATATTTTCGCAATTCCACGTTCTAAAGAAGGACACAGCTTGATCACAGGACTGTGACCTACAGACTCAAGGATCAGAGTGACTTCATGCTACAGAGATCAGGCTGGGTTATAAGTATGCAGGGCACAGCAATTGCATCCATCGGCTATCTGCAGGTTACAGCACAGTGAGACAGTGGGCCAGTTCATAATGATACTTACTTTTCTGCTGCGTGACATATTGTGCCACATGTGTCAGCCATATCATCGACAAGAATTGCTACTCTGTCTTTCACATCACCAACCAAGACCATTCTGTCCACTTCATTTGCCTTCTTTCTTTCCTTATGAATGAGAGCAAATTCCACATTCAGTCTGTCAGCAATTGAAGTAACCCTAAGTTACAGGAAGAAATACACGACATTTAGAGAATTATTTTAAAAGAAAAAATAGAGGCATGTATGTGTATTTGTCATAAAACACAGTTTTTATATTTCCTGGCTTTCAGAGTACTGCAGCACAACCTTTTGCAAGTAATGAGACAGGTTAGAAACAATCTTAATTCACTGCTAATAAATACAACCAGAGTCTTAAGCTATACTCCAGAAATCATTTTTTTTATTGAATTGACTTTGGCTTTCTGTCATTAAGTGCCTGGCTTTGAAAACATTTCAGCTACTCAGAAGCTTTTATTAAGCTGCTGCAATACCTAGCCATACCAGATAATTTAAAGTAAAGGTAGCCTCAATCCTAAGCCTACAGCAGCACGCACTTTAACATCCTAACTGAAAATATGATTGCAGGAATATGAAACCAAACCAATGGGAAAAAATAAACATATTAATAATGATTAATAATTCTTTTAGCAGTACTTGACTAGTAATCAAGTAGCTTTCTTCATTAGCAATTCCCTTAGCAATGCATTTGCTTGACAAAGATCTTTTTAAAACTGTTCAGGGTGACCTCTGGTGGCCACACAAACCTCCAATAACAAACTTAATTTGTTACAGACTTCTGATCACCTTTTTCAGGTTTTTTAATATACCAGAGCCAGTAGGTATAAAGATACTGTATAACAATACTATGTTTATTCTGTGCTGGCGCAACCTTGTAGCCTGTCTCTTTACAATGTTGTTTACAAGGTTATTAACAGGCACTGCTAACAGAAAATACAGTTTTGCTTCCGTAGCACTTAAATATGAAGGAGCCGTTAGTTACTGCACTTCAACGGTTGGGTGATAAACAAAAAGCCCCAAATGTTTTGGATTTTTTTAGTGAACAATGGTGTAATTTCATAGCAAGTCACAATACCTCAGAGGCATTAAGATACCAATAGAGTATTTGAGTCCCAAAAATTCAATAAGCTGGGGAAAAAAAAACAAGTAGTAAGAAACAACAAAAAAATTCAGATATTTTAAATGAGTGCAAGAACATCTATCTTTAAATTTCTTTAATGCTTACAGATTTAAATTCTAGAGACAAACTTTCTTCGCATTCTATTCACTTTCCATTAACCCAAGTATTATTTTGGAGGTCCACATGTTTTAAACAGAAAGGCCAAACCATTTTCTTTACATTACTGGAAGTAAAGGAGCAGCTATGAATTTATTGAAAGCAACATCTTCCCCTGCTTCACCAGCAACTGCCTGGTTGCATTACAACAAAAGGTACCAAAGACAGACTCTATCTATGTATGTTAAATACAGTAAGAGTGGTCCTCAAAATATAAACTCTTATGGTCAACTTGACAACACACAAATATTTGCCGGGGGGAGGAAAAAATGCTATCTTCTGTCTTGAATTCTAAGCAAAGGCTGTATTTCGTTTCAAAGACAAACAAAAACCCAACTGTGAAAACAACAGTATTCCTATCGGAATACACAAAGAAATTTAATTGACCGAGTCACCTGTATTTTAGAATGCTTTCTATAGTTTATATTCTTCACATCTTTAACTTGATTAATCTAAACAGGAACAACTAATGAGTTGTAATCAGTCTTATTTCCCTATTAATTATTAGAACATGAACACTCACAACAGACCCAAAGACTTCAATTAACATCACATTCTGACAGTCTTTCACATTTTTCCCCATACTACTTTCCAAACATTTACATGACTATGGGCTTACGTGATTCTTAGTTCATTTGTCTTTGTTCCCATTCAGTTTTGTAGCAGCAGCATGAGCAATAAAACTTGAGAATAAGCATTTTGCCTCAAAGGCATGTTTTATCACCTCACCAGCCAGCACGCTTCTGAGATTTTGCATTAGTTTATACTCAACAGATAGCAAATAAAGGATAGTCTGCTGAACAAGTAATGCATGCCGTGAATGAAGAAACACTCCAACGAACTAACTTCTCTATTTTCACCTTTTGCCACTCAAAACAAAACTTTACTCCCTTTTTCTGGTATTCACAGTGTACAACTTGGGGTCAATAGGTTTACAGCTGGAATGCAGTAACACAAAGAAAAAAGAAACACAACTCAAGCAAGCTCTTACCTAAATGCCAGCAGGTACAGTGGGGATAGGCCATATGTTTTGACAGAGAAGAGAAACTTAGGCAATTCCAGAGCGAAGCAGGAAGAGGTGCAGCAACTGGACTAAAGAAGCAAGCAGCAGGAAAAATCTCTTCCCTCCTGCGGAGGGATTCAGCTAACAACGCCATATCCAGGGAGAGAGAAAAAGATTTTCTTTAGCATATAGAAAGCTCCTGGATGTTGTCAAGCATGAACAATACTGAGAACTATTTATCTGGTTTTTACAATGCAGTTGGATTCATCAGTGATGTACCCTGTATCTTGCACAATTCATAGACGAAAAAAAGATGACTAGACAAACTAGTTCATTAACCACTAGCTATACGGAAAACTAATAGTGTTAGGCTTGTATAGTACCTTTTTGCACCACCTGCATCAGGTGAGACTATGATACAGTTTCTCCACTCTAAAATGTTCTCCTTAATCCACTGCAGCACTGCAGGTTCTGCATACAGGTTATCGACTGGAATGTCAAAGAAACCCTAGTCCAAAAGAGAAAAAAAGTTTCATTAACATACGTTTATGTCCTACCTGGAACAAAGACACACAGCAACAATCAACCCTTTGCCTTTCATTTATGATGGAACTTCAATTAGTATTTTACACAGGCCTAATTCTGCACTCTGCTATTACTACCAAATGCAGCACAAGTTAGCCAAATACTAAGGTCTCTAACAACCTCACCCAAGAGCAGTGAAATAAAGTACATCTGTTCTGAAACAATATAAAAATCAGAAAATATCATCACTTGCAAGCACTCAAGTAAATTCATGCTTGTGAAAAGCTCTCAAAAAAATCTAGTAATACTCAACTTCCATAAATTTTAACTGCTTGACATGAACACTAGTGTTTCAAAATGGGGAAGATTCAAGTTAGTATTACTTGAGCAGGAGAAACAGAATCTTTTTGTGCAAGCTGTAATGACAAGAAAACTGTTAGACCACAAATGAAACTGCTTTTTATTTATATGACAGCCATCTAGCATAAGGGGAAATTCTGATTAAACAGAATACCAGAAATGGAAGAGGAGGTATTTTCTAGAAAAAACAAGATATCTTGAAAAGAGATACACACAAGAATGACAAACAATGTCTGCTCTGTGTCCGAGGACAGAGTCTTCTCATTTGCTGGATTCAGCCAGCTAAGGGTTGCCAGTCTCCATCTCCACTTCTCATATGAGAATATTGTCCCCTTTGCTGTAACAACAAAGCTATCTAGGGCAATACTACCATCTCTGACCAAGCCAAGATTTAGAGAACTTGCCCCAAACCAGTATATTTTATGTTCTGGGAGCTCTTACGCTAGACTTTGTAAATTCAGCTAAAAGCTCCAACGTACAGGTATTCAAAGTCACTGCAAAATCACTCCATAAAAATCAAAGCTGGTCTCTTTCAAAAAGGGAATTTAATTAGGCACAGGTAGCGAGACTTGCTCTGAACCCTGAGAATTACATTTCTGTATATATCCTTTCAAAACAATGAGGAAAAAAACCCCAGAGAATGAATATTAACCTTTCATATTAATTCAGTAGAGTTCCTAGCCACAGATAGTAAGAATGGATAGTTACCTGGATCTGAGAAGCATGCAAGTCCATGGTGATGATGTGGTCAGCCCCTGCAACTGACAGCATGTTGGCAACAAGTTTTGCAGAGATTGGAGCACGACTCTGAGGAATAAAGCACAAATGTTTAAATATTAAAAATATTTTGATGAGATGCAAGGAGTCAGAAAGTTAGCTACTTTTATTGATTTTTCTTTTAGAAAATTTGAAATGTAGATATAAAGGGCTCCAGAACTTCAGCTAAACTAGCCTTTCAATAGCTAACCTTGCTACTAGGGTTTTGAAACTCAGCAAAACATTTAGGAGTATCTAAATCAGTTTGCACGGTACTGCTCTGCAGTAATTTGACTAACAAGCAGATAAAACTGAGAACATAATTTTCCAGTTGTTCTACTTAAAACTCCCAACTAGCTTTTCTACAGCAGACAGACAATCTCCATTTCTCTAAGCCACTACCCTGCACTAACAACCAACTCTCAAGCAACTATCCTGTTCTAAAAAACATGGCCAAAAACAACAATTGAAGGCAGAGTGAACCCAACTTTTTGAAAAGATCTATGATGGCAGGGGTCTTCTAACCCAGCCTATTTATTTTTTTGCTAATTCAGACTTAATTGTTAGATGCAATTAGGAGTCTAGAATTCCCAAAAGGGGCAGGGCAGACGGAAAAAAACAAGGAAGTGGGAAGAAAAAAGACAAGCAAAAATCTAATCAGTGAAGTTAATGCCAATGTCAAGAACTTTTTAACAGTGACAAGGATGCAGAACAAATAGCAACATAAGAACCCAGAAGATGGAAAATCATGACTGGATGATACCTCATTTTCAAATTTTCTTTAAGCTCTGGAAAAAAACCAAAAACAAAACCCTATGTTGCCCTAGACAGCTTTCTCTGCAACAGAAATACTAAAAAAAAAACCCTCCTGCTTGCTTTTTGTCAATTTAAGTCAGGCTAATAGCTGGCAACAACACTAGCATGAAGGCAGAACTGCAATTCAGAGGTTTCATCTCACTGTCAGACTCTTTTGCTGGCACAGTATTCTCTCCTGCTACATCTCTACCAAACAGCCTCATTTAGCCTCCTAGGAACCCCCCCTCCCTCCACCCCATGTACACAATTACAGAGTATCTGTTTTCCTTCCACTAATGCTCAAGGTCATAACCTAAAATAAGATGCACCACTGCCAATTTAATCCAGATGCTCTTCTGTCTGCGTCATATCAAGGAGCCAGTATTTTCCTCAAAACTGTTGCGAATTTAGGTGAGAACTCTGCATTTCTGTTTTAACTTGCAGATTGCAAACACACTTTCAAAAAAGAAACGGGGATATTGCACTCTTTCTTATGGCCAGATCAAGTTTATTATCATCATTACAGAAATTCTTCATTTTGAAAACCATCCCTTTTGGTTATCATGTTTCACAGAATATCACCACCATTTAGTCTGTGTAAGATACACAGAAGATATACGCAACTGCTAGCACTTCCCTAGATCTCTGCAATTCAGATGCATACAGCTTCCATAAGAGTTTGATTGTGACTGATGCTTCAGCACAGACGATTTTCCAGTTAGAGGATTATGCTGCTCCTCATTTAAGTTCAGCTCTCTGTAAGGTTCAAGACAGCCAAAGCTTTCTGGATATTTCTACTATTAGTAGTAAACTTTTGGTTCATACCATTCAAATTCCTGATCGCTTCAGCTCATTTTAGCAGAACAAACCAACATTTTTAAGCTGGGCTTCAAAATATTCTCAAAACTCTGGCAGCGTCTAACACAAAGATTTCATTTCTACTCTGTTGACTCTACCACAATGTTCTCTTATCATCTCTTTGCAAAGGTCTGGTTTGATGTTACAGCTAAACTGGATTAACAGGTGATGCTGAAACAGTGAGCTTTGCTCTTCTGCTTGTCCCATCGCTTCTTCCCAGGCTATACATTTCCACCACTTCCCTTGGGTTTCACACCAGGACTTGTCTGAACCCACAATAGCCAAATCATAAAATCATAAAATGCTTTGGGGTCAAATGGACCTTTTGAGGTCATCTAGCCCAAGCCCCCTGCAGTGGGCAGGGACATCTTCAACTAGACCAGGTTGCTCAGAGCCCCATCCAACCTGGCCTTGAATGTTTCCAGGCATGGGGCCTCCACTGCCTCTCTGGGCAGCCTGTTCCAGTGTTTCACCACCCTCTTTGTCAAAAATTTCTTCCTTATATCCAGTCTAAGTCTACCCTCCTTTAGTTTAAAACCAAATGACGCAGCTCAAATGGAAGAGAAAGGAAAAGATGATGGCAAACCAGGACCACTCCCTCTGGTAGAAACAAGTAATAGTTCAGGGCTGCTGAAGGCAAATTACATTCTTCCTAGAATGTGGTTTGCCATTTCCATTCCATCTGGCATGGGGAATTTTGCTTTTATTTTTTTCCATTTCTGTGCAAAGTGAATACCACCTAGCTTGTCTTATGATGGTGATACTCATGATACTGATACATTAAAAAAACCCAAATATTTTCCTGCATCAAATACTAATGTATACATTACCAATTGGTACTTCTTTCAGCAGCTCGCCTTGCAGGCTGCCTTCCCAGAAGGAAGAACTTCAAGGTTTTACTACTAGGTAACTTGTTTTAGCAGACATGCACATATCACAGATTGCCTACATGTTGTTGGACAGAGGGTCTTAGAAGGAAAGATAGCCATACACCAATACTTGTTTCTCAAGAATGGGCTAACAGGAGATTAAGACAAATGAAGTTTGCAGCTATCTGACAGTTTCCTTTACACAAAATTGTGCATTAAAAGAAAATACATGACATATTCAAAAGGATTTAAGATTTGATTGCTTGCATAGAAAATAAATTTTGTACAACAATATGATCCAAATTGAAGATTGTTTTAAAATCAGAGGAAGTATATTCACGGGAACCTCAGATAACCTGGCCTCATTATTCAGAAACTTGGATGACAAAGATAGATGAGCACTCAAGATTTTATTTGTCTGGGAGTTTGTAAGGTTTGCTTCCGATCAGAGTTGCAAGAACATACAGAGATTCAGAGTATTCATTGTTTCATTCTTTGACACAATTTGAGATTAGTTTCAGAATTAGTGCGAAATGCAACATTACATTATGTACAGAAACCAAATTGTAAAAAAAAAAAAAAATCACTGAGGTTTTAGTTCCTAAGCAAGTTCCCCACTTATGTAGAACAAGTTACATAAGCGATTTCTTCCTTTGTGATGCATTACAAATTTATTCACAATTCTTAAAATTAGCAGGGGCAAAAGGAAATCCACAAAGCTAATACAAACAACCTCACAAGAATAACTATGCAAAGGATACATGGCTGAAAGTAAAAGTTGTCTATCAAGATTAAAGTTCGGTTGCCATTAAGCATCTTATTGTCTTGCTCAAAATGCATCACATGCATACTGAACAACAAAAAAAAATCCAAGAAACCCCAAAGATTTATAACTGGAACTTCCACTTCCAAGAAAGCCAGTTGTGAAGTGTATGGACACTGAATGTTCACTAATTTATAACCTAAATTTATAATTTCAAAAATGAGACATGCTTTGAAGCTTCAGAAGTTGACAGCCATTATCTTGAATATCCAGATAAATTTTTATCTGGGAGTTTTCTAGTAGCAAATTATTCCACAGGATTACTGTTATGGCCTAGGTGAAACACAACTGAAATCAAGAAGTGAAACTGAAAGTGTTCCCAGTTATACATAATGTAACCCAGTAAGTTTCACCCTTTAAGGCCATATTAATGGAAATGCATAGCGTTAGATTAAAAAAAAAAAAAAGGATACCTACCCAACGCTCCACGGACCCCTTCTACAAATCAAAAAAACAAAGTTACATGAGCTGTAGAACACCAAACTCACCTGTCAATCTACTTCTAACTTATCTCAAAGGCATCTCTGCAGCATCCTGCATAAATGTGTCCTGCCCATGGCATGGAAGATTAGCATCATTAGAGGATGCATAAATGTAACTATGGCCAGAGCACACATACACCTAAGCTAATTTTAAATTAACTACCTTGTGTATCAGAAGTTTTCTAGTTTATGGGAGTGCTTGATTGCACCTAAATTAATTTACCAACTTTTCCACAATTCTCAGCAAGCCTTTTTTTTAAACCTCTGTTTCTTATTTAAAGCTTGTCCAGGTTTAACGCTAAATTTCCAGAGCACATTACCCTGGCCTTGTTCTGAATAGGGTTTTTTTTACTGCAAGGCCCATTCTTTAAATAAATAAATCAAGAGCACTTTCATTGCTCTCAGTGTTCGTAACTGCAGAGACATGAAGAACACAGGGTAATTTCAAGCAGCAAGGACTCACTCCAGTTCTTTATGGATTAAAGTCAACAACTTCAAATCAGAAAACCATATCCAGCTAGTGAAGATTACACTGCTTCAGTTCACAGACAAGAAAACTACAGAAACATCTTTCAGAGAGACGAAAATCTGTGTATAACCATAGGAAGAAAATGGCTGGCACTTTACTGACACTTCAGGCAGCATGCAAAGCTTGTGCACTCAACATGGGTCAAAGACCAAGTGATGTGATGCAATTCAACAGCAGGAGGAAAGATCTACCTGTCAATAAGCTGCACAAAGTTGACAGCTGTATTATAGCTTATTTTGCAACATGGAGGTCAACTACCAAGGTTAATTTCCAAAGATGGCAAACATTTTCTCAATTGCAAACAGAGGTAAAAAAAAGAAAAAATACATGGCTTGCCTAGCATTGCAGGAGAAGTCGGTGACACCCAGAGAACTGTCTGGAACCACAGTCAAAACCTCTGTTAACCAAAATCACTTTCCTAGTCTATCCACCTTCAGGTGGCATTTCCAAAAGACAAAATGCTTCTTGGTGACATGCTGGGCCACCACATTGTGGGTTTTAAGTATCTCTTGGAAGTCTTCCATGCGGATTTTGAGTACCCTTGACAAGGCATAACCCTAGACGCATGGAAAACTTGGGACATACTCATCCTTTTCCCATACCAAGAACTTACAGGATGTTACAGCAGAATCTTCCAATATGAACTTGGAAATCAAAACACAATGAGATACTTTCCTTCCCTTTCAACACAATGTTTACCGCTTCCCTTCCAAGCTCTTCTGATAAGGAGTATTTCAGCTCTCCTGATAGAGAGAGCGCATTATTCGATACAAAATATAGCAAAAAGGAAGTTCCAAAAGAAGTATGCAAAGAATAGATAGATACTATGTAACTCGAATTCCATTTTTGGATGTATAACAAGCGGGTCTTAATAATACTGGTATGGTGTTAGAGAACCTGCATTAAAAGAATGAGTATATTAAAAAAATAACTTTTATGTATATAGTTTTGTTATCAGACATCACAGGCTGAAGATTACATATTTGTAATATCTGCTATTATTTTTAGAGTCTGCTTTACTTCTCAGTCCTGTTGTGTTTTATATAAAAGAATGCACAGAACAACAGAAGGCTTTCGGGATGGTTTGCTTGATGCCCAAAGTGAAAGGGAGGGGGCAGTCCATTTATGGCAAGTGTCAGAGAGGGGCAATTTTCCAAACAGACAGCTATCGCAATCCAATCTTAAAAGCCAAATTCACATTTATTCTTTTGTTAGTTCTTTTCAAGTGAGTTTATGTTAAAGTAACATTCACATAACATTAGTTTTTTTGTATATATAGTAGAGATAGGAAAATTTGGTTCTGTATCTTAAAATCAAACTCACTTGCCCACAGAGTTTGTTACTCTGTTACCAACTTGGCTGAACCAGTATATTTGTCAGTTATGACAGATCAAATACTGGAAAAGGGCACCACGATCAGAAGAGTATTTATGAAGTTTGCATACAATTTTTGGTCTGCATCAATAAAAATAATTACAGATATTAAAACTTTTTTTTATTCTGCCTCACAGCACAAAATAATGTTTTTATTACTGTTATGCATTGCAGATTTAATCAGTTCCTTTCACTTGGCTCTGTTTAACCATATAGGTTAAAACCCACCTACATAAAGGTTACAGCACTTCAAATTTAGGACTTAATTCCATGCAATTAAAATGTTTAAAAGGCTGTACTCTCTTCATCTATAGAGAGTTAAAAAAAAAAGAAGCTAGAAAAAGCAGAAAAAACAGTCCCATAAGGCGAGGTCTGCTAGCAGGGTACTCTGCAATATACCACACACTTAGGATGTACTTACTTTGTCAATTATCAAAACACAAGCAAAACATAATTTATTGCTTCTCTTCATTCACCTCTGGGTGTTATAATTGAATATTTTACCAAAAAAAGAAAAAAGGCAATTCTTTCAAATCACCAAGAAGTTTACAAAAATATTTCATCTCCAAAAATTTCAAGTGAATAAGCAGAAAAAAAACATTCCGAAATTACACAGTTCTTACCTACCTTGTCTTTCTTATCTTGCCTGGCATACGGAAAACAAGGAATTACAGCAGTCACTCTGGAGGATGATGCAATCTTGCAAGCATTGATCATGATGAGCAATTCCATTAAGTTGTCATTTATTTCTCCACAGCCACTTTGGATGATATACACATCTTCTCCTCTCACACTTTCACCAATCTCTACACTGGAAGAGGAGGAGATGACCACTTAAAAAATCGAATTACTGGAAAAGCATTATTAAAGAATAGAAAAAACAGTTTTGGTTTAACAAACTTGCATAGGTTTATCCCCATTTAACTTTTTTTTTACAGCAGTTTGAATAACTGTCCCCTTGATACAAAGTCCATTTCAATTTAAGCCAGTCTAAAATTTACTTCAGCCTAAATACAGCCTTTGTAAGTTCAGCACCAACCAACATGTAACTATGGCTATAGCACTGATACAGCTCACATTGCTACTAAATTTGATACTGCTTTTTTGGTTTAGTCTGTATATTCTGTGTCCTTGCCATCTCCCAAGGAGCTGACGATTTAAAGAATAACCTAGATAAGTACAGAAACCAGAGAGCCAGCTTTAGAGTATCAAATACTACTTGCATCGAAATATCTCTAAGAAAGGCAATTATATTTCTATTGTAATTAAGAGGTTACTAAATTACTGCATTTTAGAGAAGACAAATATCAAACCACACTGCAAAACCAGAAGTCTGGTTAAAATTTACACCATGGTGTCCAAGCAAAGTATTTTTTAGAAAAAGAAAGCCTTAGAGAAAGCTAAGAGCGCTACTCATCAACAGCTCACCATGACTCAACAACTCTCACATTGTGTCATTACAGCTCTATTTGCTCTAATTGCGCTTACGTACTTTGGTTCCTTATGATAGTATCTAAGAGTTATTTTATTCTACCACAGATTTCAAGGCAAATTCTGGTACTGATCACTGCTCACACCACAGAATTCAAAAATTACATATAGCTTATAAATAAACAGGAAAGTCAACACACATCAGTTGAATGGGGATTCTTTTTCAATTCTAGACCCAAGCAAAAGAAATCTACTGTTGAACCACACTAACTTTTCATACCTCTTACTCCGAAACTTACACATTAAAGCAGCAGACTAACCTTCATTTTTCCCTGACTCCATGCACAACATACAAGAAACATGCAGACTTCCTAAATAACAAGGCAAACAGACCTTTCAAACCCATGCTCTACTAAGTTGTTAAATTCTAAAATATCTTGGGTCCTTATTTAAAAGGTTTCATCTTCACCCAAGGTGCAACTAAGCAAAAGCTTCCAGCTGGAAACCATCAAAGTGGCCCCGATGTGTGTAGAATAATTTCTGTTCTGGGTCCTTCAACACTGAGGCTTGTTCCAGTCAAACACAGTCCAAACGACTTTTATTTATCAGCTTTCAGGGTGCTGTCTAAGACTCATTAGCTTTCTGTAGCTACAAAACACAGAAAGGAATTTACTGCTCAAAAACATCTTAATTATATGCAAACGCTTGATTTATTACCATCAAGATAGTTGAGTCCATGCTCTCAGCTCCCCTATTCGACTCCTCTGCAGGCTCAAACAAGCTATAAAAAGATTATGTCTTAATTCTTCCTCCTTAATTGAATACATTTTTTGCCTAAGAATGCTACCAGCAGGATTTCTCAAGGCCAAAAGAAAGCAAACCATCTAGCAAACACCAGGATCTCCAGAAGGACAGAAGTGGTCAAGGAGAGTGTCATCTGCAGATTTGTCAGTGTTAATCCAGGAAACCTTTTGGAGGTTTTCATCACAGCACAAACACACATTTTTTTGATCGTGCAACTGTTACTTTCTTGTCCAAGTTTTTGATCAATGGAACAGGGCTCTACAGAGAAAACCATTTTGACGAAAGTATTTTCCTAGTTTGTTTTCCTTCTTGGAGCTGAAAACGTTGTGGTCAACATAACATAGGTTCAGCAAGACAGTAAACATATTCCTTAACCGGAAGAACCGCTAAGAAATAACAGGTTTCAGAAGGTCAGGGAACATACTTTGAGATAAATATAGGTCTTGTTAATACTACAGACTTGAAGTGATGCTTCTTCCATTGCCATTAACTACTGTATTTTCAATGACCATGGGCTAGCAATAACTTGTTCACCCTGTAAAAAACTTAGAAAATAAAAATGCTACTATTTTCTCTATTGGTGCATTTGAAAAAAGTTTGGTTATGCTTTTCAGGCCAGAATGACATACTACTTTGGCACAGAGAAATGTGAATGTATGTGTACATGGATATAGAGAAATACCTTTTCTAGTGGACACAGAAGTTAGGTGCAGACTGAAATAAATCAAGCTTAAATTAATACTTGCATAGCCCTCGGGAGTAACCAAGCAAGAGGTGCCAGAGAACAGCATAATTCAATTGTTGCACAAAGATCTTCTCCCAACCAGCTGGAGACAGGTGCACAACAAATCAGTATCTCTTCTTGCCTACCTTCTCAAAGATTGGTATTGAGAGGTATTGCGTAGACTCAACCAACAGACACACAGCTGCCGGCTTTACCTTCATCAAGCCACACAGTAAAAGATAACCAGTCACTGTGCTGCAAGTATTCCATCAGACATAGCCTGTACTAACCACACCGGGCGGTTTTGTGTGGGGTTTTTTTGTTGTTTTTTTCAGGGGTGGGCAGTTTGGGGTTTTTTCTTTGTTTGGTTTGGGGTTTTTTTGCTGCCTCCCCTCCCCCCTTTTTAAACACACATTCAGCTGTAAACAGGCAAACAATAAGAGACTACAAACTACAGTATCAGATATCTGAAGTATTGTACCTCAAACGTTTAATAGAGAACACTAAGCTAATCGCAGTCAAACTTTGGGACAGTGAACTTACTAACATCACTACTAAATTCCGCTTAGACCACCTACATCATTACTGAATTAACTGTTTGGGGGGGTTATTTAAACAATTTCACATAGTGAGGACACAGATGAAGGACACAAGAACAAGCTCTTGCCTCAAGATTACAAGCTGTGTTTGTTTTATGCAATTTAATCAAATTCAGCTATTTGGTAACATTCAGTTTAAATAAACTTCTTGTTCAAGAAGAGTCAACAGAACCTGTACGTTAAAAGCCCTGACATCACGCAATTGTGTTTTAAAGTAAAAATTATGGAAATCAATAGCCCACAAAAGTAACTAACCTTGAGCCAGTCGCTCGGAATGCACAAGCACACGGCTCTAGCTGGGAAAGATACACATAAGACAGGACATGATGAAAGCCAAGTCTGACTGTTGGTATCTGCCTTCATCTTGCAGAGGCTGATTTGAGAGTTCAATTTAATAACTAGAAACTTGGACAGACGAATTACCGTGAATTAAGGATAAGGCTCAAAACCCACTTATGTTACAAACATATTTCAATGGCACTCATTAAGCAAAATTCAAAATGAGGAGTAACAGCAGGCTGAGCTCCTTCTGAGCTAGATTTACAGTACACTCCCAACAGAAATTACAGTGATGGCAATTTTAAATTTGTATATCCTAACTGAAAAATCACAGTTGTGGGGAAGTAGGGGAATAAGGATGCAGAGCCAGACTAAAATGGTAAATAATATAAATCTGTAACTAGGATCCTGTTCAAACCATGCACTTAAAAGGGTGCTATGTACCTTTTTAAATAATTACAATAGATTAAGCTTCTAACCATACTTACAAGAAGTAAGATTTTTCAAGCAATTTAGGTGCCAATAAAGTAGATGTGTACTTCAGGCACTTTCAATAAAAAAAGAAGCAGCTAAAATTTAAAGGTCGAGTCTTCATAGTGTGCAGAAAGAATCAATATCTCAAAAGTGATAAAAAAAAATCCACATGCTGAATTTGCAATTCATTGAAACCCAGCCAATGGAAAGCATGAAATAGAGGGGTGTGTTTGACCTCCTACCTTTGGGAACTTATTTTGCAGAGTGAAGTCTTTTAATGCAAGACCTCCAACCTACTGAGCAAATATTTCAACTGCTGTGATGTTACGTAACAAAGTGGGTACCAGCAAAGCCCAAAGCAACAAAGAAAAAATAAAAATGCCCGAGGTGGTTTTAAGCCTATATGTATCCTGTATCTCCTGGCACCCATGGTATCCCCCTCAACTCTAGGCTCTTCCACTTTGATTAACAGCTCCAGGACCAAGCCCCAACTAGACCTTCATTCACAACTGCCCGGTCCAAATTGTGGGCACAAGCATGGTAAGCACTGTAAGATGGGAAATATCTTCCTACCCTCCACCCTGGCACACAGCCTGTCACCACAAGAAGCAAAATACCTTCACTTGAGCAGCTCTGGGTTGAGCCACGTGTAGTCCAAAAGGAGCCCTCAGAAATTTGGAGACAAAAGCTCTAACAAGCCTGACCACGTGCAGAGAGTCTTCAAAGGCTAAGTACCAAACTGTGCAGCTTAGGACATGTGGGATAGTCAGCCATAATTCACACAGCCTGTTTTTTGTTTTTAAATTTCAAGCATTTAGCATCTACTTAAAGATAAAGAGTGCGCAGTATACATCAAGGTCAATAAAGTGGAAGTCTCAAACCAAAAGCTCTGAAGCCTTTTGGGGCCTTTTCTGATTCAGATCAATGAACAATATGATAAATGGCTGTATTTGCTGCATCTTCAATTCCCTATATAAATAAAACATGCAGAATGCACAATGAGGAAACAATTTTTACCATATTCAACCAAGCTGGTAAAATCTGTTTTTCCAGCTTTCCCTTGCTCACACCAGTGTAAGTAAGTGGGGAGCGAGGGAGAAAGCTGCCTCCGCTGCCACAGGAGGAGCACAATAACCCCGCTTGCGAATCACTCGCTCCGCAGCTTGGCAGTATGAATAGACACTTCACACCCCAGCCTGTCCCTAAACTCTACCGCCTTCAGCTGATTTAACGCCAGTTTATTACCTGAGCTTGCTTATGCCACAATTAGGGGTCTGCAAACACCATAACCACCTACTCCAGTGAGGGCGATACAGCTCATGGCGCCCGCAGCAGCTGAACCCAAAGGAACCAAGGCACAGGGGACATAGTGAGGTCATGGCTCATTTGAGACAACTAAAGTAGAAGAGTTGGAAGATGCTGAAAGGGAGATGGGAGGAAAATGTTACAGCACAGTGCTGAATTGTGTATGCCTGACATATTGCACTGATTTCAAAGTCTCCAGGTTTGTTCCTGATTTTTTCAATTATTTAATTCACAGAACAAATGTTTTCATTGCTCTGCTTTGTGTGAAATACAGACTCACATCCATCCTTGTAAGAAATCTCTGAGGAAACATCAGCTATTTTTCTCATATCTTTCAAGATTAAATTTCAGTCCAACATATCAGTTTTATTTACTTACAAACAAGTGGCCCTCACATCAACAGCACAGCTTCTCCCATGCAGCAGACAATGTCCCTTTGTAGTTAACTCATTTTCCTCTGTAAAAGCTGAACACCATACACTTATGTCGATATTTCTGAAACAACCCAGCTTCAGCAGCTAAGTAAGGCTGTGGATAGGCAGTCTCCAAATTCACACGTGCCAGAGAGGACTTCATTCCCCTCCTCATGGATCTGCCAAGATCTGCAAGAAGATTCACTTCAGCCAGTGAACCTGGTGGGAAGAAGCTAGGAAGCTCATGGGAACAGGTGGGAGCACTAACTTCTTCCACTGAGAGAGATGCGTGTAAGAGGATGCCACCTATGACTCCAGTTTCTCCATTTTGCGAGCAGTAAGTTATTTCAAGGATAGAGTTAAAATAAAAAGTCTTTAGAGAAGCATACCTACCATATACTGTCAGAAAATATATTTAAGAAGTTATGTACATTCAATGATAGTTTTTTTCATCAGCTGACTCACTAAAAATACCTGCACTGGGATTTAATTGTGTGTCAACTATAATTAAATGCCATCTCAGTGTACGTGGAGACAATTTTGTGAAAAACTTCAGAGCATTTCATATCTGTATGCTTCTGTTACACGTCTGTCAGTTTCACGATGCTAAGGCTACAACAGCCATGCCTGTTTAAGGACTTCCATTCCCTTCCTCTTCCTCCAGCCTGCCAACTGCTGATGACAGTTGCTTGTGGGATCTGAAGACGACAAACTGACTGAGCCCTCACTGCAGCCCTAATATTTTGCCAGATAGGTGAGAAGGTGGTGCCACCCAAGCTCCTACCATGACATTGTGGCTGGCACTTTATTGACACACAAGTTTTGAATACTAAACAGTGTTATCTCCCACAAGCAGACATTATGAAGGGGCTCTGTTGCTGCTTTAGTTAGGGTTGCTTGACTCCAGCAGTCAGCTGAAGGAAAGCATTTCCATGCTGTTTAGAAGAAGGAAAAAATGGGGCAGTGGTCAAGTCTACCACCAATTTCCCTCGCTTCCTCTAGCACAGACATTACATTTCTCAGTTATAGACCTCCAAGAATACCGAGAGCCTAAATCAGAAGGGAACTGGGATATTGCTAGATATGCTAGTCTCAGTACAAATTAAAAAGAGAAGCCTTTCCCATTTTAAACGTTCTGGAGTCAGGAACCTAGTCAGTCACAGTGCTTGTCACTGGTGGTCCTATCCCTGACTAATCTCAGGGTACAGTTTTAATTCTTCAGAACCACTTACATCCGCTAAGGATGGGGACTGAGACCTAAAGCCTGTTTGAGGTGAAATATAACGCAAAATATTTAATGACTCTTCCTCTCCACTCTACTCTGCAAGTCAGACAAACTGCAGTTCTCAAGTAAAGAGTTTCCAGCTAGGACCATCTGACAAGGATTTAAGCCTGGGGCTGCACACATCTATCAATTTACACACAATTTACATTTAAGAGAATGCAGGAAACAGCAAAACAGAGTTTTTAAACAAAAGGTGATTCTTCTCTGCAACTTGCTAACTCAACAGATTTGACAAAGCAAAAGTTTGTTGACCCTCAGACCCAGGCTTATCTGTTTGCACAGGGGTTTGACCAAGTGCCATTGGGAAGGTTTAAGGTTCTTTGAGCATTTAAACGATCAGGTTCTAGTATTCTGCAATACTGCAAGTGTATTTCATAATGCAAATACACTTGTCTATAAATTTAAAAATGCAACAAAAATACGAAAAAGGACTGTGCTGGATTATTTTCATATAGGAAGAAATAAATTTTTGCTTAGATACACACACAAAGAAACTTTGCTATACAGACTGAAAATCCAGATCACTCAGGCAAGAACAACTGCAGCATAAATATCTTATCAACTTTAGCTGTAGTTTAATCTCAAATACATTGTTGAGGAACTATTGCTGATTTTTTTATTAAGAACGTCAGTGTACAAAACTGGAAGGCAAACACTCTGAAATAAATTGCTAAGGATATTGAAAAGAGAATCCACTTCAAACATTACATAGTGGGTACAACTGTACTTCCTGAACAGGAAACAAGAACATAGTTTCAGAACCTCAAAGGTATGAAGTTGTAAAAAAGGAAAACAAAAACAAACACTTAAGGATTTGAATTGTTAAGGCATTTTAAGTTCAGAAAAAAAAAAAAAAGGCAAACTAACAGCCTCGCAGTGTTGCGACAGAAGCAACCAGAAATAATGTTTAGATTAGATACATTCCTCATGTCTATACCACACTACATCCCTACTTGCCTAAGAAAATAAACTGGCACTACTAGGTTAGCCAAACCACTGACATGCTGCAGCCACCACTACCTACTTGTTTAATGACAGAGGCCAATACTGCACACCTGGAAAATCAGGTGGAATGACAGACTGGAGATTATTGTATCCGGAAGCCTAGAATTTAATTAACTCAGCTCATAAAATAAATACGCAAACTTGGGAGATAAATTTCTACCTTGGATGAAAGCTAAATCAATTAATCTCTGCTTAAAGCATAACAAACAGCAGAACCAAAGATAAGTGTCTCTGGAGAATAAACATTTAAAAAAAATTAGAAATAAGTTAACAAGAAAGTCACGCAACCAAATACAGAAAATAAGTTTTATCATGCAGAAAAGAGATCAAAGAGCAATAAAGTGAGTATGGGGCTGGAAAGACTTGAGAGAAGATTTAAACATTTAATCGGGAATGAATAGAAGAGTCAGAATGTGCAAACATTAGGTTGCATAAACACGAATGGAAAAGGGTTTATAGTAATGCCAGGGAGCGTAACTAGAACAAGAGCAATTAAACTGAGAACGCAAAAACACAGACACAATAGAAGAACAAGCTTTGTGATAGCAATTTTAGAATACACCACGTTAATCTTTCAAAGGAAGCAATGAAAACATGCTTGTTCGGGAGATTCAGAACAAGAACAGATAAAAATAAACATAGAGTAACCTCAGAGACTAGCCAGCTACCTGCACTTGGGGAACCTGTCTTCTAGCTGGCAGCCTAGTCTCACATCTATATGGAAAAGCAGTTGCACGGTCCTACCAGCTCACAGGATGAACATACAGCTGTCACCTCAATCTAAAATTTTTTATTGAAAATGAGTAAATACGGCTAGGCAGAAAGCTAAGGTGACGAACTAGTAAAGATAGTATTAGTAGAAAAAGCACTAGCAACTGCATTTCTGGAGAGACAAGGCAAGCAAGCTGTACTCCTGGTTCCACGCAGGATTTTTTTGTGCTGTCACCAGAGTCACCGTCTGCGTTTGGCTGGCCAGCAGCCTGACGTGCCCAGGCTTCCAGCAGCGAGCCAAGGCCACCACAGCAACCGTACCACCTCATGCCGGGCCAGCAGCCTCGGACCAAGGCAGTGAGCCGTACGGGAGCCGCAACCGGCCCACCACACGCACCCGGCGGCTGCTGGAAGGTGAAGCTCAGGTGCAACGAACCCCGAGACGCGACCTGACCCAGGCTCTCTCCCAGGGGGCCTCACCCATCACCGCCACCCCGCTCTCACACCACCTGCGAGCGGCGGGACGAGCCTCAGGCCGCAGGCGGGCTGCCTTCACCCGGCGGGACGCCCTGCGCGGCCACCCCACGCACCTGGTCTCCTGGTTGCTGAACTTCTTGGTGACCACCTTGCCCAGCTCCAGCCCGAGCCGGTCCGCCACCCGCTGGGACAGGTCGTGGTGGGAGCTGCCGCTGAACAGCACGATGTTCGGCATGGCGCGAGGGGCGAGAGAGACGGGGCGCGGGCACCGCCGCGCGGGGCCAAATAACCGGCGCCGCCGGCCCGGCCCGGCCCGGCCCCGCCCCGCCGCCAGGAGCCGGGGGGCGGCCGCTGGCGCGGGGCACAGGTAGGGCCGGCGGCCGTTAGCCGTTAGCCGGCGGCCGGGCGGGGCGCGGGTGCGGGGCGCGGCCGGGCAGCGCCGGGCCGGGAGGCGGGCAGAGCCGGCCGCGCCCTCTCCCCCTTCCTCCTCCTCTCCTCCCCGGGGCCGCTGGCCCAGGTGCGGCCCGTGCCCCGTCCCAGGCGGCGAGCTGCCGTGCTGCCGCTGAAGCGGGGTTAGGCCGGGCTTCGCCTCCGGCGGGCAGAGCTCTGCCTCCGCTTCTCTCCCGCGCTTTGAGAGAGGGGCGAACGGAAGGGCTGAACAGGGGTCTGGCCACCTACGCAGGTGGGTGGGACTGGTTCGGGTCACTGCCACCTAAAACAGCACTCGCCAAAGACAGCTATAGCTAGGTATCTGTTTAATTAGACAGAGATCTAATTAGTTTTATCTGCCAGAGCCGTCCTTGAATAACCTGCAGCCGATTCTTCATATACACCACTTCCCACTAAAATGTTTGTTTTTCTTGTCCGTTGCTTAGAAATAGGCCCACATACAAACTGCTGTCAGAAAATCAAACAAAGACGAAAAGGTCTTAGCTTTCAGCTAGAGTTATTTTAACTCATATCTATAAAATATAAATAAATCATAGAATAATAGAATCATAGAATCGAAGAATGGTAAGGGTTGGAAGGGACTTTAAAGATCATTTGGTTCCAACCCCCCTGCCATGGGCAGGGACACCTCCCACCAGACCAGGTTGCTCAGAGCTCCATCCGGCCTGGCCTTGGACACTGCCGGGGAGGGGGCAGCCACAGCTTCTCTGGGCAATTGCATTGGATAAGTGACTTTAGAACCACCTCAGTTTTCCTGCCTTCAGCAAACCTTTGCTTTGAGGAGCAGAGTATTGAACGTGTGTTTGGTAACGCTCTATCAGTGGGATAACTCATGAGCAGATGAACCCCAGTGTTGTATAGTTCATCTCTACAGACAGTTTTAGTGCTGGTCAAAAAGTCCTATCAAAGTAATTTTTCAAATGAATACTGGATTTTCGATGAAATGGAATTTCTGCAAAGTTGTATTTTTTTCCAGTGAGGAGCCTTCTCCATCAAAAAAAAAAATCCAGAAAGAACAAATACATGTCCCGAATGTTTTAACCAATAGCTGAGTAATAAACAGTTTGAGTTAGGCAGTTAGGGGCTGATAGTTTGGGTTGCTTCCATTATCGTTCTCCATGGTCTAATCCCTCCATCCAGATACTTCCACAAATCATGGGCACTTCTTACTAAGTATTGCATCATTGCAGAGGCAATATAAACAGGGGACACAGCTCATGGACAAGAATGGGAACAATAAGTATTGTGACTTACCACAGCATCATTTCAGAGTCTATTCCACTGTTTGATACATTGCCCATACCTCAACATATGAGGACTGTTTTATGGCCCACTCACCCTTTTTCCCTCTTTGTATTTTCTCCTCATGCAGTTAAAAAGAAATGTGTTTAACGGTCAGCACTGTAGGCTCATAATAGCATCTGAAAGTCAAGCTTGTGTTTCTTCCAGTTCATACGTCTTCTTCAATGACTAATTTTGTAGGCTACATTTTGTTCTGAGTTACTTGCAACTCTGAGTTTTGCCAGCTGTCCTGATTTCATTTTGATTTTTAATAGTGGTGATTCTAATATCTCTAGCTTCCGTGACAGGTGATCTCAGCTTCCATTAAGACTTCAGGTTTCGAATCTGTGAAAAAGAAAACTTGCTGATATGACCTCAGGATTTTCAGAACTAAAAGCAGTGCTAGGCAGAAAAAGGTAATTTAACTTCAAAATAATATAATAAAGGAAAACCATACTTCACTATAGACTCAAAACAACAGCAGAACTTTTGAAATGGTCTGCAGAAGACAAGAAAACAAATTGGGCTGCCAGGAGATTTTTTTATGTATGTCTGGCAGCACTGAACCCTGCAATGAACTAGCTCACTTGGTGAATGTCTTGACCTGCTCTCTTTTTTCCCAGGGTATCCAGTTAAAACTCTTGTCCTCACATGCAGTTTGGTATATATTCCTCTATTTGTTGGCTTAACGGGATACCCAGACAATTCTTCTTAGCCCACTAAGACTTCTGTGCCCAACAGCTAATTAGTGTTTATCCTCTAGCTACAATATAGAAACTGCAGCCATTAAAACCAGTTGTGGAGGCTAACAAACAAAAGAAATAGTGCTGATTGACATGCGGAGGACAATTATCTTTCCTTCAGTTGAAATAGTCTAAAATAGTGGACCAGAATTCAAAAGTTTGTGTCATCACCACTTGAAACTTTGCACTTTTCTAGAGAAAAAAACCCCACACTATTTCACCTCTTCCTCTTTTGATTAATTGAGAACAATAAGGGAACTACCTGCCTAACAGCAGAAAGTAAAACCGTCAATAGGAAATTGCTTTCTCTCTTTTATCGTCACATTGTGAGTATATGTGAGTCTTGCCTGATGCAGGATGTAAGAATCAGCAGAGAACAAGAAAGTGCTGTTTCCTAGTAACTAGATGTCAGTAAGCATGGGTCAGTTTAGCCAGGACAAAGACTGCAACGATTACTAGTCAGCTGGACATGAGAAAGCGTATGTAATTCTGCTCCTGCAACAGAAAGCCCTTCCAGCAAAGGTATGAGAGTAATGGAAAAATTAGAGACTTCAAAATATCAGAAGTAGAAATTGGACTACCAAGAGACTCTGATTTACATAAAACTGAAAAATTTTTGCCTATCTTGGTTTCACTGCAGTGCATCGTTTTGCAGATCTTACCAAATAGCTCACTCTATGACTCTCCCTACAGTTCCCATAATAAAATTTGTTACGCCCTGAAAAAACATTCACTCAAAGTAACTCAGGGCTTTTGTATTTTTTGTATCACAATGACTTCTGACACTTTTTTTTCTTCTAAATTACAAAATATCTTTATGGGGGAATACCTGTTGAGGAAAAAAATGCAGCATTTTAAAAAGAACTGACAACATCCCTGTTGGGTCTCTGGAATTACAATCTGAATATCAAGCTATTTCATTCCTTCCTTTCACAGTCATAATTTGCAAAAGACTCCCTTGACCAATTTCTGCCCTCAGCTACAGCATTTAATTGTTAAATGTTAGCAAATCATGGTTCTGGTCTCAAAAGAGTTATCATGAAAAACCTGAGATTTAAAATATACAGTTGCAGGCTATTTTTATTTGCTGTGTGTGTTTTTAACTGCTAGTGTACATTTGAGTTATGATTTTAAGTTTTCTCAGAATCTCCCTTAAAAAAAAAAAAGAAAGCTAATACTTGTCTCTAATCACTTGTCTCCAAGGACTTTGGCTTGAAGAATAAACAGCAAATATTGGAGGCCTTGATATGGAATAGCAGCAGCTGACAGCATTACAGTCACATCTGTCCAAACGTATTATCTCTGCATTTTGAGGCCTGTGATTCTATTGTCTTCAAATGCTGATCTGGTTCTTTCAAAGCTTGTTCTGTCCTGCAAGTACATAAACATAAAAAGTAGTTAAATGAATAATGCTACTGAGGAGGCATAAAGTCTTGTTATAAGACCCCCATAGTTGTTCCTACCACCCAATAAATTAACATGTTCTTCATGATCTTGGCCATCCTTGCTCCCAAATTGCCCTCAATGTTCCCAACTTCCGCACAGCTCCAGTCGTCTCCCTCCCAGCTGTCTTTCAGATCCCCATTGCTTCCCTGCTTTGCTCTATGGCTTCCAATTTCTGTGACTGTTTCTAATGTTACCTCTGGATATTTTTTGAATACTGAATATTTCAGCTGCTGCTTCTCTTTCAGATCCACAGCTCTGTGATATACTATTCAGCTGCTATTGAAATCTCTTTGATCACTTAGCTCCACTTTTCTTTGTCAGCAGATACAGCTCCTACTGCTTCACCTACTTTATTCTGTAAAAAAGCTTATTGCCCTTCTTACATTTATTCTGAGAGAAGATGCTAAGCCAAACAGCTTTCATAAATTTATCCTAATGTGCATCATAACACACATTTCTCAGCTCTCATCATCATCTAACAAGTGGCACCTTGTACAATGCATGATCAATGGAGAAAAAAGAAAGAATTTTCAAACTGCAAGCTATATAAACTTAACTGTTCACCGTATGCTTTGTTATCAGGACATTTTCACATCAATGGCCTGGACTGTTTTTAGCCCCCTACTTATCTCCATAGTGATGTTCTCTTCTTCTCTAGCAGGTTTTCTCTTAAGCTACCCTTAACTGAATAACAGAAAATGTCTTTTGGTGCTTGGAAACCTGGAGAACTTGTCACAGTTTTTCCAGTCTGAGCTTTGACGGCTATGTTTCAACTGCAGTAAGCAATCATTTTATTGTTCTTGTAGTTATGACAGGTTACCAAACTTACATGTATTTGTCACCTCATAATCCTGCAGCTTTCCCAGACAGCTTACAAACTACTTTCAGGACTCTCATATCTAAAAAGGTACTATCTGGGATACGTGGCTTGTCCTGAGCAGGAATTTTCTGCCACAGAACAGTAGCGAAAATTATCTACTCAAAGTCTTTTTGTAGGTACTGTAGGTGTTGCTACAGTGGAAAGGGCCAGATTAGGTGATTTCTTAAGATCCTTTATAAATCTTTTTTTCTGTAATGCTACTATTATTCTAGATTTTGTCACTGGCAGGAGTTTCTTATGGGTTTCACAATAATATCATACTTCATCACTTAGACTTTGTCTGTATTAAGTCATCATACAGTCATGACTTATGTTCATACATCAGTGCTTCTCTTGGACTATAAGTACTAGCATTTATGTCCATTATGGAAGTGTTTTGAAGATTGGGTAAGTTAAAACATCTTTTTTCATTTGCATTTTTTTCTTCTGTAGTAAATCATAAATTGACCTTCACCGACACAGCAATGGGTTCTTATTGAGAAAAAAACATCCTAAACCCTCAAGAACTGTCATGTATTAAAATCTTGTTGGCCAGCCAGCTTTGTTACACATTTCATTCCTTCTCAAGGGAGGTCTCGGTTCCTTAAGTTTCTGTTGCAGCTTGTCCCTGTTAGGAAGCTCCAAGTTGAAGGAAGTTATTTACTTAGTAGGAAGCAATCTGATTCCCTTTGTTTCGTCCTAACAGTTCAGACTGGGATTCTTCAATTTGGGTTTCCCAGTGAATCACAAAACATTTAAATTTTTGCACATTTAGTTCCTACTAATAGGTCATTTGCCAAGTTTTTCTAGGAAAACAATCATATGCTGGTTTAATTCCTTCTGTGTTTCAAATCTTTTTTTCAAGTTTTTACAGAACTTCCAGTTTCTATAATACCTCTTATTTTAATTCCTTTTCACTGTTTTTCCCTTTCTGCCATGATTTTGCATGCTTGAGCTCCAAAGGAACATTAGCTCATAATCTTCATCCTTGAAAGCTGCATCTCACCTCCAGTACCAGGGCTTTTTACCTCTGATTCCTCCAGATAGTCAGCTGCCAGTTTTCAGCATCTGCTATGTTACCACTTACATGAGTAAATAATGGCAAGACAGCAGACTAAACTTGGAATTAAATACGTCTTAAATATGTCTTTGCATATATATAAACAGGATTGCTGTTGCTTCACAAAGCACAAGCTCTAGGGACTGCATTATTGAAGAAAGAAAAATATCAGTGCCAAACTAAAGTGGAAAGGGCAGATCAATATATATTATCCATTCAAATATCAGAGGCAAAAGACCAAAACTGTCCAGAAAACCATTTTCTACCCCTTCAAAAATAGCCTAGTTCAAGAGAAAAAAAAAAAAAATCAAAGATTTCAGTTTGTTTTGCAAGACTAAAGCTTGTGCATTCTGCTTCAGGCTAATTTAGAAAGTTTTAGCTTGTCTTTTATGCACCTTTTTTCTAAGTCTGGGCAGCCATAGGGCTCCAGCTTAGCCTGGAAGCCTATCTGCTTATTCTCCACTCTAATCTTCTACTAAATCAACACATCACCATGCTGTGTCTCAATTCTGTCAAATCACATTTTCCAAAAGAAAACCATTCTGCATGGATATTTTTGACTGGCAAAAGATAAGGAAAGAGAAGCAAACAAGAGAAGAAAAGAGATTGTGATCTGAGACTGCAGTCTTTCACATCATACTTTTACCACCACAGGCATTTGCTTTTGGCTGTAGTCAAACGCAGAATGTCAGATATCTCTGTCAGGTTAGGTCTGACCCCGTATAGCCTTTCTCATGTTGTTATGGTCCTGTGTACTGACAGCATGGAAATCCAGGGTGTCAAGTCAAACTAAAGCAATGTCTCCCTGAAAGCCCCTAGTCTATTTTGAAAGTCTCAGGGGAGATTGCTGTGATGTCTGTGATGCTTGTTCTCCTCACATTATTGTACTACTGCTACTTCAAAAACAAGATAATGTATTAAGATTACACAGACTTTCCACCAGCTTTGGGTAAAACTTGCTAATGGAAGCTTTCAGGAGCTGTGTTCTTGTTTCTCTGGCTGTGGTTATGCAGCAAGGCCCAAGATGACTTCCTTGCTTCCACATCTGAGTGAATATTCCGTGTCAGGACAAGATCTGCACATGGACCATTAATTATCAACTACCTCTTAAGAAACCCAAGCACACTGAAAGGAAGAGATCTGAAGTACACTCTAAAACCAAACAGGACTGAAAGAGAGCCCATCTATTAGTGAGTCAAATCTTCCTTTCCCCTTCCTGTTCCCGCAGTATAATTGCTATAAATGCTGCTAGTTATTTAAGAAATGGTCATAGAATCTTCATATAACACCAGACAAAAATGTAAAAATATTAAAAAAGTAAAGAAGAAATAAAAATGAGAAAAATATTTTTTCTGAATCTGAAATTATTAAGTATCCCTACAGCTTTGCTATACTAACAAAGAAAAATGACAGAGATACACCAAATTCAAATTAAGTGATTTTCTTTTATATTCAAAAAAGTCCTGTATGGAAGCTTCTTTAAACCTTTTTGCAATATTTGGGAAAAAAAAAAAAAGAAACTCAACAGAAAATACTTTTTGGCTACCTATGTATTCTTTCCAAATGATAAATATGTAGACTTATTATTGAAATTCTAAGGATTAGGCAAAGAGTGGAAAGCTATTTTTCCATAAATATTTTGAAGAACACCCAGTCAGCTTCTCCATAGTGTTATTATATGAGACAATTGTAAAAGGTGTGTGTTCTATTCAAAACTGATGTGAGAAATATTTTCTTCATTAGATAAAGACACACATGCAAATCAAGTTTCACTAACACCGGCTAACTAACACTAACAAGAACGAAGAAATAAACAAGTACTAAGAAATAAAAATTACATGAAACATAACAAGACTTCATACCTCTAATCCACCATAAGTCAATCCACCTTCAAAATGTTTGTTCATGTTGCCTGTCTTCATATACAAATCAAACCCAATGAAAGCTACATCACTAATATTTCGTTCTTTTTTATTATTCCAGGCTGATTTCAAAGATAGCTTCATTATGTCCAGGATTAGATACACTGGGCTTTACTTCATTCTTACTCCAGGAGAAATGATAGTGGCTTGTCTTTATTAGCTTCATTCTCATTAAAAATAAATTCTTTCATCCCACGTAATCAGGTGCAGACATCATAATGTGGAAGGAAGGAGAGTGAGAAATCAATATACAAGAACTGACCGCTGTGGTGCTTGCATTCCCAAGTTATGTAAAGTAGGAACTACCACGGGCCCGCTGAAACTGCCAGTTGGACTGCTGACCTCCTTAGCAAAAGGGTCGTTGACTTGTAAAGATGAAAGATACGTAAAGAACATTCTATTTTAAAGTAGACCTATGTAAGTGTTGAATGTGATATCACAATTGCTATGAGATGTGGAGTGTTTAAAAAAAATAATACCTGATCAAAAAGAAATTATTAAAACACACTTAAAAATACAGCAGCTATTCCCACACCGCTTGGCAATTGCAGAGCTGAGTACATTTGCTTCACACTCTAAAGGTTTCCCCCAAGATTAGAAGGAACTAGAAACTTCCACATGTATATATGTAAGTTTGACTTTGCAAAACCTGAAAGCATTGGCCATACAGGTCCAAAAAGCATTTCTACATCAGTGAGGTCTTGCAAAGACTTTCAATAGTTTAACATTGTAAAAAACCTGGATCCTTTACCAGAAAAACAAAAAAAAAAGAGTTGGGGGGAAAAAAAGGTATATGAATACAAACCTGCTTCAAACTATCCACAATGTTCACTTTTATTATGAGGCTAAGCGGAGAGGAATAAATATTGAAGAAGTACAATATGTTGGTGCATATTTCTTTCTGAAATTATTTTAAAACGTTATACATTTCTTGGTAATTTGTTTCAACTTAATGATATAATAGTAACAGATCCTTAAAGTACTACAGAGGTTTGTTTTCTGATCTTGTCATATATTCTGACTTCAAGTTACTCATGAAGCTCTGCTCTACTATTCTATGAAGTACATCAATGAATAAAATTACTTGTAAATAAAATATATAATAATGCATCAGTTGAGGAACTTTATGCTTTGGATGAAGGTTAAAGCTGTGTATATTTATCACAGAATCGCAGAATGGTAGGGGTTGGCAAGGTCCTCTGGGGATCATCTAGTCCAACCCCCCTGCCAAAGCAGGGTCACCTACAGCAGGCTGCACAGGATCTTGCCGAGGCGGGTCTTGAATATCTCCAGAGACGGAGACTCCACAACCTCTGGGCAGCCTGTTCCAGTGCTCCGTCACTTCACAAGGTGAAGAAGTTCTTCCTCACGTTCAGACTTCCTATGCTTCAGTTTGTGCCCGTTGCCCCTTGTCCTGTCGCTGGGCACCACTGAAAAGAGTCTGGCCCCATCCTCCTGACACCCACCCTTAAGATATTTATAAGCATTTATAAGATGTGTATGTACTTTCTGCCCTGTGTTCAAGGTCCATTTTCATCAAATCATTCTCCAGGGTTCATGTATTATTTATATCAAAAGATATCTGTATTTTCAAATCTTCTTTAAAATCTTTAAATATTTTAAAAATCTTTAATTATTCTCTCTGCAAGTCCTATAAGTTGTTTCCTGTTTCCTGCTCATCTTTATGGAACCATCTCTCAAAGGAAAAGGAAAATAAGGCACGTGGTACGTATGTCGTTAAAAAGAACTGAACAAAAAACCTCAAGCCATCTCTGGCCCAGACAAAATTCACAGTAACAGAAATCTCCTGGGTTCTTCAAGAAGTGAAAGAGTAAACTATGCACGGTCTGCCCCTTTATCCATTTTGTTCCTATATTTCTCTTGAGTAGTTATGTTGGAATCTCCACAGATCTCCGTAAATTCTAGCATTATATCCATGGACACATCTGCAGCATAGCTTTGGCCACTGGATACCCCAGTGCTAACAAAGGGGCAAGATTTCTCTCTCGGTAGGAAAGGTGAAGTTAAATTATTCCCATGAGCAAATATTCTGTGTCAGTAGCACTGGCAATCTAGCAGCAATGACATAACATTTAGCTTTGTTAGAAAAGCAAAAAGGACATTTGCTGCTTAAAACGTACAATTATATAGAACAGACAGCTGTTACAGCAGCATATATAGCCTGAATCCTCACCTCTTGCTTGCACAGAGTTCTGTTTCCCCTGCTGTTCTGGTGATACTGGTGAATCTTGTATACCAGGGGACTGAGAAAGAAGGAAGGGGTCACAAGAGTGAGGGAACAGCTAAAAATAGGGTGGAGGAGAGAGGGTTTCCTCCTCCTGCTTCTTAACAGGCCTTCTGAAGTCTCTACATCATTCTGACATCCCACTTATCCTTGCCTAAATCTTCTCCTCTGTCCGTCCCCCAATATGTTAATGCCCCCAAACCTCCTAGATCCCATGGCCTGACCAGCTTTCCCAGACTCCAAATCATCACTGACATTGCCAGCCTTCCCTTTACGCTTCCTTTTAGTGCTCCAAACCCTTTCTGCCAGCTCTCTCAAAACTGCATTTCACTGACTTGCTGTGAAAGAAACTGTGAGACAGCTCTTGATCTGACTCTCTATACAGAGGAATATGACTCATACTCAGTATGGTGCTATAAAATCCTTCTGTGCCAAAGTTTGAAGAAGATCTTTATTTGGTGACATGAGGGAGCTGGGGTTGTTTAATCTGGAGAAGAGGAGGCTGAGGGGAGACCTTATTGCTCTCTACAACTACCTGAAAGGAGTTTGTAGTAAGGCGAGTGTTGGTCTCTGCTCCCAAGTAACTAGCAATAGGACAAGAGGCAATGGCCTCACGTTGCATCAGGGGAGGTTCAGACTGGATATTAGGAAAAATTTCTTTACTGAAAGAGTGGTCAGGCATTGGAACAGGATGCCCAGGGAGGTGGTGGAGTCACCATCCCTGGAGATGTGGCACTTGAGGACATAGTTTTTTAGGCATGGTGTGGTGATGGGTTGATGGTTGGACTTGATGATCTTAGAGGTCTTTTCCAACCATAATGATTCTATGATTCTATTTTATAAAGTTCAGTTGCATCTGTTTAATCTGACATGTCTCTCTGTAGAACCCTGTTCACAGATTTACCACATCTGAAACACTGTAACATTTTAAAATGCCATTTTCAATAACTTTTCTTCTTTTCCCAGTGAAAAGCCAACAAGATCAATATTTTAAACTGCATAGAATGAATAATTTCAAATACTTAAACCACTGAACATTAATCAAGTGCTGTTGAACTAAGCTCTGAGGTGCTGTGGACTCTCAGTCCCCCTTTGAGATATCAGTATTATAATAATCACAAGATCTTAAGTTACTTCCAGCATTGTGTTTTCGAACCTGTTTTGATCATTGGTTAACTAAGGCTTCTTAGCTATGGGTCAGAAGAGATAAACCTCATTAATCTTCGTCAAATCATGGCCACCACTACCAGTAGGAAGAGATACAGGCAGAATTCAGGGCTGTAATGGTTAAAAGGTCCCTTTTCATAGGAGAGGTATAGATGCATCCTGTTGTCTAAGGAGCAAAAATGCAAGACAGTGGAAATACAGTTAAGGTTCATGTCAAGAATGTATACAATGTTTGTGGAGCTCAAGAAGAGCTTGTTTAACCACAAAAATCTGCAAAGTATTAATCAGGAGGAGGAGGGATTTTTCAAACTGTCAGCAGAAGCCTACAAAAGACAGCACCTAATGATACATGGAGTCATTGAGTCATCAAATCTATTGGAAAAGCAAATATACAGGGTACAGCAATCTTATACACCAGTGAATGAAAGACATGCAAGAATTTTTCTTTGCACCGAGGCAAAGTAGCACGTAATTACGTAAAATCTTTTAGCTTCCTAATCAGTGTCTGCATGCAAACTGCCTATTAGTAATGACCCCCAGAATGATCATCTGCTGAATTGCCCCCAAGAAGTATTTTGGAAAGCACTAGCTGGAAGGGCCAAGCTCACACCAGGGCACAGTTTAATAGTTTGTTAGCATAAAAGATCATGCTCTAAACGTCAGAAGTACTCTCAGCTATGCTGAAATCTCCTAATATAGGCACAGTTATTCCAGGAAGTTCTTATGGCAATGACTTCTCCCCTGCCCTGTTGCCCCTCCAACCCTACTCCCTGCCACCAAGCAAACTAGAAGAAGCTACTGATGAAATAGCTATTTTCAATTTGGTTTTCATGAGAAAATGACCAAAAACTTAAAGGTGGAAAGGAAGAATAGTGAATGAGAAGAATTCATTATTGTAAGGAGAGGAAGGAGTCAAAGGATTAGAAGAAAAATAAACCAAACTGGAACACACTAAAGGATCTGGCAGATCGAGCCTTCTGGAAACTTCATTTAAATGACAGAAGACTGCCAGGAAGGTAGCAGTTACTGAAAAGGTCTATAAATGGAGAGCAGCAAACTTCTCTTATGGAAGACAGAAAGCAAATATAAGAAATCACTGTGGCTATACCAGAAGTTTTTCAACAACATGAGAATTAAAGAGAAATCATGCAAGGCACAAATATATCCCTCTACAAGCATGAAGGAATCAATATAAAGCTTCAACACACTGGGATAAAATCAGAAGGGTTAAGGGACATTGCAAGGGGTAAAAAAAGAAAAGAAAAAAAGAGAAATACAAACTTATTTGCTTACCAGGAAAGGAAAACACTTGGAGTTAATTCTGATCTTGGCAAGCTGATTTTCCGCTGGAAGTGCCTATG
This sequence comes from Opisthocomus hoazin, assembly GCF_030867145.1. NCBI lineage: Eukaryota > Metazoa > Chordata > Aves > Opisthocomiformes > Opisthocomidae > Opisthocomus > Opisthocomus hoazin. Next base: position 88,035,866 of record NC_134414.1, on the reverse strand, counting down.
TCCACTGACTCTCAGGGAAACCAAGAGCAAAATTAGGCATCTCTGTTCAGTGTCAGGACTCTGATAGATAGTTCATTTGAAGTGATTAAAAGAGATTACTCTACACAGAAAGAACAGAGAAGAGAGTGGAGAGGTAGAGTAGAAAATTCAGATGTAAACATTCCTAGAAAGCAAAATGCTTTTGATACAGTCAAAATAGTGAGATGCGTACTACTGATGTGGATGATAAGGTGGTTGGAGTATTGGCTTGCTTATAAGGTTCAGACCATTGTGGTCAACTGTGCAAAGTTTAACTGCCAACTGGTTACCTGCTGCATGCCTGAGGGATCCATACTAGAGCTAATACTGTTTAATTTCTTTATTACCAACCTGAACAATGGGACAGAGATGCACACTCAGGAAGTTAATGAACAATACCAAATTGGAGAGAGTGGCTAATGTGCTGGAGGGCAGGCCTGCTATTCAGAGGAAACTCAACAGGCTGTAGAAATGGGCTACAAGGAACCTCATGAACGTCAACAAAGGTAAATGGCCCTCACCTCGAGAGCAATAAGCCCAGGCACCTGTACGTGATGGAGACTGACCAGCCACAAAACAGCTTTACAGAAGAGGACCTGCGGGTCCTGGTGGACAACAAGTTGAATCTGAGCCAGGAATGTGCCTGTGGCAAAGGCAGCCAATGGCATCCTGGTCTGCATTAATAAGAGTGTGGCCAGCAAGCCAAGGCAAATGTTTCCCTCCTCCTCTGCTCAGCACTTCTGAGACCCCCTCTGGGGTGCTGTGCCCAGCTGTGAACTCCCTGGCACAAGAAAGACAGTGACACGATGGAGTGCATCCAGTGGAGAGCCATCAGGATGGTTAGAGGGACGGCACACCTCATGGAAGGGGAGAGGGTGAAAGAACTGGGCTAGTTCAGCCCAAAGAAGACAAGACCAAAAGGGATATTGCTGCTGTCTCCAACTACCTACTGGGAAGTTTCAGAGATGGTGGAGCCAGACTCTTTTCACAGGTGCACAATGATAGGAGGAGAAGCAACAGATATGAGCTGGAATGTGAGGAATTCTGATTAGAGATAGGAGAACCTATTTCACCTTGGAGTGGTCCAACACTGAACCAAGTTGCCCAGAGAGGCTGTGAAATCTTTGTCCTTGGAGATATTCAAAATACAACACAACCATGATGAGCAACTCAACGTAATTTCATCTGCTCTTAAAAGGAGGCTGTATTAGATGACATCCAAAAGTCCCTTAACCATACATGATTCTATGATTACAAAAAAGATCTGATTGCTTTTGAAGGCAATCAAGAGTTGGATCTGCTAGATACCTGAGAGGAACCATCTCTTTGCTTTCTCAGAAACTGCTTCCTCTGCCTGCAGCAGAAAGTCATAATTTTTCCAAATTCTACGTACATTTCACATCAAGTCATAACATAGAAATAATTCCTTCAAGGTGGCAAAACCCTGGTATTCCTATGTCCTTACTCCTCCCTACCTGTCATAATGGCAACAAAAGTGAAGCCATGACAAGCCTAACATGTATGTACAAGAGGCAAAATCACCTTTTCCACCAGCCTGAAAATTAGAGGTCTTCATTGTTACAACCTGAAGTGATTCTTGGTCTAAAAGCATCCAGAGGGGTTTCTCTGCTGAAGAGAGAAATCTTTTGGTGACTGTTTTACACTTCATTGGGAATCTTTTACCCATTTCTAATAGTTCCAATCACCTCTACAGCATGGAAGGGCATCTGTGCAGAGGACTTAGAATTGGTCTATTAATTTAGATTTTCTAGTTACAGAATTAATGTCCTGCACACAAGTACTTTGTGAGCGACATGTGCTTCAGAATTATTTAAATAATGAGCACCTCTTAACACTAAACTACAGTACTCCCAAGGCCACCTTGGAGATTAGGGGAGAACTCCTTAATATTTATTTGTTCCCTACAGGCTTGCCCAGTTTCAAAAGAATTCAGATACTTCTGTCCAGCAAACCGAAGGCCATCAATAAGGGCAAAACAAACCTGCTGCTAAGGCTGGTCTGTTTTCTGTAGGTATAAAAATTCTGAATTTTACCTAGTGCTGACAATCTACAGTAAGACTACAGATAAAAGGACAGAGTTTCTTTCTCTAGATCTGAGTATAATTGCTTGGGTACAAGAAGATTTCACTTCCTGCCATCAGGTCTTACACAGTTCCAAAACTAGTTTTAATTTGTCATTCTTTGTCCTGTTTTTAATGATCAAAACAAAAATAAAATATACATGGTTTTCTTCAGTTTAACATGACTTTATATTTTTCAGCCATACTATTCTTCCTGTTTGGCTTAAACATTCTTGTAAAAGGGAAAACCTAACTCCTACTTGTAATTTAAGAGAAAACACATTGTATGTTATTCCATGGAGAGCCCCACTGAAAGTAGTAGGCTGGAAATTGTCACAAGTAAACTAAGTAATGGCAGAGTCAGGCTTCGATAGCCTTGGGAAGATGGGGGCATTCTAACAGCCGCTCTAAAGATTTTGTATGTCTTCACATTCCCAACTATTCTTCACTTTCACAGTATGTGTGTCTTTTCCTCCATTTTTATCATTTCCCTTCACATAGTAGCCTGGTGCTCTGTACTCAGATCTGGGTCTGGTCACAGCTGCATGCATGTTCCATTTCAGTAGCACTCCATAAGCGAGACAGAGAAGCAAGGCAATATGCAATCTTTTTGCATTAAATAAATAGATTTCTACCTGATGTAATGCTTTGGTAATACCTCCGTTTTTTTACAGTTTCAGAGCTAAATTCTTGACTGAAAGGTCTACGGGACAAAGCTACTGTTTTCCCCTTACTTATAATAGTTGTACGTTATGGATATTATATGACACAGCTATCATGACTGGAATTCCATTATTTTCTTATGGAGTAACTATGGAATTGCATGCAAAAGGTTATGTGGTCTACCTAACGTCTTTAAATCACCTCTCCTCCTAAAAAGAAATCAAATGCAACAGTTCTGTAGATGGAAATGGCAAGAACAACTACCTCATTAGGGAGAGTGTGCTGTGTTCTCATGAGAAGGCAACACGCCTGTTTTCTCTGAGTGCTTCAGCTGAGGCTGGCGCCTGCCTTGCCTTTCTACAAGAGGAATTGGTCCTACCTTTTTGTAAATCCTGAAGGAGGAGTGGAAGATCACAGCCACCACACAGCTTTAGAAATCTTGCTTTTCTTCGATATTTTTCCTTGCAAAGCAGAAGAATCCTTAGGGCATTGAAGAAGAGTTGTAGCTCCAAACAATATTACTTTATTTTCCCTGATAACCTTAAAAGCAGGGGAAGGTGACGTAGCCCTTCTCCTGCACAACCTGTTTACTCTTCCTCCAGTCACCAGACCACTCAGCAAAAGGGCAATGGACAAAAAATGTATAGAGATGTTGCCACTTGTCCCATGTCTATAGAGATGAAGTGCACAGAGGCTAGGCACCAACTGTGAGATGCGGCAGAGGACCTACCAAGAAAGGAATGCAACTTTTATTTCTGTTTTACCCTTTGCAAAAACCTTCGAGTGTTATTAAAATGAACATTCATAAAGACTTCAAAAGCCTCTGGAATACATAGGAACAGAATATTATTGCTTTTTGTTATTTTGCAGGCAGGCCTAAGGCCTGTACCTGGAAGCAGCCTCAGATTAAGATATAAAAGTGTCAATCCAATTTTATTACTGGGAACAGCTTAATTTAGTTTGTCAGGAACACAGAGTTCTTCAGTGGTTTTCCAAAGGCAGTTTCAGTAACTGTATTGTCTTAACTATTTTTTATTTTAGGCAAATATTTAAATTTGATTTTTATGTATATAATTGTACTGCAGTGAGATTAGAATGGCCCAATTACTTTTTATCTCATTGTGATTATGTGATGTTCTGGCACTGTAGTTTGTGATACTGTAAAAAAAGCAGTATTTAGAATTCAGATGATAAAACTCTGGATCATCTCCAAGAGGATCCTTTTAGGTCCATTTCAAACCTACTGGCTTGTTATTCTTCAAAGGTCATTTCAGATTCAAGTAGTACTCAGTTCACACCATGTTTAACAAAAGAAGAGAAGTATTAAAGTAATTCTGTTACCTATGAAACATAGAGCAGAGACTGGGGAAGGAATGAAAAAATAATGAAAGAAAAGAGACTCTCTTAAAATACAAGAATAGAAAAAGGGAACCAAAATTGGAAAGAGAAACACTGCTGAAACCTCCATTCCTAGGTTTCAAGAAAAAAGATTATCTCTAATTCTCAACAATGACTTGCAGACCACTTTCTTGGATCACAATATAGCAGAAAGCCCTACGTGACAAAGCCCTTTAAACTTGCCTATATTATTTATCTTCTCCAGTCACAGAGGGGATCACTAAAGGGATTGTTAAAGGCAAAATTAGTCAGCAAGCTTATTTATTGTAGGAAGTTAAAAATTAGCTATGTTGTGGCTCAAATTGCAAGATAAGCAGAAAAAAGAGCGTAAATTCTACCTATAACCCATGATTTTTTTTGGTGGACTTAGACACAAGTGCAGAATGCCCAGTTCTCCTCTGTGGAACCCAGATCTCTCCTTGGAGGTAACAACATGCTGATAAAAGTCTAGCTTGATTGTCTCACAAGTTTCCACATGTTTACTAATTTCAGATCCAACAAATTGCAATTCAGATGCAACCAAGCTCTGAAAGCTAAACTAGGGTCTTTCCAAGTCTGTAATACAGCTCCTGAAGCCCTTGTATGTGCCCTTATCTACACCCAAAATGTTTGCAGATAACCCAACCAGCATTATGAACGCTGATAAAGTGAGAAAAGAACACAAGTATTTCAGAGTGCTGTTCATCTAGGGTATTTTGTCCAAGTGACATATCCTATGCGACAGGAGGGGGGGAAAATAGATGCAAATAGAACAAATTCATTTTGTAAAAGAAGTAATTACATATGGATACAGCTGATATAATGTCCCACTCACTATGCTAGAGATTCCTATTCAAGCATGTGGTGTAAAATAAAACTACTGTCACAGGAGCAACAGTGGGACACATATTGTGGTTATACCCAAAGTAGGTTCAAAACAATCAAAAAACCAAAAAGTCCCAGAATCTCAGGAGGCAGTGGATGTGTGCTTTCAAAGGTCAGAATTAAACAATGAATCTGAACTCCACCTCATGATGGCTCTGACACTGGAGTATAAAATATAAAGACAAGTCTGCTTTCTTCCCAGTCAGGGGTACTTGGTGTTTCTAAACCTGAACACTTTTCTTAGCATAATTATTTAGAGAATTTGACCCTTATTCACCAATTGTTTCAAGATGGTGTAGACAACAAATTTTCTACTTTTTGAAAATAGTAACAGGGTCTTACACATACTGATACATGTCTCTGCTTGTTTTTACTGTCAGAGCAAAGAAAGCATGTACACTTCTTTTGCATTTTAAAATCAGAAAACAAACCTTCACACCCTCCCATCTTCATAGAGAAATGTATCTCTTCTGACTCTTTCTATTCCTCCAAGGAAAAAAATAGGAGGGGGTCAGGGGGAAAGGTGTCATCTGTCTTGTTCTTCCTGTGTTGTGTTTTTTTGGGGGGGTTTGTTTGGTGGTTTTTTTTTTTTTTTTTTTTAATGTAATTCTGGTCATAATTACACCAAAGGAAAAAAAACCAAAAAGTCCCAGAATCTCAGGAGGCAGTGGATGTATGCTTTCAAAGGTCAGAATTAAACAATTTTCACAAAACAGTATTTTTAAGAGGGACATTTGAACAGCAGAAAAATTCTGCATAATGGAACTGACAGTTTTAAAAGATGAAACAGTGAAGGACATGGATTTGCCCCTAAAGCTCCTTTCCTGGCCAGGTTCGGGGCCACCTGCGGAATTGTCTGCACTTCCCAGACTCAGAGAGCAGTGCAGCCTCCCAGGGAATGCAAGTAAGATGGTTTCCCTGTATACATTCCTATCTGAGATGCTCTGCTGATGTATTAAATGACCACCCACAGCTTTTATACCTGTAAAGATTTTACAGTAGATTGAGAACGTTAATGAAAAAAGCATGACTCGCACAAAGCAATTTCAATCTAATTTCCCTCTAGGTGTTACAGACAGTAATTCTTATTGAACTTTAATTTTTTTTTAATTATTAAATTAACAGCATTAATAAAATGTTAGTCATTAATGTTTCCCCATAGTTCTGCAGAGAATAGCTAGCAATTCACCCACACTACAGGTTTCTGCGATTTGATCCAGTCTCACAGAATTAATGGATGTGATTATTTTATGCGGAGTAAACATTTGCAGTGTTTCTCTTCTTGCTCCTGTCCCAACCTAAGCAAATAAACTGATGGCCAGCATCAGTCTCATACTTCTCATGTGAAACCCATTGTGAACTTTCAAAGCCCAGTACTGTAAGAAAGAACCTGGTGTACTTCTAAATAAATTCAGACTAATTTGCTTAATAGTCTTGAACAATTAAGGTTATGGGCCCAGTCATTTGTCTACAAAGTGTTCTGCGGGAAATTAAATGCAACTAGAAGAAAAATCTTTCTTCCCTTTTTCTTCCCATTGCTTAAAATGTCTCTCCAGAATTAAGTATTTTTCCTACATCCATTTTCAATACACAAATAGTTTTTGTTTCTTGCAATTTGAAGGGAATTTTTGGAAATAAAATGACATCACTTATATGTTGTACTTTTGTAATAAAAGGTCCGCTTTCTAGAACGAGGAAATAATCCAGCAGAAGTGATGTGGATTGGCTGCATAACTATTTATTTAGCATTGCTTTCCTTCATGTGCATCTCATCTGGCACTGCCAACTCCCTGATGAGACCTCAGTTTGGATGACTGAAAATTTCCTTCAAAGGATTATTAAAAGCCTTCACCTATCAATCTGTAAAATCCCTAAATTCTTAAAAGCCTTCTAATTTGTTATGTTTAAATGAATTATTCAAGATCTTACAATCACACATCACAAAATCAGGAATGGACACCAACAGTATTTGAGGGCTTGGCTTCCTACCCTAGTATGTCTGATAACAAGCTCCTGCTGTGTGCACACGCTCACTCTCTTCCCTGGACTGCCACTGCACAGCTTTAAAATAAATAACTTTTGACCTGGCTGGAGAAAGCACCTGTTTCAGGACTACCTCTAGGTTATGAGAGATGCAGTTTTAGAGTTTGGTATCTGCTCGGATCCAATTTTTGCCCAGAATATTTTGAACAAATTCCATTAACTGCTTCCAAGCCAGATAGTGGTAAAAGAAAAACTTCTACTGATCACAGAATCACAGAATGGTAGGGGTTGGAAGGGACCTCTGTGGGTCATCTAGTCCAACCCTCCTGCCGAAGCAGGGTCACCTACAGCAGGCTGCAGAGGACCTTGTCCAGGCGGGTCTTGAATATCTCCAGAGAAGGAGACTCCAGAACCTCCCTGGGCAGCCTGTTCCAGTGCTCCGTCACCCTCAGAGGGAAGAAGTTCTTCCTCATGTTCGGGTGGAACTTCCTGTGCTTTAGTTTGTGCCCGTTGCCCCTTGTCCTGTCACTGGGCACCACTGAAAAGAGTCTGGCCCCATCCTCCTGACACCCACCCTTCAGATATTTATAAACATTTATTAGGTCCCCTCTCAGGCTTCTCTTCTTCAAGCTGAACAAGCCCAGCTCCCTCAGCCTCTCCTCATAGGAGAGATGTTCCAGTCCCCTCACCATCCTCGTAGCCCTCCGCTGGACTCTCTCCAGCAGTTCCTCATCTTTCTTGAACTGGGGAGCCCACAAATGGACGCAGTACTCCAGATGGGGCCTCACTAGGGCAGAGTAGAGGGGAAGGAGAACCTCCCTCGATGCAAAATAAGAGCACTTCCTCAGAGTTCCCAAGCAAAAATGTTTACACTTTGTAACTTGAAATTTGTCACCTAATTATTGCCACACAATGCACTGCGGAATAATACATTTTTTTCTAAAGCAGTTACTCAACTGAAATTTGAATTTCAAATGAGTTAATGAAAACTACATACCAGGATTTTTGGCAGCTTTTCAAACTTCAGATATGATGCAGTATGTTCATTGCTGGAGATGTGCTTAAAAGCAGATAGAGACTGAAGGTGAAGTCCTGCAGTTCTGTAATCAATGGCAGAGCTTCCAAAGGGCCTGGGCTCTGTGCTTTCTGCTTCTGTTGATGTTGTAAAATGCACGCCCTGCTTGCAGTACCACTGGGGAGACGGCGGTAACCTGCCTGCGGCTGCAGCAGAGGGGTACACTGGGGTCAAAATTTTTCTTGTTGATTGTTTCCAAATGGACAGTTGTTTCTTACTCCCAGATCGACCACCAGAAAGACTGCATGAGAGCAGCGAGAAACCTGGGGCCTGGTGCTAATGATCCCTGTCCTAAACCTCTTGCTTCTTACAATGACGTTCTGTACACGTTCGTATTACGATATGAACAAATTTTCTAAGGCAGATCTGCCCTGCCTAATCAGGCTAGCAACCAGAGGATATGACAATAGGAAGAACTTCCTTTTTTCAGGGTTATTTGTTTGAGGGTTTCTTTTTTTCTTGATAATTCATTTCCTAGTCGGTGACCTTCACCAGTTATGAAATACAGATGGTAGCAATAGTAACCGGGACAATTACCTTTACTAGTCAGGGGGTTTCAACACTTTTGTATACAGCCTCTAGACTGTTCTCATTTCAGGGTGTCCCTCAAATTCATGGGTCAAGGAAGCTGATGCAAACTGTGGCATTTTCCTAATTAGGAGACATCCCAGGATGGAGTGGACAGAAATATTTTTCCAGTGTTAGATACAACTAAAGAAATGAACTAACCAGAGCAGCAAGGCTCCTCCACCTGAAAAGTCTGGACTTAGACAAATGCCCTCCACCTAACTGAGATGACAGGGCTGAAGAGGAATATTCAGGGAAAGCAAGTGTGCTAGAGCTGGGCTTGGTGGAAGCAAACAGTTGTGTTACAAAGTTGTGGATGTTTGCACTAAATCAAGCTTGGTGAGCACGACACTATGAAGGCTGGCAAGAAATGTTCCCATGAGCACGCTGGCAGTGAGTGGAGCAGGACAATACTGGAGTGTGTCTCACAGGGAGGGAAAGCTACTGGTGGGTAATGGCTGGAAAGCCAAGAGTGGGGTTTTTTGTCACAACTTTCACTAATAAAGACTTCTGATGAGGTGTTTAGTACAGCTAATGATGGATGCCACTTCTGGCTAAAATATTACAGAGTGGGCTGGAGAGTACTTGGTGATCTTCTGCTGAAACGGGCCTCATGAACTTATACCAGGGCACTTCAAAATAGGATCTGAAATGCTGCTAGAAAAATGAGAACTGAAAGAGGTGAGGCACTGAAATGAGAGCATTATATTGAGTTCTTGAAGTCAGTAGAAGTATTCAAGGGTTGCATCTATGTTTAAGTCTGCATAACTTCAAGACTTAACCTCAAATATGTAATATAAGCTGAATGAAGGAAGTAACACCTCCGTAATAGCCTGTAACAACACAGAAAACTTTACACATGAATCCTGCTTTCTTTGTTTTCTTTTGTTTGATTTTTGTGCTTTGTTTCATTTTAAAGTAATCCAGTAAAATTTCTGCTGTTAAATGTAATATGTTTCTCTGTCTTCCTAGATCTGAAAATTCTCCAAAACCTGGGCTGCAAGCAAAGATTTCAAAATATGCCCATTCAATTAAAGCTGGGCTATAAAGCAAAGAAACTCCTGCAAAGAGAAGCAAGCTGCGATTAGTGGTAGGATTAATCGCATCAACATTTACACATTTACAAACTAGATTTCTGTAACTGGACTAGCGTCCCTGATCCCTTACACAGCTCTCATTTAGCGTCAGTGGAGAAAAACCCCAGCATTTCTTGGGCACAAATAATCTGGCTTCTTTTAGACATCTTCATTAGTATGAGAGGAATTCTGTTGTAGAATTGCCCTTTGTTTTTCTGTTGCCTATAAAGTGAAGGTGGAACAATTAGTATTTCCCTGATAAATGCCATCCTGAGTGCTAAGGCAAAAACAACGTAGTTGGAGGTCTGTCTGAAAATAAAAGGATGCAACAACCAACTCTCCTTGCCTTTCACTGTGCCAAAAGATGCATCTATAAATTCATAATGAAGCTATTTCAGTCCACAAGTAGCAGTAGAATAAGTAACAAAATGAATAAACAGAGTCAGTTCATCTCACATTTTAAAAGGTAAATTCAATTAAAATAACCTGTACAAAACTTCTGTATTTTATTGTGAGATTCAGAGGCTCATATAAAATATTTGCTTTCCACTTCATCTTCATTTAGACTGATATGAAACAGATGCTAAAATCAGTTTCTGAACAGCTATGAGTGCTGAGAAAGTTCAGATCTGCCCGTCACTCTCATAATTTGCATGCACAATATTATTTCTAGGATTTTCCTTAAGTGATTTCTGTGCTTTTTCTCTTGATTGTTCTAGCTCTTGGAAGAAAGATAAATATGCCCCGTAACGGTCTTCTGATTTGCTTGTTTAACCTGATAAGGCTCTACTAAGATTAATTTTCCTTTCATACATTTGCTAATAAGGAGATATTAGCAATCAGAAGCTATTCCCACTAAGCATTTGATTCACACTGGATAGAGATGTAGCGTTACATTTCTCTAGCAGCATTGGCCTGGTTCAACATATCTTAATGAAGGATTGATTTGGATGCCATCTTTAATGAATACATGAACAAAAAGATTAAGTCTTTCAGTCAAGCTTATCTGAGACCAAAAATAATTGAAAAGCTTAAGGTGACAGACTGAGACAAGACTACTGTCATGTAACCAAGCCATTAAAAATACCAGACTGTCAACATGGCTATCAAATATTGAGTGAGTGTTTTCACAGAAGCAGAAGTGAGTATTTGTTTCAAAATTAATTAGGGCATACTCCAGAATGATCAGTTGTTCTCCCTCACACTTTGTACACATTCAAGAGATCTCAATAAAGCCACAAAATACATATAACAAGTGCAGATGCTGATGCTTACGTGATAACCTGTTCAAAAAGGGGCAGTGTCTGCTTTTCATGGGTAGCTTTAGACAATGTGGAATGAGAAAAGACAATTGAAAGTGACACCACAATTTAACTTTCGATTGTTGAGTCTTTTAACAACATACTCCCTATCTTTTAATCTTCTACCATGTCCTGGGTTCAGCTGGGACAGAGTTAATTTTCACAAGAAGCTGGTTGGGCTGACCCAAACAGCCAATCAAATGGGACATTTGATACCATGTGATGCCATGCTCAGTATTTAAGTGGGCAGCTGGCTGAAGGAGGGGCTTTTGCTACTCAGGAGCAAGCTGAGCATCAGGTGGTGAGAACACTGCATGTTGTATATGCTTTTTAACAGTATTATTGATTGTCATTTTCTTCTCCCTTTGCCATTCTGTTAAACTGTTCTCATCCCAACCCACGAGTTTTGCCATTTTTCTTCAGATTCTCCTCCCCATCCCATGGGGGAGGGGGAAGGAGCGAGAGAGTAACTGCGTGGTTCTTTGTTGGAAATTGAGGCAAAACCACAACATATCATCAGAGTTTTTTTTTTACATAACTAAACCCAAAATAATTTAACAACAGTACTTTTCTTAGCTTCTGTATGCTTTTTGTTAAAGGTCATGTCATGTTTGAAGTATCAAACCGCACAATATCAGAGACAGGATATATTAGCCAGTTTCAGTGAATTTTCCTTCCATAATAAAAAGTCTTCACAAAACTAAATTTGCAAGTTTTTTCATCTATGACTGCTTCTTTGCCATGTACTGTGACTTAAAAAATTATTCTACTGATCTGATGGGGTTTCCTCTTTTGAGCTCTATCTTTCAAGGTCAGGTAGTGATATTACAGCAAATCATTAGGGTGAGCTGCATATAGAGAAAATAATAACAACAGAGCTTAAATGGTTTCCCTTGCTGTGAACCAGGTAGGTCTAATCTAGCATGGCAGCAGTGAAACAAATATTTAAGTAAAGAATGAACTTTTCTTTTTACTTCGCACTGAAATGTTTTTTTGTCCTATCTCTCTCCCTTCTTTAGTCTAATGGACCTACACAATTACTGAGACCGGAGAATGGCACACCTTTGACATCACAGTCTTGGAAAAACTCATATGTACACACATGTACTTTGGAAATACACACAAATATTTATTCATTTTTACAGTAAAGAGTATAGAATATTTCAAGCTGGGTACAAGACAATTTATTTCTTGCTGTTTTTTCTGTTGATCATTTTATACATTGTATTATCTTTCATTCTTTGTTCCTATTTCTGTTTCATTTCTTCTCTTGCTCTAAATAACAGTGCAGAAAAGAGAAAAATTCCTGTACTCAAACATTTTGATTTCACTTTGATTGTTGCTTTCACTTTTGGAAGACTTGAGGTCATGTTAAAATATTTCTCAACAACCGCATTGTTTCTGTTTTTTCCCCCCAATTGAAATCTAAAGATAGTAGACAGACTGTAATAAGCAGCTATCTAGCTTTCACATAACCTGATCTAACAGACAAAAAGAAAACTTTTTTTTATTTAATGCTTCAAAACATGCCTTGCTTAAGTGCATGACTGTAGAAGAGGTTTATTTTTCTTGTGTAGAATTGTCACACACAGTCTCTTCCCACTTCCACTTGGTCACAGAATCACAGAATGGTAGGAAGGAATTTCTGTGGATCATCTAGTCGAAACCCCCTGCTGAAGCAGGGTCACCCACAGCAGGCTGCATAGGACATCATCCACATGGGTTTTGAATATCTCCAGAGAAGGAGAATTGATAACCTCTCTGGGCAGGCTGTGCCAGTGTTCCATCACCCTCAGAGTGAAGTTTTTCCTCATGTTCAGACGGACCTTCCTATGCTTCAGTTTGTGCCTGTTGCCCCTTGTCCTGTCACTGGGCACCACTGAAAAGAGTTTGGCCCCATCTTCCTGACACCCACCCTTAAGATATTTATAGACATTTATTAGGTCCCCTCTCAGCCTTCTCTTCTTCAGGCTGAACAAGCCCACTCTCTCAGCCTCCCCTTGTAGGAGAGATGTTCCAGTCCCCTCATCATCCTCGTAGCCCTCTGCTGGACTCTCTCCAGTAGCCCCTCATCTCTCTTGAACTGGGGAGCCCAGAACTGGACAAAATACTCCAGATGAGGCCTCACTAGGGCAGAGTAGAGGGGAAGGAGAACCTCCCTCGACCTGCTGGCCACACTCCTCCTAATGCACCCCAGGAGACCATTGGCCTTCTTGGCAGCCAGGGCACACTGCTGGCTCATGGTCAACCTGTCATCCACCAGCACACTCAGGTCCCTCTCCACAGAGCTGCTCTCCAGCAGGTGAGCCCTGAGCCTGTACTGGTGCATGGGGTTGTTCCTTACCAGGTGCAGGACCCTGCACTTGCCCTTGTTGAACCTCATCAGGTTCCTCTCTGCCCAACTCTCCAGCCTGTCCAGGTCTCGCTGAATGGCAGCACAGCTTTGCGGTGTATCCACCACCCCTCCCAGTTTTGTGTCATCAGCAAACTTGCTGAGGGTGCACTCCATCTCTTCATCCAAGTCATGGATGAATAAGTTGAAGAAGACTGGGCCCAGTACTGACCCCTGGGGGACACCACTAGTTACTGGCCTCCAACTAGACTCAGTGCTGTTGATGACAACCCTCTGAGCTCTGCTATTCAGCCAGTTCTCGATCCACCTTACTGTCCATTCATCTATCCCACGCCTCCTGAGCTTGCCTATGAGGATATTATGGGAGACCGTGTCGAAAGCCTTGCTGAAGCTGAGATAGACAACATCCACGGCTCTCTCCTCATCTACCCAGCCAGTCATGCCATCGTAGAAAGCTATCAGATTGGTGAAGCATGATTTCCCCTTGGTGAATCCATGCTGACTACTCCTGATAACCTTCTTTTCCTCCACTTGCTTGATGACGACATCCAGAATGAGACGCTCCAACATCTTTCCCGGGATGGAGGTGAGGCTGACCGGCCTGTAGTTCCCTGGGTCCCTCCTTCTTGCCCTTTTTGAAGATTGGAGTGACATTGGCTTCTCTCCAGTCCTTGGGCACCTCTCCTGTCCTCCAGAACCTTTCAGAGATGATGGAGAGTGGCTCAGCAATGACATCTGCCAGCTCCCTCAGTACTCATGGGTGCATTCCATCGGGGCCCACAGATTTGTGGGCATCCGGATTGCTTAAATGATCACCCGCACAATCGTCCTCAACCACGGGAAGGTCATCCTTTCTGCAGGCTTCCTCTCTTACCTCCAGGGCCTGGGATTTCTGAGGGCTGGCCTTAGCAAAAGAGTCGGGTATTTAATATATAAGGGAACTAAAACTAAGGGTTTGGCTATGAAAAACAAATAATAGACTCAATACTACTGTAAAATACCTTGATTTCTCCTGGTGATATCAGAAACCTTTTACTGAGAAGAAAGAAACAAAAAAGTATTGCCTCTCTTCAAAGATACTTTTTGTGAGAATCACCATTCAGCAGCCCATACTGTTTAGTGACACTGCTGTAATACAGCAGAGATCTTGAAGTTCCCTAGACCCTTCAATCTGAACACATTGGCTGTCGCTGCCTCCACGCGTCCCCTAGCCTTAGTTCACGCCTTTTCATGAAAAAAATGGCTTGAGTTTTTATGCAATACTGGAATAATTTCTAGTCGCTTGCTTTCCCATCCTGCTTGGAAAATGGGCTGTTCTACTTGGACGGGTCACACAATTCAGTGCTGCAAAGAGGTTCCAATGGCACCGAGCCTTCATCCTCAAGTGTGAACTTCTCATCCTACTTTTTGTTTTTTCTGCTTTTCCCCACCTTTGAGCTTTGACTATGTTTCATCTGCTTGAAAAAAGTCATCCTTGTATTCAATGCTTCTACTTTTCCAGGACTGGCACACTCGTGGAGGCTCCTAGTCTGTGCTATTTTTACGAACGAAAGGCGACAACAGCTTTCTTTGCTGGTACGACACTAGTGTTCTTTTCCCACTACCTCTGAGAACTCTCTCCTTGGGATTTCACATATCTTCTAATCTATGCCACCATTCCTCCCCTGTCTCTGCTTTCTCAAGTGGGCTTTGACACATTTCAGGCTAAGTCCAATTCTTTGAGAATTGCCCAAACTCTGTGCCTTTGTTTTCCTTTGAAACAGTGAAATAGCTGGAAAGTTATTCATGTATGTCTGATGGGTTTTTGGTTTATGGGTTTCATTGTTCTGTTTCTTTGCCATTTGTGAAACAGAAATGTCTCCAGCTTAAAAACACAATCAATATTACTCTCTCGACAGAGTATTACTCAATCTACAGTTATGTGACTTTCTTATTTCACCTAGCACAGCTCTTTGGCATGCCTGTTGTTAAAGGCATGCTGAATTTAAGATAACTGCAAGACATCTGCTCTGTCTTCACACAGCTCCAGATGCCCATCCCTTATAATAAGATCTTTTCTACAGTCTGATGAGACATTATTGAAGTTCAGCCCAGTCTTAATTTAAGACACAATCTTAAATAAAATCTTCCAATATAAAAGCTTCCAAGTAAAAACTGCAAAATTATACAAAAAATTAAAAAGAACACAACTATGAACACTAGCTACAAATATGAACCAGGCTGTTAACTAAAAGTGCTCACATACTCTGCAAACTGTTCTACAAGCATACATAAAAGCACTGGGCTTCAGGGAACAGCACCTCTGGGTTAAGAGCAGCAGATTCACTCAGTCTGTGTATTGGGGTCCCATACAGAGGCGAAGCCCTGTATCTTGGGAGGAATAACTCCATGTACCAGTACAGGCCAGGAGACAACAGGCTGGAAGACAGCTTTGTAGAAAAGGGGTGCTGGTAGGCAAGTTGAATGTGAGCAGCATCCTGGGCTGCATTAGCAAGAGTGTGGCCAGCAAGCCAAGGCAAATGTTTCCCTCCTCCTCCACTCAGCACTTCTGAGACCCCCTCTGGGGTGCTGTGCCCAGCTGTGAACTCCCCGGTACAAGAAAGAGTGACATGATGGAGTGCATCCAGTGGAGAGCCATCAGGATGGTTAGAGGGACGGCACACCTCATGGAAGGGGAGAGGGTGAGAGAACTGGGCTGGTTCAGCCCAAAGAAGAGAAGACTGAGAGGGATATTGCTGCTGTCTCCAACCACCTACTGGGAAGTTACAGAGATGGTGGAGCCAGACTCTTTTCACAGGTGCACAATGATAGGAGGAGAAGCAACAGATACGAGCTGGAATGTGAGGAATTCTGATTAGAGATAGGAGAACCTATTTCACCTTGGGGTGGTCCAACACTGAACCAGGTTGCTCAGAGAGGCTGTGAAATCTTGATCCTTGGAGATACTAAAAAATCAGCTGGTCCCAGAGCACCTGACCTTCCAACCTGAGTGATCCTGTGACTCTGCATCTTGGATAATTGCAGGAGCAAGGCCCTATGGCTGAGCTCCCATATTGTTCTCCTTCATGGGGTTCAGAAGGTATAATACTCGTTAGTCTGCAGCAAATGTCTTTTGAGTGACGACTTCATGTGACTGGGAAAGAACCTCCTGTGATATCCATTACTTTTTATGAGCATTGCTTTCCACACAGGAATTCTATGCCCTGTTTTCACAGTAGAAAATTATATCAGCTGTTACTTTTCCCTGTCTTTTCTGTCTTTTATTCTGCTGCAAGTGTCCAATGTTTCCACAAGAAGTTTAGAAAAGTGTAAAAAACATCTTCATCAGCTAAATTAAACAATATTGTCTGTTCAGTGATATAACCATGCTGAGAAACATGGATCTCAATTGTAACTCTTCAAAACTTTTCATTAAGTGAAATATTCACTCTTCAGTTCTTTACAGTAAGTGAACTTACTTCTGATGTAGTTAATATGGATTTCACAACTTTTTTATAGCAATGTTATTTTGTTGGAATTTTTTTTCTGTTTTGTTTCATTTGTTTTTTTTTTAGAGAGGACAATCAGGACAAAATTTTGGAAAAATCAGATGTCCTTAGGGACTAGAAGTAACAGAAGGGGGAAAAATGTGCAGTGTCAACAGATAATGGTAACAACCTTAACTACTGGCACTAATCAATGCCAGAGTGATTAGGAACTACTGATATGCTGATACTGAAAAATGTAAATAAGTTCATATTATGCACATATGAGGTACAGTCAGATGACTATCAATGGCCTGATTAAGTAGATTCTGAAGGATTTCCTATACCAAAATATTAAAAGAGCTTGTTAAATTTAGCTAAAGAAAACCAGAGGGAACCTGACTCTATGTGAAGTGGAAAGATGCTGTCAGGGCTGAAGAGAACTCCTTAAAAGGCCCTAGCTGCAAAAAAGATGAGTATTATTTTAATCTGCAAATAAAAATGAAGTTTCTAGCTATGGAAGGAGTGAGGTTGCAGAACAGCTATCCAGGAGAAGCAGGTACAAAAACTGTGTGAATATTAATACAGCACGTAAAGGGATTTGTTGGGAGTTTTAAGTCTAGAAAATCACATAAAAAATTAATATAAAAAATCAGGGAAGGTCCTAACTCAGGCACTCAAAAGTTAGGACATCTCAGAATTAAATCTGCCTGCCTTCGCAAAATTTATATTGTCCTTTCCCATATGCATGATTTCTGTAGAACTCCTATTCAATGCACAGGCACCGGGATGGCGTATGAAGCAGGACATGTAGAAAGAAAAGATATACAAAGAAGGCAGTAACCAGATATGGCTGTACAGAATGGAATTCTGCTCTTTTCCCTGTCAAAGAAATTCAGCATGTTGCTGCTTCTAGGATGTCTCACAGCATTCTCTGCAGTTTTCCCCTTGGAGAACACAAGAAGTTCAAAAAGCCTCTGTTTTTTCCTGATGTAAAACAAATCTCAGTTCCCACTCTTCAACACTTTTCACTAAGTGAAATGAGAAAATGGGGAAATCTAAACAGGCAAATGGTGGCCATTGTTTTAAATTAAACGAACAATTGTCCATACACAAAGGAACTTGCCTTAATAAACTAAGGATGTTGAAATAATATCTATTTTTCAATGTTTATTCCGTACAGGTTTCTTCTAAATTTGAAAAGAATAATATGGGGTTTTAGGGTTGGTTTTTTGAGAGTGTTTTACATTCTGATCTTCATATAAGAACCACCATTATGTTCTCACTGTCTATTTGCAGGAGAGATCATAAAACAACTTTAAAGAATTCAAATGAATTTCATTTTAGGTTTGCAGTCTCTCTCTTTTCTGTTTGCAAAGGTGTAATGCAAAAAGACACTGTCACTCAGTTCCCAGCCAAAACTGAACTCGTGCTAGATTAAGAAGTGTTTGCAAGAGCAAGCTTTATAGTAACTCTTGTATCATAATGACCTTGATGGAGCAAGATTGATGGGTCTGGTCCTAGAAATGCTGCACACAGGTTGGGAGAACTTGATAACTTTAAGGTATCTTTAACATTTCTAGATAAATTATTAATAAAGAAACAAACAATCTAATGTTTACTCTTCAGTTTGCTCCTACAACATTTTGTACTTTTATTCTGCTGCGCCAAAAGAAGGGACATAAGTTAATTAACAACTGTTTTACTCAAATCCCACTGATACCACTGATGATGCACATTCAAAGTAAAAAGTGAACGTGTCTGGATTGCTTTTGATGTAGTTCTTTTCTGAAGTGCTGGCAGAATATTTTAAAACCATCAAAATGTACTTTGGTCTTTGTCAACAAACTCACAGGTTTGAAAAAGTTTAACCTTCAGGTAGATATCATACTTGGCCATTTTAAACTGAGACAGAGATTCAGCGAAAGCTGTGAGTATGCAACGTGAGTAGTTTCATGGAAATTGATGTGCATCCTGAACAATTAATGTGAGCAAACAGCTGTTACAATCCTGTAATATGGCCCATCTGAGATTGTGAAATTCATCCATATAAAACCTCAGCTTTTGAATCAGAATTTAAGAACTACACAAAGGTTTTGTGAACCGCTGCCAAATTATGAACATATGTTGTAAGAAAAACATGGCATTTGCTTAAGAAAAGGGAAATAGTCTTTTGACTTGTCATTTACAACTATGACAGTATTCTTGAAATAATGTTTCACATTCTACATCTGCCTTTTTTCTACTATTTATTACTGGTATTATTTACTAATACTGATCTGCCATTTACTTGACCTGGGATTTAGAAATACAAGAAAAGATGTATTTAGGAATCCTGCCCACTCTAAATTTTGCAAAATACAGTTTATATAATTTCTGTACAAATATTAATGAGGATTCAGAAAGATCTATTGTTAAACTGTGCTGTTAATCACTCCTATTTAAGTTTGGTGCTAAATAAAATATTGGGAGTTATACAGAACCTAAACATTCCCTTTCAGGCCACCAAACCTCATTGCTTTCTCTCCCGCGCTGCTGGCACGCAGTGCTTAGGGAGGCAGTGTGTGTGTATGTGCACAAGTTGCTCTGGCAGACCATACTGGGGCTCACGCAGAGAGACTGAGAAGGCTGGTACATCCCAACTCAAATGAGTATAGGCATGACAGTGACAAAATTAAATCAACAAAAAGTTGTGGAGTATTATCAGAGTTACTCATCCGTGCTGTCCTCTACTGGCTTGATTATGCTTTTCAGAAGGGCTAATGGGATAACATGACATAAAACTAGGAAGGCAAGACACCATGAAAATAATGATATATGTTAAAAGAAAGAAAAATATATACAAAGCTTCACAGACCTTCCGGATCAATAAATTTCAATACCCTTACAATTTCTCAGCTGAGTTTTTTCATTTGCTGGCATTAAGAACATACAACTTTAAACATCTACAAGGCAAGCATGAACATTTGAGCTGGTTATCTCTGGCTCCTGTAAAAATTCATCAGGGAAAAATGGGCATTTCCAAGATGTGAATACACTTACCTTTTTTTGATGTTTACTTTCAAGTGAGGTGAGTAGCATCTAGTCGTGCCTACTTCTCTGCAATTTGAAGGGAGCCCAGCACGACTAGCTTACATTTGAATATCTCTAATAGAAACATCTCCAGTTGTTTAAATAAATCCTAAATTTTCCTGTTTCACTAAATGTATTCCACTAATTATCCAGTAAAACAAATCTGTGAGATTCAAGAACCTCAAACACATCTAAGCAAGCGATATTTAGCCCTAGCAACTCATAGTAAACCTTTCACGTTGCTAGGAGTTCTGGAACTGTTCCTTACTGTTTGATGCTAAATTGAGCTGGAACTCAATGCACAGGCACCTTTGGTGGAATTCAGTCTTAAATTGGCAGAAAGATCCAACAAAAGAAACCAAGTTCAGAATTGCTCAGCATGAAAAATAGAAAACCGACCACGTAAATTTATCCAGTCACAGGAACTTTCCTATAAATTCTTAAAGCGTAGTAAAACTTTGTAAGCAAAATATTAAGAAATATTTTAAGAAATGTGAGTCTGAATAGGGCAATTAGACAAGGAAAAAAGTCTAAAAGTCTGGGACATGTGGTCTAACTGGCTAAATAACATCCTCAAACAGATACTAGAAATAGCTATATATCACTTGATTTGAATAAATTTCTTCTGGAGAAAGAACATGGCTCATGCCTTTCAAGGCACTTGATTGACTCAAAGATGGGAGGCATCATCAATTCAGTGATGATCAGATGTCACTAGCGAAAGTGAATACCTTGAGAAATACTAATTGACATGGATTAAAATTCAAAACAGTATAGTGACAAGTAAGGGGGGGATACTCATCTCCATATCTTTATCTCCATATATTCATAGAATCATAGAAAGTTTGGGGTCGGAAAGGACCCCTAGAGGTCATCTAGTCCAACCCCCCCGCAGCAAGCAGGGACACCACTAACTAGATCAGGTTGCTCAGAGCCCTGTCCAACCTGGTCTTGAATGTTTCCAGGGATGGGGCCTCCACTACCTCTCTAGGCAACCCGTTCCAGTGTTTCACAACCCTCATTGTAAAGAATTTCTTCCTTATATCCAGCCTAAACCTACCCTGTTTTAGTTTAAAACCATTACCCCTCGTCCTGTCACTGCTGTCTCCGCTAAAAAGATTGTCCCCATCTTTCCTATAGGCTCCTTTTAAGTACTGGAAGGCTGCCATCAGGTCTCCCCGCAGCCTTCTCTTCTCCAGGCTGAACAAGCCCAACTCTTTCAGCCTGTCCTCATAGGAGAGGTGCTCCAGCCCTCGGATCATTTTTGTAGCCCTCCTTTGGACCCGCTCCAACAGTTCCATGTCCTTCTTGTGCTGAGGGCTCCAGAGCTGAACGCAGTACTCCAGGTGAGGTCTCACCAGAGCAGAGTAGAGGGGCAGAATCACCTCCCTCGCCCTGCTGGCCACGCTTCTCTTGATGCAGCCTAGGACACGGTTGGCCCTCTGGGCTGCCAGCGCACATTGCCGGCTCATGGCCAGCCTTTCGTCTATCAGCACCCCCAAGTCCCTCTCAGCAGAGCTACTCTCGATCCTTTCATCCCCCAGCCTGTATTGATACCGGGGATTACCCCAACCCAGGTGTAGGACCTTGCATTTGGCCTTGTTGAACCAGGCCCACCTCTCCAGCTTGTCCAGGTCCCTCTGGATGGCATCCCGTCCTTCTGGTGTATCAACCATACCACTCAGCTTGGTGTCACCTGCAAACTTGCTGAGGGTACACTCGATGTCGCTGTCCATGTCATTGATAAATATATTGAACAGCACCGGTCCCAGTACGGACCCCTGAGGGACTCCACTCGTCACTGGTCTCCATCCGGACATTGAGCCGTTGACCACTACCATTTGGCTGCGACCATCCAACCAATTCGTTATCCACCAAACGGTCCACCCATCAAATCCATGGCTCTCCAATTTAGAGAGAAGGATGTTGTGGGGGACCATGTCAAAGGCTTTACAAAAATCCAGATAGATGACATCCATTGGTTTTCCCTTGTCCACCCTTGTTGTGGGTGGACAACACTGAGACTGAGCTGGTTGTCTAGGCTGTCTATATTCACAGAATCATAGATTCATAGAGTAGTTTGGGTTGGAAGGGACCTTGTAGATCACCTAGGTCCAACCCCCCTGCCATGAGCAGGGACATCTTCCACTAGGCCAGGTTGCTCAAAGCCCCATCCAACCTGGCCTTCAACACTGCCAGGGAGGGGGCAGCCACAGCTTCTCTGGGCAACCTGTTCCAGGGCCTCACAACCCCCATAGCAAAGAATTTTTTCCTTATATCTAATCTAAATCTACCCTCTTTCAGTTTAAAGCCATTACTCCTTGTCCTATCACTACTTGCCCTTGTAAAAAGTCCTTCTCCACCTTTCTCGTAGGCCCCCTTCAGGTATTGCAAGGCTGCTGTAAGGTCTCCCCAGAGCCTTCTCTTCTCCAGGCTGAACAGCCCCAACTCCCTCAGCCTGTTCTCGGAGAAGAGGTGTTGTCAACAGAAAGAGAAAAAAAACTCACATCCAGGAGGAGATTTATCTCCAACATCTTTGAATGTGCCTCTGGAGATGCCGCTTTCTCTTCCTGCATTGACTGTAGAGAGTGTTTAGGTGATTTATACCTGTTACCCAGCATTTAGACAACTAAAGTCAAGCAAGATTAATTCTACCCTGGGGACAGAAAAAAGGTTCACCATAACTTAGGAATTCATCAGTTTTAATTGACTGAGGAAAAAGAACTGAGCATACTAGTAACTCACAGAACGACTCTAAGCCACCAGTATGCTTCAGACATGAAAGTCAAACAGGTTCCTGTGATGTGGCAGTCCAGAAATTTTCCATAGATAGAGAAGTAATAATACCAATATATAAAGATGGGCCAGATCTCACCTGGAATTTGATGTACAAGCATCAGTGACAGAGGAGAACTATTGAAATCAGAAGCTTAGTTTTAGAATTAGCCTTTTAACCTAGGCTTTGGTTAGGAATTAGAAACTGGTCCCTAAACATTTGTCCTGATTTCATCTGGAATAGAGCTAATTTTCCTCCCAGTAGCTGCTGTGTTTTGGATTTAGTATGAGAAGAATGTCAATAACACTGACGTTTTCAGTTGATGCTGTGAAATCAAGGACTTTTTCTTCAGTTTCCCACGTTTGGCTAACGAGCAGGTGGGCAGGAGCTGGGAGGGAGCACAGCCAGGCAGATAGCCCAAGCTGGCCAGTGGAAATATTCCATACCATAGACGTCATGCTCAGTTTATGAATGGGGGAGGAAGGCTATTGGCTTTTCAGTTTTCCAGGAGTTTTAATCTTCTCTTGGCCAGGAATTTAAACTTTTTTTGGGCTGTGAATCGATCATCAGGTGTTAAGAAAAATTATGTTATATATAGTTTGTCTTGCATATTCATATTATCATAATTATTATCATTAGCAGTAGTAGTTTTAGTATTTCCTTTGTTGTCTTATTAAACTGTCTTTATCTCAACCCACGAGTTTCCCCTTTTGTCCCTTCTTCTCCCCACCCCACTGCAGGGGAAGGAGAGGGGTAAGCGAGTGGCTGTCAGGTCCTAGTTGCCGGCTGCTGGGTTAAACTACAATAACCTTACATCAGTGATATTCTGGAACAGCCTTCTACAAAGAAAGACCATCAAAAACCCAAGTGCTTTTAAGATAGGTCTTGATGCTGTCTGTCTTCATTGAGAAGACACAACTAGACTCAGTGACAAGAAGGCACCTTTCAATCCAAAACTCCTATGGACATAAAAGATGTAAATGGTGTAAATTATTCTGCAAGAAAAAAGACTCCCAATGTATTCATGTTTAACTTCTGAAGTACAAATAAGGACATCAGGAAGAATAATATAATTTTAAATGAGATTCTTTTTCAACAAGCTTTGCAAAGAAAACTGCATTTTCCTGAATTTCAGAATAAGCATGGAAGGAAAAATAAAGCTTAAAAAATTAGCAAATACAACAACAAAAAAATAGACCACAGTATCTTCAGGTGTTTAAGTAAGTTGTCAGTGGGTAACCCGGTTATACAAAATTAAGTTTCTTTTAACAGTTTTTACTCATTATATTACAATTGTTACAGGAACCCTCAAACCTATACTGACTATACTGATGTATTGTTTTACATGCAAGAGAAGCCTTTATGCAGAATCAGTTTTCTTTTTATCATCCAATAGTTAATTTATTTATGTGGGTCTTTCATACAGCAAGAGAGGAGAGAAAAAACATTCAAAACTATTCTTTTTATAAAATCAGTAAGATGCCAGGAGAAATTCAGTCAGGAGGAAGAATAGCAGCATGGAGAATGACTTTATAAAATGTGAAAAAGGATTTAATTTGCAATCCTACCTTCATGCCACAAGCAGAGTCATGTGGGCTGAGCAGGCTGCCTCCACAGAGACGCTTCACTTGTCCAAGGCTCCTCACGACATTCTCGAAGTTTCAGCAGAGGTCCCTGAACCTTTCCACCAGATGCAACCTTCTCCTTCTGGCGGGCATGCTGGCAGGAATCTCTTCAAAAGCATCTCCAAGGTAAAACTTGTTTATTTTTTTTTTCCAGACACCGTGTTTTACCTGAAGTCCAATCAATGAAGACGCTGAAAGGCATGACCTCCTTTGTTCTGGTGAATACTTATCCTTCTTGACTCTTCAAGGAATGCATTGCTGCCTTGCTCTCGCAGTTCTTCCATACATTTAAAAAAAAGTTTCTTTTTAACATTCTATTTCAGTGATTTAAAAATAAGATGTTCCAGCAAACATTTTGTTTTTTAGAAGGCAGGAACTACTTTCAAAAGCAAAACCCTGTGAAGCATCCTTGATGAGAAACACACCAAATATATCTGTTTTGAAGACATGGTTTTCAAGTGTAAAAAAGTTTACAATGAAAGGAGGGAGGAATACAACAGGAAATAACAAGGTCTAGTGAAAAAAAACTGTAAACCAAGAAGAATTAAATATCATTATATGCAATGTATGAAAGAAAATTGAAATCACAACTATAAAATGCAAAAAATTTAGTATGATAAATAGCTTGTATTTAAGTGTCTAATCCAAGTAGTGTCCTGCGTAGACAACTATGTTTCAGAGACATTACATTTGCTGAAACTGGACTAAGTTATAAGGTACATCTGGCTGCTTCAGGCAGTGATGGTTCAGCATCATTAAGGAGAAAGTCAGCTCTACAATTCGCTGTACTACATTTGTGCCTGTAATTTATATGCTTGCAGAACTGACCTGTAGCAGAAGCCCTAAAATAAGTATTCAGTGGGGTTGGAAAGCTTTAAAGCTTTCCACTGAAACATGCTGACTTTGGACTAGAACTAGGTAAGGGAGCACAAGCAGTTCTCTGCTCTTACTGCAGCAAGCAGTTGAAGATGAGCTGGAGAGGTGTGGGTTTATATACTAGGAAAAGTTGAATGTTAAGGCTGTTATTTCTGAAGGTTGTCAGTTCTTTGGGCCATCTGTGATGATTCAAGAGGTATCAGAAATTGCAGAGAGAATGACAGGATGATCAGTCTCCGCAAAACTATAGACCAGGAAATCCCTCAGGCATCCCTGACTTCTGCATTACTGACTCAGGGACAGACTAGATCTTCCGCTACATCTGTGGCCATTTCATGGGCAAGAGAAGAATCAGAGTAACACTGGATCCTTTGGCATCTCTTTCAGCAAAAACAGTGCTGGACATCTGGCAAATGGGATTCCCATAAGGTAGTGTGAAGATCATGTCCTTCCATGGACACTGGAAGACTTCTTAATTTATATTAAGGAACTCAGCACTTCTGCTGAAACTAAAGCCTGGAGCATTGGCTGAAGCCTTCAGGTTGTCACCATTAACATCTAAATACACCACTTTCAAACCTATCCTACATAGAAACTTACATTTTAGCACCTGAAAAAGAACGTTTTCAAGGATAAAGCTATTGATGACATTTACTGTCACCCTATGCTGTCAATTTAAAGGCATAAGCAATATGGAGGAATCTTGCAATGCACTTCCAAAAGGGATTTAGAAAACATATTTTTGTCTCTGAAGAGCAACTTTTGAAAAACACTGTAAAAACCATTGTGTAACATCTCAGTGTCTCCTGTATCAAATCATGATACAAAGATGTTTTTTGTATCTGATGTTAACAGTTCTCTGCAAATTCTGTATTAGAGGCAACTACCTTCTTTTGGCCCTTTGCTTATAGCAAAAAACTACAATAATACTGTTTATTAGTATAAGGTTAATTCCATCTTTGTTGATACAGACTGCTGTTCCATTATCCTTTCATGGTAATTCATAGGTGGAATAAAGAATAGAGATTGGCCTGTGAGAAAGAAACATAACTTACCAGTAATTAGTCTTCTTTAGGATGCATGGTCTAGAAATAAATCTGTTCTGAGGGTACACCTACACCTTATCACTCCAGACTGCAGAGATTTTCCTTTTGTAGTAACCATGGAGGATGTACTCACACTGTTGTCATCACCTTTGGCACAATGGCATAAAAACCATAGCATGCCATCAACATAGAACATACTGAAACACCCAACCATCCATTTAGGTAACCACTGGATCTGTCAAGAGATACACACAGTCCGTATGTTCTGAGAAAGTCTGCACTACAAAGACAGCTCTTTTCCTATTAAAGGTACAAAATAAGGCATGTTTCTTAGAAGCATAAAGGAACATGAAGGAAAACATAAATAAATCAAAGTGATGCTAGGACAATCTTCAGCAAAAGTCATGACTGCATCTTAGGAGATGGTCTGTCTTTCAAGAATAAGGTCAAAGAAGGAACAACCACAGGGGTATGAATTAATTTCATTTTTCTAACAGAGAACATGACAACAAAGCAAGCCACCTTTATGGAGAAGGAGAATCCATGAGAACGTGAAACACTAAATTCAAATTTCCATAACTCACTGGCCTGGCAGAGGGAAAATCTTGACAATCTTAGAGCTCAAGGCCAGGACAGATGTTAAATTGACTTCAGTAAGGGCAAGTAACTTACAACAAAGGACCAGACTGCTTCAGTTTGAGCAGGTAACTCAGAACAGTCTGAACTGACGGCAAGGGAAGGAAGACCAACAAACTCAACACCCAAAAGCCTAATCTGGTTAACAACACAAATTCCCTTCCACTACTTATCAGGCTGTCTCTGAATAGAGAGAAATAGGAGTGCTGAAAATGTGAGCCTTCCTGCATCTGCAGCATGGAGAAAAGCATTTCAAGACTGAGATGGGCAAAACAGCCCATATTCTGCAATATCAGGCACAGGAGCAGCAGCAGAAGTCTATTTGAGAAAGGGATGAGGCCTTGATATTAAAATTCTGTCCCACCACTGCAGTGGGCAGCCTTCATGCTGCCTTACCTTGACTGAAATTAGGAACAAAGGTCCTGGAGGATATGCTTCAACCACACTACCAGGGAATTGTCCAAGAGGCAGCCTGATCACTGAACTACTCTCATGAAAGCACTGAAGACACATGAAAGAGTGTTCAGCAAAGAGTGAGATTAGTGTTGTGGGACACAACATCAAAGAGACATCAGTCCTGATTCCGTGGTAGAGCTGAGACAGAGTTTCTCAGAAAGCTGGGGAGGGCCTGCTAGATCAACTACCAATTAATGAGTCCAGTTCTCTGTGCGTCTCTGCCAAGGGCCAATCAAATTCTGGAATAAAGAAAGAAAACCTCTGCACATCCTCTCCACTTTAACAAGTTTAAAACAAGGAGAGTTGAGTGGTGAAGTCCTCACTTGAGTGACCACCTTTAGGTATGACGCAAAGCCTTGCACACAGTTCAGATGAAGTGGAACTCTGTGATTCTGATGTGAAGCTTCCAGTCCTTTGGCCAGTCCCTGTTTGATCTTGTTGCCCAAACAGACTGTCAAACCCAGAGAGAACACATCTAATGATACTTCCTGGAAAGCTGGAGAAAATTTAAGGGTCATTTTCCAGTGGAAAATACCTTGATGCTGCTACCACCAGAGATAGCTTTCATACCTCAAGGAACAGCAGTGCTGCCTTAGGGACTTTGTCTGTGCTGTAATCCCTTGGTCACTAAGATTGAGAGGTCGTGCTTTCATCCTAAAATGATGGCAAAGTTAGGGAGAAGTGCCTCCTTGAGAAAAAGTCTTAGCACAACCATCTGGTTGCGTCAGAGCGAAAGCCCTCCACTGGTGCCAAGAATGGTGGCCAGTATTCCAACTTGGACCATATTGGCATTTCGTGGTTTTGTCCTCACAGATGAGAAGAGGCTCTTGTGGATTCTCAGGCTACTGTTTAAGCTTCTGAAGCCTTCCATTCCACTTTTAAAAGTATGGCAAACAGATCACACAGGAGCATGCCTTATTCTGAGGCAGTAAAGGCATCTCTTATACAGGTGACAAGATATAATTCAAATCTCACAGATCAGACAAAGCAAAAACGTAATACTGAAAGAAGACATTGATGAAGATTAAATGAACAAGAAATAACGTGGTTGTCTGTTGCAAAAAACTAAACCAGCTCTAGCTAACGTCAGTCAAATATAATGTGCTGAGAATAAGAGAAGGTGCTTGCAAGTGCAGGTACCATAATGAGCACACATCCCCACACCTGAGCAATAAGGTCCACGTAAACCCAGTGTGACAGGACAACCACTTAAAAGTATTTAGAAGATTTTATTAGTGGAGCAGAGACGTAACACATTCCTTTTTACTCTTCCTTAACTCTGTGGGCTCAAAATACTTATATTTTCAGAACAACAAAATGAAATTTGAAACGCAATTTTAAAATGCAAATATGGCCTATTGTATAAAAAGGTGCCAAAAGAGACAAAACGTGCCTCTTTTCAGAATAGAAGTGCACTTCAAAATCAATACTGAAAGGTTTACGTTTACTGTAGTAGAACAGGCTGCTAGGTTAGTTTGCCCTTTTTTTTTCCCCCCTTATGAAATCAGAGATTCGCTCCCAGATCTTGTGAGCCTAAATTTGCTCTCCCCAGAACCCACTGCTTCAAAGTCCCCAAAGGGAGTGCTGTTATCGAGTCTCAGTGAACTTTCACCCATCGCCTCCCAAATTCCATCAGCGTCTCCCAGATTCCATCAGCACTGACAGAAAATTTCACACTTCATCTTGAGAACACCTACAGGAAAATGTAATTACCCCTTTATTTTATTTTATTTTTTTTAATAGTGAGTGCCTCATGGTCTCTATTGCATTGGCCAAATCTAGGTCTCACAACACGGTAGACCTGTTCCACAGGTAGCACAGTGGAAGCCTGTGATCACTTTCTCTTTGCACAGAAGAGCTACTCCTGAACTTCGAGTGGCAAATTATAAAGACTGGTTAATGTCAGGGCCACATGCTCAGCCATCAGCTACTTGTGACATGCGCCAAGTTTTCACTTTGTACCAGTTTAGTGCTCAGAGCAATGAGGCTCTGGCTTATACCAGTTACACTCTACTGAGTTGAATTAATCCCTGATAAAATACTGTTAACTTTAACTGGACTTCAGTGCAGTCATAGAACCTCTCTTAAATACAGATTGTGTTGGTGCAAAAGTTACTCAGGAGCCCATTTCTCAGCTTCAAATAATGGGCTAGTGTAAGAGAGAGTATTAAATCTCTGGTGAGCATGAGGACATCATGGAGTGTTGTGGATCTTCCCATGATCATGAATTGATGGAGTTTCCATTACTGGAAGGAAAAGAAATGTAGATATGCAACTTTGTTTCAAAACCTAAAAGCTTTGCCAAATGCTATTTCAGAAAATAGCCTGAACTCCGGGACTTAAACATGAAGATGCTTGTCATTTTGTCAAGCTAAAAAATCACTAAACATAGAGTGTATATATAAAAATTTTGAAAAGTACAGTATATTCCAGATGAAAGCATCTTATTTAGTATTTCTTTACTGACTTAGTGCAAGAGGTAGGTACATACTGGTGACATTTCTTGATGGCATGAAGCTGAGCCATAAAATTCATGTAGGAATCAATTAGGATACCACACAGGAAGACAAGGACACCTTAATGCTTAAGATTAACAGAAACAGGTTATAATTCAGTAGCAACTGATGTGCAAGGTCATATACTTTAGAATTACTAACAGTTACCTCTGTTATCATCCAGGGATCTCCTTAGCTGGACAGGACAAGCAGAGGAAAGATGAAAATGTTTACTGACAAAGAAGGATTGTGAACCACCAACCTAATACACCTATGAATACATGTGATTATAGGAGACCGCAGACAAATTATTTCCAGCAGCTGTGACATTGTACAAAGTCCTCATCAGGCAGCATTTAAAACACTGCATATAATTCTGTGTGGAAAGATCAGGAAAAAGACATTCACATGGTATTGGGCGGGGATATCTGAAATCCTGGGGGAAAGAGAAGCTGCCTTCTAAGAGACGACTCAGAGAGCTTGGCTAGAGGATCCTATTTATCAAAACTGAGACAGAAGCATGGTGGCAGTTATGAAGTCACACCATCAAGTCCAGTGGAGGGTCACCATGCTGGTCAGGGGCTGGAGCACAGAATATATGAGGAAAGGCTGAAGGAATGGTGTATTTTCAGCCTGGACGAGAGAAGGCTCGGGGAGACTTTATTGCAGCCTACAGCTACCTGATGGAAAGATACCAGAGAAGACAGAGCCTGACTTTTCTAAAGGTGCATAGTCATACGAGGAAAGGCAATGGGTGTTGTTGGAACATGAATCATTCTGATTAGACATAAATAATTTTTATTTTTTTAACCATAAGGATTGTGAAATACTGGAACAGGTACCCTGAGAGGCTGTGGGATCGTGGAGGGTGTGCAATACTCAACTTGAAACGGCCCTGAGCAACCTGATCTGATTAGACCTGCTCTGAGCAGGTGTTAGACTAGATGAACTCCAGAGGTCCCTTGCAGCCCAAATTATTCTATGGCTTTATGAAAACGCATTAAAAAGGAGAGGAAAAAACCTCACTAGTTAAACCTAAAAATATTAGCAAACCCCCCCCCAACCCATAATTAACTTTAGGGTGCAAAATAAGCAGGTTTACAATCAGAAAAGTTCTGAAACAGTAGGGATCAAAAATCTACTTACCTTTGAAATAAAATTAGATCAATTTATGAAATGGAGTGCAATGAAAAGGACTGGACTAGCAACTCTGAAAGTGCCACATCTCTATGTTGATGCTTAGTTGTGACAATCCTAAATCTATTTTTGAAACTTAGTATTTCTGAATCACTGATGACATTTTTACATAAACTCACAAAGCAGTGAAGCAATAGGTGCCAATAGAGGAATTCAGCCTATTTTTCCCTAGTATGAAATACCCAAAAACCACAGAAAGAGTTTCACTGGTACTTGCAGTGAAAGAGGACCTCACACAGCCCCACTCCAAGGGCTGCCAGAATGAGAGCAGCGAGTGTGAGCACCACACAGGACAGGCTGTCGTCACCCACCACCACCGTAATTCAGCTCGCAGCCGACCTCCGAGCTGCCCTCGGGAGTGGGTCCACATGCTAAGTGCATTGGTCTATGAAACCAGATTTTTCTCTTACAGAAAACAGATTAAGCTTCTTATGCTGTGTTTCTGGAGATTTTTCTCTGCAGTCGGAGAAAAAAGCACATCTTTGTTTCACAGTGAAGCGCATCACCCTATGCAAGAAAATATTTCCTCAGCAAAAATTTCATTTTGTTGATTTAATCTTTCTAGTTCAGCAGAGAAAGCTTCACACGTGCTTCAGCTGAATGGAGAAGTGTTCAAAACAGAGCAGTTATACTCTCTGCATGTCACATTATGAGAAACAGATGAAAATTACCTACACCAGTTTGGAGAATGGCATTCTGCACTTTCCACAAAGGCTGCTGCTCCTCGGTGACTGAAAAGTTTAACAGATGCTCTTGTGAAAGCCTATTTGCCGGGTGAAACCGAGAGCTTTTGCTCTGGCTGCCTCTCAAACGCAAGACTACAAAGTGTTTTCCAGAAAAGTTCAGATGGGAGAGATTACTCACAAATTGCCTTTGTCATCACTCAGAGAAGAACTGTCTCTGGCTGGAAATATTTCAGAGATATTTATTGTATTCTGAAAACTTCATTTTATTTCTAACTTATTTACAATTAAACATTCAGAATCATAAAATATGAAGTATAAAATATTTAACAAAATAGATGCAGTTCATGTTGTTCAGATGCACCATAGATATATGATGAAACAGTAAACAGCACAGGAATTTCCTGATGGTCCTCTCTCTCATTTACCAGGGAAAGGAGGGTGTAGTCCTGCCCTATACTTTCTGATCTGACCAGTATGGCATCAACCTTTCATTTCAGAGAGAACAATGACACTCTGACTTCTGCATCCTCCATCTCCCGCAGTTACCTTCACTATCTGAAATGCAACACTGTAATGTTCAATACATCAGATACCCTCTAAATTTGGTATTTTCAATACTTTTCCTTTTTTTTTTTAATATAGAACTTCCTAGAAAAGAAGAATCAGGTAATTCAGGCCATATGAACAAAAAAGTCATTTATTATATATATTCTCTAGTAAGTTATAATAGTCTCTTGGATTTTAAATGTCTTTTTGCTATTTTCAATGCTTAAAAATTATAATTTTAAAACATTAAATATTGTGTTATATACATTATGATTTAATTTTGCATTTTTAAACATGGAGCATTCTCCAGGTGAAAACCTGGATGAAACAGAAAACAACTTTATTGACATAACAGGCTTTAAAAGTTCACTTCATACAACCATTGATTTGACTATATGAAAAATAGCCAAACATCAGTTTGCTCCTATATGGGATTTTTTCTGTTCATTTTTCTGGTCTTGGGAAGAGGGGTTTTTTGGCTTTTGTTTTTTGTATAAACAGAAGGACAGATCTGGTCATTACTTTTGTCAGTGTTCAGTATTTTAAATTTTTTTTTAATCTCCTACCTATTTTATATAAAATAACAAAATATACAGAGAAAGCTGAGTTTGTTACATTAGTTCATACACATACAGTAAATAAAAGTTTTTTATGTATGGCTTTGCAAAGGTAGATTATGAAGTGACTTTTGTATTTCATTTGTTTAAAAGCATTTTAAGAGAACGTGTTAGTGTGCTTACAATAGCGGCCATGGTAGTCGAATGTCGAGCCAAGAGTTTAATGCTAGGATCACTGGAGGTCTTGCCTGACACTGCTTCCGCAGCCTTCAGAAGACAAATGTAGTTTATTACAACCTCGTCTATCTTAGCTATAATTTCCTGCTGCTGTGTTTCAGAGTTCATAACTTTAACTAAACGCATGCAGGCTTCTGTTAAGCAACAGAGTACTTGAAAGCTGGAAGTCATAGCTAAAAGCATTTCCTCAGGGCTTTTATCAGCCATGGCCATTTTCCTGCAGGCACTTCCCAACTGTCTCGATTCCACAGATAACAGTTGTTTGTATTTAGAAAGTTTAAGGTCATATGTTTCTGGATGTAAATCTTCTCTCTTGCCCATACTTGCTCGGACCAGTGAGAGTAGCTCATTGGCATCCTTTTGTGCTGCAATAAATCCATCAGGCATTGCATACGTCTTCTCTTTCATCACATTTATTTGTGTGATTCGTGCATCGAAGGCCACATCATTGAGATTCACATCAATTTGGCCACCTTGGATGTCAGCACTGCCCTTCTCATGCGTGTTGACTGCCTCGTCTTGCAGGGGCTCAGCAGCTTTCGGGGACTCCAAGACTTTCTGCTCATTTTCACTGGAAAACGACGGACCGACTGGTTCTGCAAGCTCACAAGGGAGCTGCGGTTCAAAGAGACACGAAAGCTGATGGTTATCTCCATCGTCTTCATCATCATTGTCATCGTTCCCTCTGCTTAGGAAACAATAGCTAAAGGGGCCACGACATCTCCAGGTGCTGGTGTCCAGCTTCCACAAGGGCAACGTTCGACACTGCTTGGAGTCCTTCTGACTGGCGCCTGTACCCGAACACCTCTTACTGTCCTTCCTATCAGTGCTGACGTACACACAACTCTGGGAATAGCTTTTTGACAGCTTTTTGGCCAGGGGGAGTTCCACCTTTCTCTCCAATTTGGATTCGTCCCTTCGGATGATGTCCGGGCATTTCAAGCTGGCCGTGGCTGCCTTCTTTTCAGGCAGCATCTCAATGCCTGCAGATCCTCCAATGATGCTGCTGCTGCGTCTCAGCACTTTCCTGTTGTGCGGCATCCTGAGGCTTCCTCCCATCATGTCATATGGCCGTAAACTAACTGTTGCCCCACAAGCCTGATTTACTTTGGGAATGTCACAAGAGTCTTGATTTTGACTTGGCACCTTTGATTCTGATAGCATGGATGATAGCATGATGGAGTCAGCTAGAGGCTGTCTAGGAAAAGCTGTAGGCATGCCTCCTTGTCTTCCCTTTTCAGGCTCTGTGAAAGCTACACTAGGGGTAGTAGAAGAGCAGACAGAATAATTAAGCATCACCCTGATAATATTCACAGACTGAACTTCTAAATATCCTTAACAGTCAGGACAAATTGATTTCTGATATTTCCCAGTGGCCTCCATGCCTCAAAATATTTCACAAAAAAATCATTGCTAGTTCCTCATGTCTTTTGTATTTCAATCTATCAGCAACTTATAACTTATGAATAGTTAATTGTTCATTCCACCACAGCAGAATACTTTAGAAAAAGAAATAGAAAATAATTTATAAAACTTCCTAAATCTCCCCCAATATATGGACTCAATATTTTCTATTAAATAATTAGATTAATATTTTCAGATTAAAATACCATCTTTAACTATACCTGAGAGGGTACAGAAAGCTGTATTCACCGTAATTTTTGTTTGGTTATGTGCTTTTTTGATAGAGAAATAACATTTCTCATTCTTGCTCCTAGTCTGTTTCACTTCCAGATTTTCATGTATTCACACACTACAGCTACATGTAGGTTGCAACTCAAGAGAGAGGGAAACACTTAGAACCCAACCGAAAGCATTTCCAATGCTATCCCTGAAAAACTGCCTTTTTTAATAACAAGAAGTTCATAAAATCTCTTGAAGGTGGAACTTTAAAATGTGGTGATTGTTAAATATGTAAATTATTATTTACTACACCTACTGTCAGATGGTGAAGTAAATACATGCTTAATAAGACAGTGACATGTTCTCATCCTTACATTAAGAGCTTTTTATTCATACTGGCATGTTTTTGACAATCTGTTAAAATAGCATATAAGATACATAATAAATGAATCACAGTTTTTCTTCTCCTACATTAATATACCTTGTGAAGTCACCTCATAATCTAACCAGTATCCTGGAACTCAAGTGACAATAGATTTTGGAGAGGCTTCCAAAGAGTGGAAGAGAGGCCTCTCCATTAACATTCCCCCAGATATTTTTAACTGTAATGAGAGGTTTTAAAAAAACTTAAATCTTCATAAGCAGCCCATAAGAACATCTCAACATGTACAAGTAAAATGAATAGATACACCAAAGGTCTAATCCCACTGTCTGCTACAGTTTAACGATGTAGTTTCAGGTAAAGATAATGCAACATCACACCTAGTCTTCAACTTTAACATGCAGCTTTAAAAACAAACACAAGAAATGCTTTATTACTGCTGTACCTGTAGTTTCTTTTATCTTGGGGATCCGATGACATCCTTCTCTCAAAGTGCCGAACAGTGGTTCAGCATTAATTGCTGAATGCACGACAGGCACCGTCACTCTGTGACACACGGCTTCGGACTGCTGGTGCAGGTCCTTGTATGCCGTTCCATGGTTTGGAAGAATGGCAGCTCTTTCATCTGCTGGAATATAGGCAATGCCCTTCATTGATGGGTCAGAAATAATGTGCTTCACCTCAGAGGTACAAAGAGGAGATTCAACGGGGGTAGCGCATGTGCTACTGCCTGTGCTGCATCCTGCATCCACTGAAGAGCACTGAGAGCTTTGCAGCGAGAAATGGCCTTCACTTTGCAGAGATGACATGCGCTTAGCCAAGTGATATTCACAAAGTCTAGCCACGCTCTGCTCAGCTTCTGGAAGCTTTGAAGGATGGTCATCTGCACATAAATCAGTATCTTCTGTCTCATTTAGGTCTTTGGCTGAAGACACAGGAGTCATATCTGACAGAAAGTTATCACCTTGGCTAAGTCCCGAGGTATCATCCTGATCCACCTCAGGATCCACTCCATCCTTACAGTCAGTTTCTGTTTTACCAAGGACAGGAACTCTTGGAAAAGTCTTCCCGTTCACTGTTTCTGGGCTTGGCTTATCTGCTGCCCCATCATCGGCAGCATACCATCTTTGGCGAAAGGCAGTTCTCTCCACATTAAAAGTGCTTAGGCGTTGACTGTCTCTTGCTGAAAGAGTTCCAAATTTAGCTTTTAGATCTTCATCAGTCTCTGCTTTTTTAGTTCCCTGCTGCTTTTTCACAGTAGCATTGCCATCAGAGGGTGCTTTTACTTCACTGTCTGTCATCTTATTTTTCCTTTTACTAGTGCAAGAATATACCAAGGATCCCATGTGCAATTTGCTAAAATAATCAGTGACAGATTTTGTTTCCATGGTCTCTGGCTCCATTTCCATGTTATCTGAATGAAGAATCTGCTTTGAAGGCACAACTTTTGACTGTAGCTCTGCAGCCTGACGACCAGCCAAAGGCTGTGAGGGTTTCATGCCTGGCCCTCCAGCCTGATTCTTAGTGATGGGAAATTCAGTCTGCTCTTCCACAAGGGGTTGGTAGCCTTCACTTGTGGTCAAAAACATACGTGCAGTGTTTTCCGACTGTTTCTGTGCCGCGGCTAGTTCAGAGCTTTCAGTCATTTCAGAGGAATTTGTTTCATTGCCAGAATCTGAAGATGACTCAGGGCTATATGCTCGCAGGATAGCTACACCTGCAAGCCACAAAAAATAAGACTCAATTACATGACAGCAGCTGAAGCACCTGGATAAGGGACAAGCAAAGGGTGTGTGTTAGAGACAAAAATATGCTTGGTAAGAATACTCTGAGTTTATTGCACAGTTCCCAGGACAGGTAGCTTAGTAACACAATGGTAGTTCCATTAAATAATATGGAATATGATGTATGCAAAACGATGGCAAAAAAAAAAAAAGGGAAAACAAAAAAAAAACCAACCCTCATGAAATGAAGTATTTCCGAAGCTAAATGGATGAGATGATGGAATGATTTTCAATGAATAAATGTAACTATGGTGAAAGAACCTGAATTGTCATTCGTCTGCTGTTCCTCTGAAGCAGCCAAAGCTTCTAGTGCTTGAAGTGTAGAGACTACAGCATCATCTAGCCCCTTCTCACACTTCCCCTCTGTATTAGTAGGGACAGCATCGATAAGCGACACTGGAATGTCATCACTGCCTAGATTACTGGCTTGCTCCTTGTTGTCTCTAGGCTGCGTTGCTTGATTCTGAGAGTCCTCCTCATCTGAACTGTCCCTGAAGCCAGGTGGAGGAGCAGCAATGGCCATGTTTAAGGTATGCAATAGGAAATCATCTTCATTGTCATCACCTTCTGGAGGTGGAAGTGAAGTCAGATCAATAATGTCATCACTAGAACCAGAAAGGCTGAGAAGAGCAGGCCTATTGATTTCTCCTACCATAATGTCTTCTTCACAGCTTACTTCATCTTCATCTTCGGCATCATCTGTGTTTTCTGCATAACAAATGTCATGCAGCAAAGGCTCTTCTATCCCTTCTGCAGCTCCAAATATTTTACCATCATTTATAGTTGCGTAAACAGCATTTGTAGCAAACTGAATGCTTTCAGCATCTGGTGACAACTCCAGGCCTTTAATGTCATTGGCATTACTAATATAAATGGCTCTTTGTTTCTCTAGTACTTCTGGACTTTCATCCAAAAGCCTTTCATAGCCAAGAGTCTGAGGATTGATACCATCCAAGTTGTGATCTCCAAATATAAAGGAAACTTTAGCTCCCCTGGGGGAATCCTGTGCTTTCTTGCTAGATTCCAAACCTGAGAGTGACAGCAGTGAAGGCTGATTAAAATTTCTGCTTTCTTCTGATTCAGTGGGGTCACTTTGCTTGGCCAGATGCTGATCAAATCCAACTGAATTATAAGTATTTTCTATGTACAGATGTCTGTGTTCTTTTTGACATAACAGACTTTCAGAAACATCTACAGTCTTCTGTTTTGGATCAGCAAAGGACATTTGAGTATCTTGATCTCCTTCAGCCAGAAAAGTGGTAGTTTTTGGTATACAATTCCACTCAGAAGCAAGGAGATTATGTTTCCCTCTATTTTCAGTTCCTATAGCACGGTGAAATAAAAACATTGTGAAATCAAAGAGCAACGTCATGTAATTTGTAAACAATAGCTTGTTACTACTGAGCAATAAATGCTCTGAATAGGGTCATCAAACATTTCAGAAAAGCACTTTCAAACTCACCTCTGCTCTGAGTCAAAAACCTGTTGACTCAATGACTGGTACTTTAGTACAAAACTAAACTTCAGCTAGGTAGAAATGCTGTTCCAGCAATAGTAACATAAAACCAAATCCCCAGCTGTTTTTTCCAACACCATATGTATTCTTACAAAATATATGCATATAAAATAATAACACTCACAGGGAGCATGCATCTGTTTCACTACAGTGTGAAATACATTCATCACCTGCTTTATTTTACCATTAAGATGCTATCATAGGCTGAATACTAGAACACTATAAAGCTGAACCAAAATACTGTGCTGCTAGGTCTAAGCCAGCAATCAGATCTCATTCGGCACAGCCTTGTATTTATCTGGAGGTGTGCTGACTTAAGCTGGCTTCTGCTTTATGCACTGGACCATCGCTAACATACTGTGCAATGAATACCTGTTTCTCGGCTCCCTGTATTTTTCTTGTTGGCCATGTTAAATATTGAGCGCCTTGAATCAACCAGCAGTCTATAGTATCCAGCTGTCAGGCAAGCAAGATTCATTGCATCTGATGACTCCATCAGTAGAGTAATAGGCTAAGAAGAACACAAGCAAGTCTTGGTTAAGGCTGTTCCTCCTCAGTCTGTTTACCTGCTGACAATACTACTACATGGAAGCAAAAGGAATTACATCACAAACATCACACTGAAGAATACACACGAGAACTTATTTTCCTCTCTACCAGTATTAAACAGTATCAAACATTTAGAAAAGA
Source organism: Opisthocomus hoazin (assembly GCF_030867145.1). Taxonomy (NCBI): domain Eukaryota; kingdom Metazoa; phylum Chordata; class Aves; order Opisthocomiformes; family Opisthocomidae; genus Opisthocomus; species Opisthocomus hoazin. Next base: position 87,996,823 of record NC_134414.1, on the reverse strand, counting down.
CTGGAGTTGCAGTAAGGCAGAAGTCCACCTGGACATTTTAACAGCTGACTGCTCTCTTTCTGAATGAAGCTAACCATTTTAAGACTCTTGCTCCATCATTTTCTTGCATAGATATATTGTTCTCTCCAAAGCACTGTTTACTCTGAAACTGCCAAGGGCCAAGAACCTGGTGCTGGAGTCTTGCAATAGTATGGGAATCTGCAGCTTCCCAGAAAATGAGGCAAAACACGGAAAGCAGAGTCAGGGAAAGTTCAGGTTCAGAAAATACAGTAGCAAGGTTAAAGTTGTCATTACACAGCAGTGACAGTGAATATTACAATGACAGCTTAAAAGATTTCAGTGCTTGTAGCCTGGCATTACTGAAAAGACAAGTGACGAAAAAATAAGCAGATAAACAGAGACAAAGAGAATGGAGAAAGATCTTTAGAAGGGAGATCAGCAAAGAAAACAAACTCAAAGCATTTAGAAAAAAAAGGCAGACCTAACAGAAAAATGAGAGACCTCAGAGCTTTGAAAAACTATGCCTGCCAGGCTGGCAAGCATCAAACCCAAGACATCCATGCGAAACAGACTTTCTTTAATTCCTTTTTCTTTTGCCACAACATATACATGCCTTTGCCTAAAACTTTTGATCACGTCTCTGTAGCTTTTAACACCAAAAGCTGCTCTTTTCAAATTTATTTTAAGGTGGCTAGCCTCTACAATTCCTAGAGAGGAAATAAAAATGAAGCCCTTAACATGACACATAGATAGCAATTACACTGTAGACAACCTATCTTGTCACTCATGGCTTGTAGTGACTCATAGCAATGTGGAAATTTGTGACAATCCATCATAATTTAGCATGCAGAGCCTACTGCCACTAGACAGATGCGGGCATCATTTGTTCCAGGAGGAACATTACGTGCAACAGGGATGGCTCTCCAACTTGCTCAAACCCTTACTAGGTAAAAGACAACTGATTCTGATGGTGGCTGTGGCCAAAACATAACTGATGATCATAGCTTACTACTGAACTCAAAATAGGTCTGATAATTTTTAAAATGCCTGTGCTGCAGTATCTTAGGCCAAAATACCATGGCTGCCCTGAATGTTGTATGAACAGTTTTCAGCAACATGGAATAAGGTATGCTTTTTTCTTTTTCTTTAAAGTATCTTGTGCAACAGTTTGAGGTTCTGTTCAATACATGCTTCTTTCACAGCATTCAACTATAGCTATAAAACTTAACTATAATTTATTAAACCTACAACAGGCTAATTAATCTCAGTTCTTTCGAGTAACTACTAAACCAACATTTGAAGTGCTATGCTGATCTCAAATTTTCTGCAGTGATTGACAGAAATGGAAGATCTCCACAGAAATCTCAGATTGCTGAAAACAGTGCTGTGAACTACTGTTAATCTGCGGAACAGTCCTGTGACAGCTAAACTTTACAGCGTGCTTCTGCCAAGTGATACATGCTTGAGACGACACTAAGAAGAACCAAAAATAAAATAAAAATCCAAACTTCTTAATTTATTCATTAAGAAAATATTGGCATATATGACATATAGTGACACATTCAGGATCTGGATGTACGAACCTGCTACCTCAGTGTAAGCCACAGGATGAAGACAACCGTTGAGAGTAACTACCTGTGTGTGCCCACATCTCCTCCACAGGACACAGTGACGGCCCCTACTTGTGCCCCACACAGAGGAAATTTTTTGTCAAATTCCACTGAGAGCCTCCGAAATTTGTAATTTTAATGTTACGCCAGTCTCTCCGAGTTTAAGATTACATGTGTCAAAATGCAGGGAGATGGGGATATACATGGTTTGCAATAAGACAGTAACAGTATGATAATATAAAACACCAGAATATGATGACAACATATGATACTATGGCATACAGTGCTGCATTTTACATATGAGTAGATGGGAAGGATTTAATTTCCATATTACTTCCTCCATCTGTAAAAAGGTGATAACAGCTTTCTCACAAGAGGGCTACAAGTTTAGCACAGTAATGCAGGTAAAGTTGCCTGAGATCCTAAGATGTTATCATTGCTAAGTAAGGTGAAAGAGATGTTGTGTTCACCAAACTGTACATTTCTCTTAAGCTGCTGTCAAAGAGCATCTAGATTAATTTACAGCAATGTTTTTTTTCATTAACTTAAATATGGGGAAACAGTTCCAGGTCAATAAATCTAAAGCATTCAAAACAATAGCTTAGTAAAATATTCCTTGTGTATGTTTTTTGAATATAGCTGGGTAAGCAAAAAGAACTGTTAGGCTCCATTTATTTTCATAGAACATTTAAGTTTCAAGTATAATGAGAACTCCTCCTTCAATCTCTGATTATCCTGATTAATGCTTTAAACAGTCTATGAAGCCTTTAACTTCAAAACCAAATAGAAAACACACCAAGAAGAATCAGGACCATATAATATACAAAACCACTCATTGCCACTAGATGCCACACAGTGTTAAGTAGGATTCAAGAGAAATTAAATGACTGTAGGTAGATGAAAAGCACCTATGAATATATTATGCAGTTACTTGCAGTGAACTTTGCAGATAAAACACTGGATGACAGGGGACGCTGCTCTGATGCGACTCCAATGGTGATAATATTGTCTGTTACACTAGAAAGATCTTCTAGGGGCTCAAGGAGCTTCAAAAGAAGGCCAATTCCACCCTCACCTCTTCTCATTGTGGAAATTAAGGAAGACAACAACAAAGCAAGTTGTCTGGTGTCAGCCAAGAGAAAAATCAGAACAGAATACAAGTGCCACAAAGCACCAGTCTGGTACACCACAGGTCCCTCAAATGCCCAAGCTGTACTCTACATGCACTCTGATCACAAAAAACCTCAAAATACACCCTCAGAATGTTACTGGCATGAAAATGTTCAGAACAGTGTAGCTTGAGCAAATACCCAAATAAAGATAAAAACACTATTTAAAGATATTCTGTCAATATAAATCAACAACAAACTTACTTTTACATCTAAGACATGCAGCTCAACTCTAACACTGCTTTCGTCTTCTGTAAACATCTCAATCCTGTTCACATGGCTGAAGTCTGCTAGGAGAGCCACCAGGTTTGTTTTGGTGTTTATCACATGGCTGATCCCGTACCGTGGCCCTACTAACAGAGTGACTTCCGAACGCTTTTCTCCCTGCTTCAGGAGAAAGAGAAAAAAAACAAAAGTGAAAGACATGATAGGTACTGCATAGTGACAGAAACTGCCACTGCCTTCTTTCATTTGCATGGAGCTACATTTGCAGGGCATTTCTACATTGAAGATTATTATGTTTGTTTAAGGAGATATGATATAGAAGAACATACTTCATTCATAATTAAAAACAAAAAATAAAGGAATCTGCTCCTGGATATTGACTGTACTGTAGCTTTTAAATGGATAGTAAGATGGACAGACAGATGGACGGACGGAACCCGCTTCTGTTAAAAAGAAAATCTTTGTCATCAAGAATTTTCCAGACTAATAATACTAGTATTCTACAGTCAATTGGATGGTGCTATTTGCCAACAGGGTGCTAATCTATCTCTAAATCCTCAGTAAAAATTCAAATTATAAAAGGAACGTTGTTTTCAAGATCAAAAGAAAAAAAGTGATTTGGTTCAATTTAACAGTTATTTTTTAAGTGTATGAATAGAACCTAAACTTCTAAAGAAAATTATATTGTCCAGCTTTTGCAAAAAGATATTTGGATAAAAAAATCAACAGAAGAGAGACACTATTTCAAGATAAATATTACCACTAATGTTGCCTTGAAAACACGCCCTCCATATAATCGTAGATCACTGAGGAACTTCAGATAATGCACCTTGGCTTGCAGAGCAGACAGCTAAGGAAGGAGAAACAGGGATAAGAGGAAGCGGTGGAAATCATCGTATTACCAAATTCAGAAAGAAAATGTATTTGTGTAGTCTTAAGGAGAATGGACTGCGACAACAGCTCTTCAGAGTCTGAAACTAAATCATTAGATGCTTGAGTTTCAGATGAGGAGAAACATTTTCATTCTTAAGATCTTGCTTGTTCAGTTAAAATGCACTGAGGACTTGGGTACGGGCAGATCAGAGTACTGCAAGAACATCATAACTGCTCCAATGCAGGGAAAATGTTAAACTAGTCAAATTAAACATCTGTTCATTGAGGGATTCCAAGACTGAGACACCAGCTTCCCATTCATAATCACCACCAGTTCTTAAACATTTATGTACCTATACAGAGAAAGAGAACAAAGAATTTGCTTTTGTCAGCTCTGTGTATTAACATCTTGCTAGGTACTTGTGGCATATGGCATATTATTCCACCTCATTACTGCATTTCCCATTTTTTAAAAATAAAACTCTTTCACTATATTTAGTAGGGAATAGATCTGAAAGCCAAATACAGTACACCAATACATATGATCATGTCATGCAATACATGCCATAATTTATCTCCTTTTTCTCCTCTGAGCTTAAACTACCTACTTAAAAAGGAAACAACTTGGAAATATTTTATGACATTGAATGGAAACAAGAAACAGTTCATGTCACCCACACAGTCTGGACCCAAACCTTGTACCTCCCTGGTAAATCCTTATATCTGGACTTTTAAAAGATAAGATTAAACAAGCTCATCTCATTTGCTATGCTCATTTCAGCCACTAGACTTCCAATTCAAACTCTTATTTGATCTTGAACAGCATTTTAAGAGCCCCTGTCCTAAGGTTTTTCTAGATACCAAGGAGGCAATGAATCCAGAGCAGAGCAATGAGTGGGAATGCTTTCCCCTTCCCTTCACCAGGTGTTCAGTTGGTGAAGAAATACACAGGGGTTGTAAAAAACAGGAGAATCCTGAGAATGACAGGCTTCCCTCCAGGTGGAAGGAGATAAGACCCCAGAAAGAAATCAGTTCCTGCGTTAGTACCTACAAGTGAGACAGAAGGTGACAATGAGCTCAGATGCTTTGTTTTTGAGACCTACCTGCTAAAAAAGCAGGTGGGCACACAACACATTTCCACAGCTCAAATTGAAAAGAATGAAGCAAAACCAATGAAGTCTGCTCACTGCAGGAAGGGACTGTTGCAACCTCTCTTCTAATCAAGAACCGATGCTGTGTGCCACTGTCCTCACCTGCAAGGCCTGCAGCAGCGATGGCTTCCAAAATAACCCCAAATTTACACTACCAGGATGAAAAATAACCAATTGGCATTATTTAACTTTAGCTTCAGCAGTACAGGATATGTGTGGTGCTTCAGCCAAAAAGGTGGCCTTTCTTCCTGAGCATCGCAGCTCCAGAGCTACATTCACAGTCATGATGTGGCCTGAAACCTCCAAGCAGGATATCTGCTGATCTTAATGAACCTTAGCTGAGGCACAAGGTGTTTTGGGGTTTTTCCGTTCAGAAACAGAGAGTCATGAAGCAGGATTCAACTCATTTTATGCCTCAACTAGTCACTCTTAGGTTCTTCGTATAGTCTGTGCAGAGAAATAGGCATTTCTAGGACACAAGTCATCTGACCTATTTTTGGTTCCTAATGTAGGATGGGATGAATCGCTCCCTAGAAGTGCCCACTTCTCTCCATTGACTACAAAGAGTGACTAGATGACTTGCATAAAGAAACCTCATTATGGTGTCTAAAACCAGCCTCAGCTGTATGCATATAACAAAGGCATTTCTCAGAGATACTGTCTTCTACATGTTTTTTCCAACTGAATTTAAACCTTAGTGCTAAGAAAAGCATTTTACAGTAGCAAGATGGGTCAGTTACTGTCAGGAACATCATCTATACAGTTAGATCTTGGCCAGCAAAAGGTCTCCATTTATAGTATAATGGAAAATAATCCTGAAAAAAACAGCATTTATGTTAGGCCCATAGTCTGAGCATCAGTGGCAGAACAATAGCGTTCATAACAAGTCTGCCGTTAATAGGAAGCACTAAATTATTTGAAAAATATGTATCTTTATCATACATGAAGCGTTAATAACCAGTTTTCTGGCATTCTCAAGATAAGAAGATAGTTTAGTTGGGATATAATTAATTATTTTTAATTGTTCTTGGCTATGTTATACTGAGCACTGAAAGTTAAATTGTCTATATTCTCTGAAAACATAATGGCTAAGTGTTTTTCCAATGGATTAATTTTAAATGCTTCCCATGCACACCACCCTTTCTGTTCTTTAAAACATATTTTCCATTAAGATGCAAATGTAATACCTTTTTACCCGGAGGAACTAGGTTTTGATTTGCTTTGACAAGGTGTGAAAGTGCTTTCTTTATGTTCTTTTCTTTCATGCTTTGCAGCACAGCAGATGGAAGAAAAGTCTCTAATCCCCATTCTTTTCTGCAATAAAAGGCATATATTTAATTTCACATTCCTGTGATGATTATTTATCTAAAACTGGTGACTGTGATGCCAAGTGAATCAATGCCTGAAAATAGGTGAGTTGATCAAGCCCAGTTTGTCAATAACACATTATTTTCTATATTCAAACTATGTATTACTTATGAAAAAGATGCTTTAAAAAAAATTATCTGCAATCTTTCTTCTATCCCTTCTATCTCTTCCATCATGCCTTTCAGAAACAAAGTTTTTATGTTTAAATTCTATGCTGTATTGTTAAACACCACTTCATTACATAGGCAAGTACCATTATAGAATTAAAATTGCAGAAGACTTAGCCACTTAATGTTAATGTCAGTATATTCTAGGGATTTTTTAGAATATGCAAAGAAGTCATCCATTGTCTTTATCACTTGTATTTTGGGTTTTTTCCTCTCAAAACCAACCACTCTCCCTCCTTTTACTAAATCTTCTTTTGTGCTTGAAGCACCCCTTTCGATAGAAGACTGACTCTTGTAAGTAATTACTTCTGCTGATTCATTAATATAATACAATATAACATGATCCTCAGTACGGTGGATAAACTCTACAAGATCAAGTGTCCAACAGTTCTTATTTGCATTCTGCAAGCAAACGAAGCAAAACTAACAAAGTTTTGAGTTGTTTGGGTTTTGGTTTTTTCGTTTTTTTGGTTTTTTTAAATCCAAGCAGATGTACACATAGTTGCATTATGGAAATTTTCTTTGTAGTTACAAATACAGGTTGTCTAACACAAAGCAGGTGCCTACTGGGATGCTTCATATCTAAGATATCTTTCAAGTGGAATCTAAGACCCTACAATCTTCTGAACTGAGATATCACCTGAATCTTACTATAATAATCTCTATTAAAACCCTAGGATTCCGACCATATAAACTTAGATCTGACCATTAAAACATTGAAAACAAGCGACTTAATCTTATTTACAGTCATAGGCTACTTCATGTGCCTAAACAGATGACCAAAACGTGTAGTCCATACTTCCAGCTCTTAACACACCTGAATCAATTTCAGCAACCAAGAATGAACCTAAAATTGGTGCATACACGTAAACATATTAAAGAAACAACGTTAAAGAATCTACGAGTTACTCCTAATGCTTCACTTTGAAAGAACACACTGTATTCTCAACTTACTCTATATATTTGAGGGAGATTTTCTGAGTTTGCTTGGTGGTCACAGTTGCAATATACATTTGTAACGCGGCCAACCGAAGGGCAATGTCATACTTCAGTTCTGGTCCAAATCTTTCCTGAACCACATCGTTACAGCTCTGCCAAAGAACCAGTAGAGGGAGCATGAAGTTCAAAAATCTAGCACTAAAAATAAATTATAGTCCCTTTTTTTTTTTCTTTCAGAAATTAACATTGCATGAAGAGTAACCTCGAACTCAGAAACAGGACCATGCTGAAGGCAGGACTGTTGCTCTCAGAGGTGTCAGATGCTCACCAGGGTATGGGCACTTCTGAAGTACACAAGGACTTCTGCCAAAGAGCAGAAGGCATGAGCATTTTGATCTAAGCTCTCTTCATCCTTCCTGGGGAGAACAGTAATCCTCTTTCACAAAGAGTGTTGGGAGGGTGTCAATGTATCTGGACTCAGGATAGCAGAATCCTAACCGATGAGATACCCATGACAACCACATTGCTTGTACATCGGTTTTCTCATCCATTTTACTGGAAGTTCCTTTTCAGACATTATTTCTGTCTGACATTACAGTACCAGAAAAAAGTATTAGCAATTACTTCAGCTTCACTGTTTTCTAAAGCCAAATATATTTTGGAAAGATATCAAAGCATTACTATTTGGAGAGACTTATGAAGGAAGGGGACTTTGCAGATGATAAAGATTTGCACATTCCCCAAATGCATTCATTGGCTTCATGCAGCAGAAATAAAAACCAGGATTTACTGCAGCAACTCTTTTCTATGTAAAGATATAAATCTATATATACACTGAGTGCAACTATCTTTTTATTCTCCTTTGCACTAACAATGGCCATGCTTTCACTTACCTGTACGTAGAGATATTCAAAAGCAACTGGATCTCTTCTTAAAAGATCAATGGGATCCTTTGGGACAAAGCTAATCCTGAAAAGACATCTCATCTTATGCGAACTTGGCCTCTGGGTCACCTAGGACAGTGCAATAATCATATCAGAGCTTGGCAACCCCAGTCATGTAACGTGGTCTGTAGTCTCGGGCACCATGATCCTGTTCCAGAACCACACAGTAGCGATAAAAATAATTCTGTACAACAAAGAGCTTTGCCACGGGCTCCTCATTTTCTTCACTTAAGAACACCATACACATAATCTTGTGGGAGGACTTTTAGATTCACATAGGCATGACTACCCAATACAACTCATCCTCAAAGCAACAGAATTCACTCATTCTAAACCAGAGTGAAAGGACAGAGAAAACAAACCTTAATGAAAATCATCCAAGTGAAATACAAACTGAGTTGTGCTTCAGCAGGACCAAAATAAATGAGAAGGGCTAGGAGGTTTTCTTTTTAGACTGACTGAGAACACAGGTGAAATAGTTTAGCAGCTATTCTTCTTACTTTCTCTTGCTTGATTTAATCCACTAGACAATTTGCAAGAAATTGGGTCTTTCGAATTTTCCTGGGTTGTTCTGGATTAAGAGACCTAGCCCTAGACTTCTGACCAAGACAAATCTCACCCAACACATTAAAAAATGAAAAAGACTGCTTGGCTTGTTGGTCAGCAAAACTTTGTTAAGCATGTAACACTGTAATCTGGGTGTATTCATGGGGGACCACCACATAGTTAATGAGTAATTGGATGAAAGGGTAACAATCCAATAACACCATTGTAAGTCATGGCCAGCAGCAACATTATAATGGCAAATTAAAGTATTGCTGATTTTACAGGAACTTCAGAGAATAAACCCTGGGAAATAATGTAGTTTATTCAATTAGGCTAATGTAGTTAGAGAGTCAGTGTACTTTATAATCAACATCTTTAATTGATAAAACTGTACTTTCAAAAATCTCCAATTAAGTCTCTGCCTTGCCCTAACAATTTTCAAAATGTGTGTTTATCTCACATTGTCTCTGACCTCATTCCTAAATATCCAGGCATACTCTGCATGTATAAATAAAACATCCGGATGAGATTTTCAAAAGCTCACTGTGTTAGTTTATTCTGATCCTTCTAATTTCAACGGGAATTTTACTAATTACTTCATAGAGAGACAGCTAGGCTAGACGAGCCAGTATTGAGTACTTCTGGGTATCATGCATTCATTGGGCAGCTTATATCCACAAGAAAAGAAAGCTGACATGACAAAGTCAAATGCTTTGAAGCTGGAAAATGCTAGAAAGACCATTAATTGGCAAATGAAGTTCCTTCGTACCGTTACACAGACTCCAGTTACATGACTGAAGGAATTCTGGCACTCAAATTAGGCATGTTTTCCTATCTCATCTAAGAATCCATTTCTCTCTATTTTTTGTAAGTTTAGGTGAAATTTTTAAAATACTAATGTTCTTCTGAAATGTAGCAATATCATGGAAAATTTCAGGGTAAACAGTCTGGCAAAATGCTAGGTGGCTAAAATCAGGGTCCTCTGCTGGGAACTGCGAAGCAGCTTTACCTCTAGTCACACCCCCCTGCTCTACGGAAGAAAGTCACGCCAGCATTTTCTGGGTCACAACTCCTCACCACTGAAGTGACATAACGTATTGCTGCATAAACAAGCCAAACTTGGCTTCATCAGAAAGAGTATTACTTCCTGTTACCCAGATACAGATCTGTATAATCAGATAGGAACCAAAGATGAAAATAAGTTTTTTAAAGGAGTTTGGGCAGACTGCTTCTCAGAATTGTAACCATCAATTTTCCAGCTGTTGAGAACATTTATTAGCTGGGCCACACACACTACGAAAAAAGCTTTAATAAGCATTGTCTAGCTTTCAGTCCTATCTTTAATGGCCCAATGAAGCAATGAAATATGATGCCTATAGAATAGAAAAATAGCTGCTTTCTGTGAGAACTCGATTTTTACAATCACTTCTAAATATTACTGCTATTTGATAGACTATATCAAACTATAAATCTTGCAGTTCCCTCACTTGAGTAATTAAAAAGATGGATAATTTACCGATTGACCAGTCCCATTAATAGCTGTTTTCACATATCATTACACAAACCTGAGTTAAAGTCTCCTGTTCATGTAGCAAAAGGAGTTTCGTTCCAGATCCTTCAACCCTCTGCTCCAGCATCAGGGAGAAGTGTTCAATACACTTGATGGAAAGCTTTTCTTGGAGTGTTAAGATGACATCCTAATTAACAAAGGATTTATAAAATGTGCTTAAATTCATGAAGCGCTTGGGACCCGATTCCTCACTGCCACGCACCCTGCATGTACGCAGCACAGGGTGGAAGCCCAGATCTTAAACGCGAGGACAGTCGTGTATCATGGCTGTTCTGCATGAGTATACCAGACATCACAGACATTCACCCAGCGAAAAAACAGCGCCTTTATATTCAAACACCTCTGAGATGGTATCAGACATGCATGTGAAAAATATATACCTGGAATTGCTGTGAATGGACAACTTTATGTGCAGTTTAACATGCAAATTATTACTTCTGTGGCCCTTAAATCATCTCTCTCTGTCTCTCTGGAAATAAAACCTCTCCATCAGCAAAGGAGAAATGGTCTTTCTGCTGTTCTCTTCACTTACTGTTTGTGCAGGGCCATCAAGCAGTACAAACACATTTATATGTTCAACAAAAAAAATAAATGAATGGCCTTTATTTGTTCTTATGGGAAGGAGTTGTTTTTGAAGTCCACTTCTTGATACTTGTGTTTAATGGACATGCTTGAGTTTTAAATGTGGACAGAAAAGTCAACGATGGTGATACCTGTGCAGAAAAATAGCTCTAAATTCAGGGATTATGTGTAATTTATAGTATAAAACCCATTTTTAGAGACTTCCAGTTAGTTTTTTTCACATTGGATTATGTCTAAGGCTAATTATTAATTCGAGAATAATTGCTTCTAAAATAAAAGCTAAACAAACCTCCTCACAAAACCATTCAACCAATCCCTACTTTACTTTCATATAATGCTTTGTAAAGATATGCAGAGTATTAATATCATCTGGCAAGGTATCTTTTGCTTTAGTGAATGCAGTAGGAAAAAGAAACATATAATAACCCATCATTTAAAAATAGTTTCACATTATGTTGGTGAAAAGATTAAAACATTTCTATCCATCTAAAAGATTTTTAGATATACATAAGTATCCAGATGGATAGGACTTACTAAGGACATCATGACGTATTGTAATCCAAGTGTTTTCACATAATTTAGGAAGATTAATTGATCAATTACAGTGTGTTTATGGAAAATCAACACCAAATTTGTGGATGAAAAATGTATGTAGGAGGATGGAGACAACTCCCTACAAGGTAAAGAATTTAAGGCAGTGTTAATGGATTGCAGGCAACCACTCTAAATAATGGAGTTAAATATTATATTATTCTGACTAACTGGGAATTTATTGCTTACACATTAAATCTACTTTTATTTATACTCCTAAACTATGCTCAAAGACAAGGGGCATAACAGTAACATGAACAGACATAATACTAAATGTAAGTTTTTAAGAGGGGACAATAATGGTACTGTTTTCTGCTAGCTGTCTTGGACCTTTTAAAATACGATGCTAATAGGCATTGACCTACTGAACCAAATTTTTTGCTAGCCTATCCTCTCATCTGATAACTTAAGAGTCAGCCCAGGTGCTGCCTCCCAGCAATAAGGAAAGAGAGGACTGCAGGTGAGGCACTGGTTGCACCCTCGTTGTTAAGTGGTGAGTTACGGGACTGCCAGGGGTGGAAAAAAACTGCCTTTGCCTTGACTCAACTCAGGTACGTCTGCTTCACCATGGTTTAGGAAAAGAAGCAGCAATCCACACCTACCCGTCCACAATGAGGAATATACACATACGTACATGCAAGAATATGTGCAAACTATGGAATATTCATTGCCTGAATTAGATGCAAAGGGAATTATTCCTACAAAAAGTCAGAATGACTAAGTTCAAAGCAGGCTTACAACATCAATACAGCTAGGTTGCTGAGCCCACATGGGTGTCTTCGCAAGTGACTTCAGGCTAGATATATGGTCTCACAGTACATGACACACCCACGACAGAACTACTGAAAACTTATGTAACGGGATGGCCAAAGACAGGTCTTTAGAGGCAAAATATTCTGTAACAGGTTGGTTGTTTTTATGTTAATAAAAGAAAATACTGGAAAGTGAGCTCGTGGGCCTTAGGCGGGTATGGAGACCTCTCTATCTACATGATTCATGTCTCCTAATTCTTCACCCAACCAAATTCTCAAATGGACTGAAGGAATTCAGTATCCCATGGCCGTAGAGTGAAGGGTTGTATTCATTACCTGCACTCAATTTATGCCTAACACACATATATATGAACTAGAAACAGATACTGCAGCTCATTTTTAAGTGTAACTTCAATATCTGTTTTGCCTTCAGACTGGAGTAAATTTCCTCTTGTTTACCTTAGTAAATCACTCTTCTTGCTGTTCTAAAGGATTGAGTATACTGCTGAATCACAGTGAGCAGAAAAGCAGCCTTTCTTCAGATAGCTTTACAATCCCTTAACGCCAGCAAAAGTTGGCAGTGCAGCTGCAAACTGCATCCCCAGACTTCACTGATCATTCCCACCCATGCATCTCTCTTGTCTCAGTGTCCCAACCATGCAGTATCTGTGTTAAAACTAGCTCACCCAAACAAAAATGCTTGAGAGACTAGCAGCATGCCCAACAGTGCTAGGCGTGCTGCTTACTACGCTACTCCACGGCACCCACAGACAGACACTGACGTTGCCTCTGGTTTAGGAACCTACATGGAACAGTGTCACAGACACTCCCCAGCAGCCTCGGTTTTGTGCCAGGGCTTCATCTCCTTAAGTCTCTACGTGAAATTTGTTATGAAAATTATACAGGGCATTACACTGAGATGAGCAATTTTTCACCAGCATAACCCTACAATATCCCATCCCAGGTTCACTGGATGACAAGCTAGATGATATTCAATTAGCAACCAACATCTTAATCTTTTTAGCTCCTGACTTTTGCTGACAAATCATGCTAGTATCTGGCAGCATATCAAAATGATAGGACCACACATTTTTAATTGCGCGCCAGGCACATTTAAATGATCACTTCTACTTCTTCTTCATTGACAACACATTTTTAGCAGCAGAAAAATGGACCAAAATCTCATTATTTCTGAACTATGAGTCTAACCCCAACTGAGCACATCAGTAATTTTGATCTTAAAGCATTCCAAGTAAATTACAATTACTGAAGGTCTTGAAAAGAGTTAACTGGCAATATTGGCACTGCATACCAAGGTGTATCTAGCCTACCTTTATGGAAGTGCTGCAGTCAAACCGGAAAGATTTGGTTTGTCCATTTTCAAGATACACCTTCAGAACATTTGGCATGAAAAGAAGTGAATTGTCCTTAACTGTTTCCTGCCAAGCAAATCAGTGAATCAGATTACAACATGTAACCACGGAAATCTCAATGTTATTCTACAAAGAAGGACATCATTCAGATGGAAAGGTAATAACTGAAAAGGAGTGTGTCGGCTCAAACTGAAAGCAGAATTAGCAATGCCCTGCAAGTCTCTAACCACACTCATGACAGCTGCGCTCCACAGGTCTCTTTCCTGGAAAAATGTAACTGTTCACATATATTTTACGTCTGGCTTGGAGTATTTTCTTTCCCTAAATACTATCTCTCTGACAAAAATGCTACCTCTAAAGTTGAAACATTTTCAATAAAACAGAAGAATAGATTACTGTTTCTCTGAAGACACTGAGCTATATAGTGTCCTCAGTCTACAAAACAGGAACTGCAGATTCATTAGTAAGAATTACAATCAAGCTGTTTTACATTCTTTTTATAGCTGGATATTAAATGCTAATATCTGTCATCATTTAAGGAGAGTAACATATAATACTGCTACTTAATTGTGACAATTCGTAATAATGACAGTAAAATAAACAGGGAAAAGGAAGAGAAACAAAGCTTTATTTTTTTTTTTTAAAAAAAGGCAGAAACTGCTTTTGACAAACTGCAGTATCAATTTATGTTTGGAAGAGAGCTGGATAAATATATCAATGTGGAATGATGCTCTGCCAAATTATGAAAATGAGCCAGGAGTTCATGTTTAAGGAGGAGTTCAGTGCCTCTCAACGGGAGGCTGACGCTGACTTTGCCTAAGGGCTGGAAACAACAAGTTCAAGCAGATAAAACAAATTTTGAAGAGGTCTGTAAGGTAATGTTAATCTGTTTTCCTGACATGCTACTTCTCTTGAGGTTATGGGTTTTCCTACTACAAAATTGCTCTGAAAAAAACCCCAAGCAAGCACTATGAAGACTATAAACAGAGACATACATGTGCTATCACCACAAAATGCATTCACTAGCATTTTAATTTGATTTTAAGAAGGCACAAATTTTTCACAGTATTATGGGCCCGATGGACTTTAAAAACAGATCTTTTGAACACTTCAGGAACAGAAAAACCCTTCCCTTAGCAAGCCTATCGCCACTATTCCGAAATTGCCTCACTTCCCAGCCTTGAGGTGTACCTTTGGACGAAATGCTCAGTCCTTCCTGAGGTTAAAAAGTTGAATACTCACCGACACCTGGCCATTGATAATTACTTCTTCTGAGAAGCGCACTTTGACAGGATTGGACTTCAATCTTGCCTTTTTTGCAGCACTAATAAAAGCTGATTTAGGAGACTGGAAGGAAAAATGATGACAAGATATATCACATAACTTCAAGTTAAAACCTATCTTTCCTTTTTCAGTTATTGCCCCTGTTTCTGACACACTAGCAGCTCCAGGTATACAGCAACGCTTTGCATACCATTCACCAAAGAATGGAAATACAGTCAAACCAGAAGGCTTCCTGAGATAATACATATGTACATACATATAAGAAATCACCGGTGCATACTGCACATACTGAAAGTTATCCCTCTGTCAGAATGGAGCGATGAGAAGGGCTCTCGGTGTACATACAAATTCCTTGTAGTGCTTCCACAATGACTGCTGTCAACAAGACTTGTTTGCCTGAACAGACACCGACCAGTGACCAGCCAGTGACCCTTCCTTCAAACACTGAATTTTTGCATAATCTATGATCCACTAGATACAGATATACACAAAACCTTTGCCAAAAATGTGTCTGAGAGCTCTCCAAGTGCAGTCACGTCTCACTGTGTTAGTCCACTTCAAAAAAACAAGTTAGAACCACCAAGAGGTACCTGCAGGCTAGTAGGCTTCCCCTAAACATATCCCCTACACAAATGCTGTGCAAGGCTTGCCTTCAATAGATTAGATACTTTGTGGGACTTCATGGATTAGAAACCTAGAAACATTCCTAATTTTCTGACTTTTACCTACTACATTACTCAATGGGTTCACCTGTGATCAAGTGTTCAGCCTTTGGAAAAAAATTCTCTCCCCATTTGAGAAGTTCAACTACGAACTCATTTTTAGTAATAAATTAAATATTCACAGTCAACAGGATTTCCATTTTCAGCAGCAGAAGCAAGGTACTTTTATTCTCAGGTCAGCTACAAACAGAGCTTCTGGCACTGCCTAACTCCATAACTATGATAACGGGCAACAGAAGGAATTCTGGCTTCGGCTGAAAATCACTGGACTCCTTTGTGCCAGGTTTGGGTCCATTAGTTTCAGTAAAATATGAATTAAGATTTTCAGAATCTTATCCTAACTCCTGATAAGTGGCTTTACTAGTTTTGGATACTGAAAAGACTAACTCATGTTGGTTTGCTTATGAGAAATTGGTGCAGGCATCAGTGATGATGATCCTGGAATAACTTCCTATTAGCAATGTGGCATGACAGCAGTCCTTGTAAACACACCATCACTCAAATTTTGACTCAGCTAACAATCTGCAGGAGTGATGGAGTAGTCCAAGGCTGCAAGGCCACATGCTCTTCTCGTCTCTGATCTCTGCTGAAACTGCTTAAAAAGTTATTTTCTTGTGATGCAGAAGCCTTGTTTCTAGTATCTAGCAGGAAGAAGTCTCTGGCTCATTTCTGTATATCGCTGATTTATTATCACATTGAAAACACGCTAACTATTAGCATAGGCTCAGTATCAACTAGTGAACAAGGAATGAAAGATGCCACATCCTCCCAGGAAATATCAGAGCCATCCAATAATTCCTGGAGCACAAAATAGAATCAAGAAATAAAAATGAATGCTTCTTCACTTTTACAGTTCATTCTTTCTTACCTCCTCTCTAGCAGCTATGACCATACATCTTTTTAATCAGTAACAGTAAATGACAGAAAATTCAACCCCATGATCAAATCAAGCTCAGCTTCCAAAAGCCAGTGCTGAAAAAACGCAGAAGCCCTCCCCCCCCCGACCCCAAAGATTTAAAACAACCCCCAAAAAGAAAGAAAGAAAAATAGTTAAAAAAAAAAAAAGTTAATGTCTCAGGGCAGGGGACCCAAACCACTTCTTCAGCAAGAAAGAACAACATGGAAATGCTCAAGCGCCATGCTTATATAATTGTACTCTAGACATGAATTCCCAATGAATTCCCAGAAGGACACAGTATACAATAAGACCATGATTAAGATAATACTTCTACTCATGCCTTTTCTAATCTCTCTCCTCTCCACATAGTCCCTTTCTGCAGCGTGTAAGGGGGACAGTCTATATGGCAACCAAGTAACGGCTTGCAACTTGTTGATTCCCGCTGCCATGGGGCAGCAGAGCTACAGGAGCAGGCTACTGGCTCTCCCTTGTAAGGGCAAGGGGAAAAGAGTGGCTTTCACTCACTCACGCTTCTGGCTGGAAGAGGCTTTTTACAGTTGTTTGCTCTTGTTGCAGATGAGTCACCAGTCTGGCCTCTCTTTACAGGCAGACTGCCAAATTCTCTTCCGGATTCTGACAAGGTTATTCCCATACAGTAAATCTGGCAAACCTCTGCGTGGCTCTGTTGCTCTCTACAACCTCTCTCATTTCCTCTCTACAACCTCAAAAGTCACTTGTGGGGGGGGGGGGGGGGGGGGGGCGGTAAACACTTAAATTATGTTATTGCAAAAATGTGGTAGGGGAGTCCAACACAACTGAAAGATTTGAACATACACAGGTTCTCAAGAACTCCTCCAGGACATGGGGTTTAACGAACACGTTGCAGAGCCAGGGGACCACACCATGGTCGGCCACACCATGTGCAGCTTCTCTCCCTTCCCACGTTGGCTGTGACAATGCAGTCAGGACTCCAGCCGCTTGCCAGACACTCTGGGTGAGCCTGGAAGCAGACTGCTTTCTAAAAACGTTCAGACTGTAAACCAGGGGTGTAGGGAAAACTAGAACAGCTGTGCCAGGCCTTTTGGGGAATGTTCTCTGCTGGTTTAAGGTTTGAGTAATAGCACAGCTTTTGCATTTAATTGCACAGTCTCATTGTTTCTACCTCTGCATTAACCTGGCACTTGACATTTTCTCTTTGACAAAGGAACTGTTTCAGAAGAGTGCAGCAAATACCTAGGAAAACAGTTGGGTTTGATTGTCGAAGTTTGCCTAACAAATCATCAGCAAGATGATGTGCTGCTTTATTCTGTCTTAATGTCTTCAGGTTTGTAGGCGAAGAATGCTATCAGTTAATGATTCTCAGAGTGCCAGGTTCATTTCTTTCTGATACTCCGTTTTTTAGCCAAATGGAAGCCATTATCCTCTGTTAATGACCTTAAGCAGGAGGTGTTTACACTAATGCAGAACATTTATCACTGCAAGTAAATTCTGCACATTGTCATAGATAAAAACAGCTTAATTAGAGTGACTTTTGCAAAATGAGGGGACACATTTTAAGGAGTCAAAACACTTCAAAAACCCACAAACTTCACACTGTGTGACCTAAGCACCATTTCCTGTTAAAAACTCAAATTTATCAGGATTTAAAATAATGTTTACTTGCTTACGCAGAATTCAGTAAACATTCAGCTGATCATTTCAACGGTACCTGGAGCAACCGCTAACAAGAGAAATGAAACATTGCATAGAGATTTGCTTGGAGGAAACGACAGTGAAGACTGACACCTTCCTTTGAACCCTGCTTAGGACGGACTGCAATCAAAGGGCATCCCATGATGCAGGGTCAAAACATGAGAGACTGCTATAACAAGAGGAAGCTTTCTGGAAAATCTTATTTTCCTCATTTTCTGAACTTTTCAAAATGAGATCCTATTTTTGTCAGTGGCATTATAGCCGGTAATTTTAACAGCTTTTAGAAACAATATCCTTAATTTTGAGGGAAACTGTTTTTTGATGAAAATAAGAGTGTCTAGTACTTTGTCTGCTTTTGCAGGTAAACTGTAATTTGGGGGAGATTCCAAGTGAAATGGTGTTTATTTGATGCAAAAGCCCCTTTGAGTGCTCCTGCTAGTAGAGGTGCTGCAACAACAAAACCTGTACTCATGCTCAAGAAAAAGAAGGATTTAGCACTGAGAAGAGGATATTGTAGTACTGAGCTACCATAAAGACATTAAACAAGGCAGTAGTATGGGACAGTCACAGGTTGAAAAGAAAACCTGCTTTGTGATAAGGAGTGTCAAAATCTGACAGAAATACCAAAGTTTTAAATAGCTACAAATTGTGTCTGCAATCACTTTAAAATTTTTTACTTAAAATTAATTATTAGTTTAATATGAAATATTATGTTTGTCAGGAAATAAGGAAAAATTGCATGACCGCAAAAATGTGTTGACTTCTTGTTCCATCTCTAAAGGCAATTATATGAGACAAAATTTAGCAAGCAAATAAAATGTGAATAAAAGGAAGAATTAAATTTATTAAGTGGAACATTATGTAATGCCCAAAGGCAAACTAAATACTGCCATTCATAACTGTGAGCAAGGCTGAAACAACTACCCTGGCTCACAAGAGCATTGTAGAAGAGCAGGTAGGGAGATGGAAGCAATAATGTGCAGAAGTTTTACCATGCAGTAATTTGTTATAACCACAGGGCACTGACAGACCATCATCACCAGTGTTTCTTTGTTAAACTCTTGGCACAAATTTAATTGCTGAATTAGTAGTTAGATTTGGGTTCTCTCTTCAAAGCTGGTGATCTATCATAGACAATTATATTTCACTATTTGCATGATTTATATTTTACTATTTTTAGATGGTAATCACAGTCTGATCATTAGTCCCAAATATGTATAACACTGGGGAATAGCCAAACCTTACTTTAATGCAGGCATTGAGAAAATCCAATCTGTTCCATCTACGGTAAAAAACAGCCTCGTGTGATTGTCCCCAAAACCATGAGTGAAACCACAGGTCAGCTTTACACTTTGTGGAATATGCAGACATTGCAGTTCATCCTGTGACTAGATGGGCCTGGGCCATCTATCTCTGCGTTTATTAAATTTGGAGGTCCGCCGTAAAATCTCCCCCACCGGCCTTTTGGGATGCTGCCTCTCCAAAGTTCAGTCCTTTACATTCCTGGATTACTCCTTTACATTCATGATTACCTCTCATACACAGGTGAGTGCTCTGAAGCAAGTGTATAAAAGTACAAAAAATGTCAGCCATGCCGTACTATCTTCAGCCCTACAGCTCTGCAAGGATGAGGACCTTCAGGAATGAAAGAAACCTTCACCCCATACAAACCCAGGCTAAAATGAACAAATGAAGGACTATAAGGATGATAATGCACCTGAGATGGGAGAAAGAGCTAATGATGGGGCAAAAGAGACCTAACGGCAACTTGAGCCCGGGGGAGAACTCCAAGGAGAAAATGGTGGACAGGGTGAAGGGTGGAGGAGCTCTTTTCCACTTTGCTGAAACACTTAACATGCAAGTTCACACTGAATTTTCTCACAGTCTTCACTGCTGAAAAGATCATGTATTTCGTAGAACTACACTCCAGAAAAATCCATCTAGCCTAAGAGAAGGCCTCCAGGAAGAAAGGTCAGGAGCAGCAGTGCTCACTGGGATTTGCACCAGACAGGGGTGGAAGAAGAAAGGCTGCGCAGCACACATATGACACGAGAGGAGGCTGCTGCTTCGAACAGCAAAGAGCGGTTGGACGGTGGCCACGGACCAGCCATCACTTCCAGCAGGCAACATAGTGATGGCAAGTTTGTCATTAACCACACTGTGATCCTCTCCTGTGTAGGATTAAAGCTTTTTTATGGAACTGACCATACCAAAAAGCTGATGTGGAAGTTATGCAGTGGAAAAGGTCCTCAACACAATTGTAAAAAATGTACACATTTAAAGAAAAAAACCACATAATTTCTACACTAACTTCACAACTTCAAGCAGTCAAAAATCACCTTGTTCAAAATGCTTATGTCTGACTTCCAAATGATTTCTAAAACTACACCTTGGTTGTCTTTTTCACTTTAGATTTTGAAGTCTTTGTGACAAACCTGTTTCTTTTTTATACCCTTCTTCACAACCAGAAGTCTAGATATGGTAGTTGCTGTTGTTACATGACTCCAGAAGGCAAAGCAGCAGGAAAAATACTGTGAGACTCAATAAGACTGTTGCCACAATCATTACAACCCATAAATAAGTGCTATTTATCATCGTTTTTCTGCAAACGTGTCTCAGGCATATAACCGTGTTATAACAAGAAGCATCTCTTTCAAAACAGAAAAAACAGAAAAAGATCTTATCCTTTTCCTGGTGCAGAACTCACGCACAGCAAAATTGCCATAGATCTCAGCTGGGCCTGGATTACATCCAAGGAGCTTAAGAGATTAATCATGAAAGCAACCTACCAAATGATCTCTACACATAAAATCTGAACAGATATCAAAACAGGCAAGTTATTTAAGTAATGCTTAAAACTTAATAAGCCAACAATCAGAATGATAGTCCATTTACAGAATAAAATGGTCAGAAATTATAATCAAATGCCATACTTCCAGAAACCAAAACTCTGAACTGCTTCAACTGCTTTAGCTGTTCAGTGACCTCCTTATGAGCAGCGGTGATACGAACCTAGCAGAGATTTGCAGGTTGATGGAAAGAAAAAGATAGCCTAATGCTTTGGTCATAATTAAAATGAAATTTTAATGAGTTTAAGCATTAAACAAAACTGAATGCACTTAAGCAAAAATGATCCACAAAAGCTTTCAAAAAGTACTAAGTGAACTACAGAGTACTATAAATCTAGATTACATCTACTTTCACCTGCAATCATAAAGGAGGGTTACTTGAAAGCACAAAACCAAAACACACTCTAAATAGCATAAATAAAAACAATTAAGAAACAGCACTCTTGTAATCCATCTTGGCAGATATTTTTCATGCAATCATAAAGAAAAAGGTTCACCATCAACCAGAGAGACCGATGAAATGATTGTAAAGATGTGTTTCTGCCAAGAATGGGGAAGAAGTTCAGTCTTTACTTAAAAGCTCTTATTTTTCCTTTGTCTGTTTTCTACTTCATCTTTCCAGTTTTATTGACAAAATAGTAAAAGGAAAAATGGAGCAGGTGAAATTAAAGAAAAGGGAAAAACACAGAGGCATCACAATTTTTGATTGTTTCCAACCTGTGAGACAAAATGTATTTGCCAGAGGACACCCTGCACAAAGGACCAAGACAGGTACACAGCCGCAACACCCAGGATGGCAGAGCTGAAAGGGATGTCACCTAACTGGCTCAGTTACTACTGACAGTAACACTGCAGCAGTACGAATGCCAACGTGGGCTAGATGTTCAAAGCAACTCAGGAGTCCCCAGGAGACTTCACAGCCCAGGGTTTGCATAAACTGAGGGATCCTGCACTGCTTCAGGGCTCCAACTTGGCTGCAGACACTGGCAGCACCCCAACTGCTCCCCATCCCTATGCACACCTTCGTTTGACCGCAGAAAAATTTGAACTTGAATGTGTTAAAGGAAAGATGCTATGAATCAACAAGACCCTGGTCTGGGCAGATAGGGAGGCACAATAAGAGTGCACAAATCAGAGGAGATCTGCAGGGTGCAACAGTCCTGCAGTTGAGGCTCTCCCCGCTGAGCTCATGCCACTGAAGCATCCCAACTTTGGGATAATAATGGGTCAATCAAAGCTAGTACCGATACGCATACATCAGTCACGTCTTCTGAATGCTCTGTGGACATTCTTGGGGAGACAATCTTCATGCCTATGTGAGACAGAACATCCACCACCCCCGAAAATACGTCTTCTTTGTCTGCTGAGGTAGAGCTGGGCGACTCTGACAGATATGCCAGAGTAGGGCAACACAAATACATCAATAAGACGGGCACATCAGCCCAAACGGCTGACAGGATAGCAAAGTGTTTCGGTGTCATTCCTTATTCAGTGACATCTAGAGATAGTTCAGTTATTGATGAGCTTTTGGTGCTACGTAATGAGAGGAGCAGATTCTGCCCTGTCAGGCCTCAAACAAGGCTTGGACCCAAAGAGTTGGGAAGATACCAGGTGGTGACTTTCCTTCTCCAGGTCAAAGGCTGGAGGAGTACCATACCTGTGCTGTAAGGTCTCCCATTGAATATGGGCTGCACAGTTCATTCAGGTTTCAGCTTCCCTTACGTTCAGTACATACAGACTTGCTCTCCTACCAGCAGCACAGTGATAACAGGCCACAACGCCTTGCAGACATGTCGTACTACACTTTACTGTCCACTTTTAAGGGCTGCACTAAAGCACATGCCCTTTCTTCACCTGACATATAAAGAAAAGAATGAAGCCTGTCAGTGCACGAAATAAGGCAACCTCCATTAAAAAGGCAAGTGGCTGAGGATTTCTTTTCCCCCATATTATATATATTCCCTGTAACCAAACCACTGGCTGTAATCCAGCAAGCTTTAAAGGCAGTTAGGTTTCTTTATTTAGTCAGACCATGCCTGCATTTTCATTTGACGTGGCTGATGTTGACCAGCTCCCAGCTCACCTTCCCGCTGGTGGGCTTACTGCAGCGTGGCAGCTCCTGCCTGCTTTTGCTGTGGAATGCATGCTTTTCCCCCACGATTTAGCTGCTGTGCAGACTGGCTTCTAGAAAGGGCACAGGACCAGCACAACTACCTGATCACCTCTAAACTAGTCAGAAAGGCTGATGAGCAGTACGGAGCTGCACAGCACATGTCAAGTTGCATTTGCAAGATGTATATTTTGGCAGCGTCACTGGATAAACTTGTTTTCACATCTTTGTGGCAAATCCATCTCATCTCCTATTCTTGAGTGAAAAGGATGCAATTATCCCTTGTTAATCAAAGCTGTAGTGCATCAGGCTAGCCAACAGGGAGCTGAACGGACCTGCTGAATCTGAAATCACTCCTGATGCACGGCCGAGGCCCCTCGGCAGCCTGCAAGGTATGCATGGCTGTGTGTGGATGTATGGGAACAGAGAGGTGTGCTTCCTCCCCTGGCTTGGCTTCTCTCGTCTCTCACGGAAGATGGGTTTGAGCTGACAGGCCATGAACCCGCTCCCACAAACCACCGGGCGAGATGCAAAGGCACGTCGCATCAGCCAGCCCCAGGGTGGGCTGCAGCTTCTCCCAGTCCCTTCAAGGCAGCCTCACAGATCGCCTGGCTGTCTCCTCTCTCCCCTCACCTCCACGCGCCCCGTGCTGGAGATGCAGACAGAGCCCTCCCTTGCACAAGGTACAGCCGGTCTGATACAGCAGCGTAACTCTGTGAGAGCCAGGCAGAATCAAGAAAAACCCAGGAGCTGCAACAGATGAGAAACTGAAGCAGAACTCAGCGTCCTGCAATGCCTGTCTTCCCAGTACCAGTTTAAAGATACTGTTATTATTTAACTTGCTAATGCAGTCTTTGAGTGCAGGACACAGTAACGCAGTCTTAAACATCACCTTTAAGAGACACAGCCCTTATCTCACTTATTTCTTTTTATTGCACAGATAAGGTAGAGGCACAGACAGAATATAGGCAGAAAGAAAAGTTGCTGTGTTGCTAGGAAACTAATTCAGAAAACGCCAACGATACTTACAGGGTAAGGTTGAACAACAGTAAGGAGGATTGATTCTTTGCAGCTTCTATAAAAAGAAAAAAAAAAGTAAAATCAAGTAAAGATTCATACTTTTATTCACTACAGATAACCAGCTTTCCTTTTTAATGGAGAAAACTGCAGTAATACAGCAAAATGTTTATTACAATAAAATAGCAGAGACATACAGAGATGAATAATATGACATAATAACAACGGATATTAAAAAATAAGTTCTCTCCAATCTAACAAATTGAATTGACTTAACTTGACAGTTTATAGTATGAAATATTTGCTTCATCAGAGAGACCTGCATGTTGCAATAATGGTTTTCTCCAGCAAGAATGGAGTAACATTTGATTAATCCTACCAGTTCAGCATCTATAGACTATGAATTTCTTTCACCTACTTTACAAATGCAAGTCACTTTCATACCAACTAGCTCTTCTATATTTAATGCCAAATCTATCTGAAGACAGCTGTGTTTTCAAAACAAAAATGAGGACAAAATTTAGCCACCATTTCTTCTCTAGCTCACCTTTTTAAATGGGTGGAAAAAGATTAATATTTGGTGAATACCCCCGCAATATTTTTTATGTTTTTTACAAGATTTCTAAAGAAAGGTTTTTCTTTAAAATTAAACAGCTGTTCTATAGGATGAAACTACTAAATGGAAAACATACAAGCAGCTCTAAAAAAACCCAACTGATTTACAGGATAAAGAGAAAATATTGTTCAGAATCTTGATATGATCAAGTGGTCTAGATAAACGACAAAACGTATATTGTGACTGTTGGTGGGCAGCTGGGGGTGGTGGACAACTGAGGAAAAGTAAGGGTAAAGCAGAAGGAAGAGAAGTCAATCAGAGTCAGTATCTCCTGTACTACATTGTTGGTCAGATCGCTGCTGAGGGCAATATTAGCTAAGAAAAAGTCAGTTGACATTTTGTTGAGATGGAGTTGATTTCCTGTTGGTTTTAGTACCTTCAAACACAATTAATTGTTTATTTATGTGATTTATTGCCTGGCTAACTGAAGTGCAACTGATTTGGCATGCCTGATGTGTTCAGCAGAACTAACTAAAATAAATCATACTCTATGGGTCTTATACAGTGTCACCTTATATGCATATTCACACCATTGATATGCAACTAAAAAAACAAAAAAGCAAAGAACAGAGGCGAGACTGAAGGCCCAGTCAAAAAACTGGTCTGGAAAGTCAGGCTATACTTAATGAAGCCAATACATCTCTGAAGGCCAACTGGGACAGCAAATTCTACTTCTGTCAAAGCCATCAGTCGTGCAAGAGGAGAGGTCTGACCAAATATCCCCTAGCTAAAGAAAATGCTAAGCTTCAATTTTTGCTCCTCTTATTAGATATTTGCATCATTACACTAAAGGAGTATAGGCAGACTTTTCAAATGGAGGGAATGAAGGCTTTGGTTGCTTGTTTGTGCTTCGAAAAACAGAAATAAAAGTAAGTTAGAAAGTTAAAAAAAATTAATGAGAAGCTACTTGTGGTGAAAATTAAATATTCTGCCACAAAGCAGCATAATTTTATCCCCTTTAGATACAACTAAGGAATTTCCCAGAATTATTTTTCTTTTCAATAAAACATGTTCCAAAGTTAAACTCCAGAAATTATTTATTCAATCATGAAGCAGTCTTTATTTACAGTATTCATATTTCTGAAAAATTACAGTTCATTTTTAATGTCTGTGAGCTACAGTTTTGGAAATCTCCACAATATTCTTTATTATTCTCCATTGTTATTCTTGGAGAGTTTACAGCTTATAGTTTGAAAAAAAGGCAACCTCCATTCCATTTTGGCTAACAACAGGTTTGCCTCTACTTTTTTTTTATTTTACCTACCACATTTTTGAGAATCTGAAAATGCATGATAAGAAATATAATTTATTTCAAGAATCTCACAGTCACATCTATGCTATCCACATCTATCCAATTTGTCACCACTGTATTTATCTGGGCATAGAAGTAGACAGAAAAGCCCACAGAGTTGTTCGCTGTGGGATAAACTGCAGCCCTGGGATAACTACTCCATGCTCAACTGACCTCCTCAATTACTTTCAACCCACTAATTTATGGTTCTCACGAAACAAGTTTACAGCCACCCCTGCCTCCTGCGGTCCAGCTACTTTAGAGACTTGCCTTTAAAAAAGAAAATCAGCTTTTCCTGAAAATGTTTTTCAGCTCTTCATTATTCTGGGATTAAACCTGTCCAAGTGCCAGTGTGGGTGAGATTCATTCTAGAGTAACAAGAGCTTTTTTAAACCAAAAGGTCATCAGCGCTAAGATTTATTTTGGGGACAAGAGCTTCTTACAGGATAATCACTTGCATTGGAAGGATGCTAGACCTTGGACCATTCGTTCAACACCAGAGGCTATAAGGTGGCCATTTGGAGTATCTGGACCCGAGCATGTTACACATGCACTAAGCAGGTGTCAAGCACTATGTACAGTCCCCTCATCATTAGAGAAAACATTTTCTATAAAACACATGCCACGTACAAACTACAGCACAGTTACAAGAGAAATGAATATTTAATCAGCAGCTTTTTGATCTGTAGTACTCAGTCACGACTCTATCGCTCATTTTAAAACCCTCTCAACTCACGATGACAAAATTCCATACCACAGCACATCACATTCTACTTCCAAAAATTTTAGCAAATCCTATATATCTAAATGATAACCTGTGCACAGCCTTGGAGGCTGTCAGTCTTACCAGGCATTGTATATATCACAGATATGGAAAAACAATGGAATCATTGACCGTGTACTGTGATCTATAAGTTTGATAGCTTGAATGTCTGTGTACCTATGTAAGTCCACGTGTGACAGTAGAACATATAAACAGTTTAGATTAGATGACATAAACTAGGTATGTTACCACACTTAAATGTGAGCTACTTCTTTTAAACGACTTCTGAAAGGTAGTGTAGTGGCGAAGGCTAAAAAAACAATTGCAGTCTTACTTTCCCCCTGAAATGTCTTTCCTCCTTTAAGAATGTGACTAAAGTAAAAAAAAAAAAAAAAAAAAAAAAAAAGAGTATATATTACAGATGGTTTATTACCTTTCATACTCACTTAAACACAGCCTAATTATTTCTCTTGCTCTTTCAGAGTCATTCAAGAACAAATATCTGCAACTCCACGCTTGGACAACAGCTGCGTACTTCTTGGGTGCTCTGTCATCTGACCAGCTAACACCAACACCACAGTAAAATATCCTCACGTTTCTTTCATTTCCTGACATTAGCATCAAGTGGTGAGAACAAGGCTAAAATCTGAAAACTGCAACGGGAATTTCAGTGATTTATCTCTTTGTCCTTCCCCGTGCCCTGCGTGGTGATTATATTTGTCCATTCTCCCTACTCCTTACAGCTACTTAGGCTGTAACAAGGAGAGAATATAGATGGTTTGAGAATCAAATTACAGCACATTATAAAGGTTAAAGTTGTATTACTAAGTACCACGCATCTTGGGCTACATGAGGCGTTAACATTCAGCGACAATGCCAGCCACTGACTTTGTCTGTGAACTTGCGGCTGGAAATTACTGTCTCTCTTCTGCTTCCTTCTAGCTGGAAGAGAGGAAGGGATGAGAGGGCAGACGAGGGATGTCGGGGGACTCCCAATATCTGAGCCATATGGAATTCATACACTTACTAAGTGGCTCTGTTCTTTGTATGCGTCCTACAGCAAATACAGTGTATGAAAAAAGAGAAAGGATATGTATTACCTGTACTCACACTTAAGAACTGGAAATGGAAAATTATTGTTTATGCTAATTTAAAAGCTTTCAGCAATTTTACATACTAGAGGAGTACTAGGTTTCCCTCCCAGTGAAGATGAATAAATTAGAAATTGACATGTAATAAATAATACCATTTACAGGGAATGCAATTAAGAAAAATCTTTCTCTTAACCATAACTTCTCTCTGTTTCACTCACACCGAACAACAAATTCTGAAACTCTTGTTTTGAAACGCTCTGCTTTCTTCTCTGCTATTTCAGGATCCTCTGTTTCACTTTGGGTCTCGCTATTGATGAGAAAGGTCTCAATTTCACAATTATGGAGTGTGTAGCCATGATCTGCAGTATGCTTCACACTACATATTTGAAGTAAGGAAACAGAAATCAGTGGGTCAAAAACTAACTACAAAATGTAACAGGTTACCTCAAATGCCCTATTCAAAGCTAAGGAAAGTGGAACTCATCTTCAAATCCTAGCATCTAGGCTAGAGAAAAATAATTCAGCATTTGAATGTCTTTCATTATTATGAAGATTAAGGCAGTAATAACGAACAAAGAGTTTGCAAAGTCACCCTATTGTAGCACATTTTGAATTATTTCAAAAGGATCATTTTGATTGGAGCTGTATATACAGTTTTACATAAAAGCTGTTCTACAGTAGTTACCTTCACCTAGGGAAGTTCCAAATTTCACTTCTCCAGACTTTTATAATGCGCAACAGTTCCTGTGGAAAAGAACAGTCTGTCCCAGAGATCTGCCTAGATTTATTTCCAGGGCCAGAGACATCTTCTGGAGGGACTTTGGTGGGACAGAGTAGATCCATCTTAACCCAGTGGTGCCTCATCCTCTGCTGTTATTGTGCAGTCCCCCACAGTGTGCCTCCAGGTCCAGCAATGATGCCAACTTGCCTGAGTGGACTAGGGGAACCTTGATAAGCTAGTGAACGAACTCAGTATCCATTGACACCCATGAAACAACGCAGAGGGACAAGGGGAGAGATACTTTAAGATTACGCCTTTTCCCAAGGCTATTTTCATCACAGGAGAAGCAGTGCTGTGCAAACACGAACACACAAGCTAAAAGCCCATGCAGTCCAGCTCCTCTTCACCAGAGAACTTCTCCAGCAAGAGCTGGGGTGTGTGGGGCTCTTTCCCCTCCATTTCCAAAGGCAACACTGCAGCACACAAACTACAGGCAACATTTCCATGACTCAGTAGCTTCTAACTGAGAGGTACAGTCTGAGTCTAGTTGGAGGCTGGTGACAAGTGGTGTCCCTCAGGGGTCAGTACTGGGCCCAGTCTTGTTTAACTTCTTCATCAACGACCTGGATGAAGAGTTAGAATGTACGCTCAGCAAGTTTGCTGATGACACCAAACTGGGAGGTGTGGTAGATACACCGGAAGGCTGTGCTGCCATTCAGCGTGACCTGGATAGGCTGGAAAGCTGGGCAGAGAGGAACCTGATGAGGTTCAACAAGGGCAAGTGCAGGGTCCTGCACCTGGGGAGGAACAACCTCATGCACCAGTACAGGCTTGGGGTGGACCTGCTGGAGAGCAGCTCTGCAGAGAGGGACCTGGGTGTCCTGGTGGACGACAGGTTAACCATGAGCCAGCAGTGTGCCCTGGCTGCCAAGAAAGCCAATGGGATCCTGGGGTGCATCAAGAAGAGTGTGGCCAGCAGGACGAGGGAGGTTCTCCTTCCCCTCTACACTGCCCTGGTGAGGCCTCATCTAGAGTACTGTGTCCAGTTCTGGGCTCCCCAGTTCAAGAAGGATGAAGAGCTACTGGAGAGAGTCCAGCGGAGGGCTACAAGGATGGTGAGGGGACTGGAGCATCTCCACTACGAGGAGAGGTTGAGGGAACTGGGCTTGTTCAGCCTGAAGAAGAGAAGGCTGCGAGGGGACCTTATAAATGCCTACAAATATCTGAAGGATGGGTGTCAGGAGGATGGGGCCAAGCTCTTTTCAGTGGTGCCCAGTGACAGGACAAGGGGCAATGGGCACAAACTGAGGCACAGGAAGTTCCGTCTGAACATGAGGAGGAACTTCTTCCCTCTGAGGGTGACGGAGCACTGGAACAGGCTGCCCAGGGAGGTTGTGGAGTCTCCTTCTCTGGAGATATTCAAGACCCGCCTGGACAAGATCCTGTGCAGCCTACTGTAGGTGACCCTGCTTCGGCAGGGGGGTTGGACTAGATGACCCACAGAGGTCCCTTCCAACCCCTACTATTCTGTGATTCTGTAAAAAAAAAAAAAAAAAAAAGAAATAGATTAAACCAGGCTAGAAGCCATGCTACTGTGGGTAGATCACTTCTGGCCTCTTGATTACATCTACTCATAGATGAATATTGTTTTAGCAGCAGATGAAGAATCTGACCTCTCCAACCTACGAAGAGGATATTTTCCAGACAGTTTTTAGGGGAACACAGAAAAATATATGTTCTCCAGAGGTTACCAATACATGGCACAAGAACTGCTTGAAGGGTGGCAGGTGGATATCAGTCTCTGCCAGTCCAGCTGGCTGCACTGACCTCCAGAAGTCTCTCGGAAGATCCTATACACAGCTAGATATGGGCGATCCTACCACCATGCTATGCAGGCAAGGCAGGGTATGCCATGCATGGCATTACTTCCCCAACTGCACCTCAGTAAACAGTGGCAAGAGTGCAGCAGGCAAGAAATTTAGCAAGAGGCTCATGTACACTACCAAAATAGTGAGGTGTGGGGTCCCAGTCTGGGGAGGAGAGGTAACATTGTATGTTGTGTAGATAGGGAGGATGGGACATGAGGCAAAGGTCTTGCTCTGGAGGTGGACACAGGAGGAACAACTAAGAGATGAATGGGAGCATCGGGTTAGATGCTGTTTTTTCCTGGGATGACAGAGCACAGAACACAAATACCACGGTGTTTAGGCCTTATTTTTGGAGACAGGGAGGGTGCATTGGAATCCCTAGTATGAGAAGGCAGAGGGATCACACTCATATTTGGAAAGCTGGTGGCTGCTTCTTCCACCACTGTTCATGGTATTACCTGCCCTTAGCCTCACGGTCAATGCAATGAAATACTCTTGACATCCAAGCAACGTCAACTTGTGAACTCCTGAAGCCCACAGTTTAATTTGAATAGCCCTGCAGCTTCACAAGGTCCTTAAAATTTAAGTCTGCCATTAAATACGTGAGGACTTGCAGCAGCAGAAGCAATCTGTGCAAGAATCTGGGAATTTTACAGGATTCTTGTTCAACTATCTGAGCCCTAAAAACTGTGCAAATAATGGATGCTTGAAATGACCACTGCCACACAAAGTATAAAAGATATAAGCATGGGATTATTACTGCACTGCAGGATCAAACAGCAGCAGTAACATGTCTGAGAGAAAAGATACTCTGATTCGAACATAAATAACTTCAATAATAGCATACAGAAAATTACTGTCAAAGCAAATTGCATTTTATATAAATGTTCTTCTTTCTTTTAAAGGGCTGGCATGGTGTGAAAGTCAATCTTTAAAACTGTCACAGCCTGCAGCTGGCACTAATTGGAACCCTTGTTGGCAGTCTCCGTAAGGGGCCAAGAAGCGAGCGTGTCTGCAGGCTGAATTATGCTCGCTTCCTCTGACAGAAGTGGTCCCTTCAGATCAGGGCTGCGGCACACTGGTGGGCTTTCATGCAAGAGATGCCATTTCAGATGCCTCTGCAGTAAAGGCTTCGAGAATAGAAAAGCCTCCTGTTCTCTAAGGCTGTCCATCTGTCAAGCTTTCACATGTACCAAATTCACTCCGTGTTCTCCTTTATTAGCACCGTGGCAAGGTGAGCCCTACAAAGAAGTTGTTCTTGGATTTCAGTGCTTTATGAAGACCTATATTTACTTCTAGCCAAAATAATCCTTCTCTCCACAAATACCCAAAGCAGTCCAGTTGCTTATATCCTCAACTTTAAGACTATAATCTTTCAAACTGAGCTACCAAAACGCTAGTCAAACAGTAAATTCCTGTGTGCACTGTACAAGAGTGCCTTGGTAAGGCTGCTTGAAAATCAACAGCAGCGTTACGCTGCTATCTAATTGCTGAGCAATGTTACCTGCAGTCCTCTACCAGACAGCGTCTTACCAGCTCCTTCTTACTACATCAGCCTTCAATTATTTCAGGAGTGCGACTCTGAATCTCAGCAATATGCAGAAAAATCTACATCGACTGGGCGGCCTTCCTCAGCCAACGATTTTCGTACTTACACAGATCCATGATGGTCTCCCTCAGCCCCAGACAGAACCTGCAGTTAAACCTCAAGGTGGGGTAGAGGACGTATTAAACACTGGAGTTGCCTACTCCATCAGAATCAGTATTTGCTCCTTTTGGCCAGTGTGAAAATTGAGAGCCGGATGTGCATACTTGTACATCTGATGGACCGAGACTTTCACCAAGTCCGACTGTCAGCACGGTACTGCCACACGATCACAGCACAAATCACTTCATGCTGCATGAAGATGCCATACTGCCAAGGAGAAAAATGTAGTCTTTACTTCCCTATTAATGAATTGCTCAGCTGTCCTCTTCTAATTAGACTTTCTGCACAATAGTTTTAAAGGATCAAAGACAGATAAAGCAGGATAATATTGGTCTCTCAGGTCACTCATCCAGGCTAACGTTTCAGTGCTAGTTTTCCCATCATTAACTGCCAAAGCCTCAGAAGCTCCGAGGAAAAGTTAATTCTTAAAGTGTAATGAACAAAGCGCAATACAAGCCAGCCCTAAAATGGCTATTGATGAGACATCTTTAGGAATGGAGCTATGGAGCTACTATACAATAATATCCAAGTAAAATATTTACAGAAATGTCTGGTCTCATTATGGAAAGGGTAGTTCCACTCTCCTTAAAATTCCTCATCTTTATTTGTCAGACTATGTTTTTTCCATCGACTGGATTACTTCTAAATGGCATTTATGTGGGCATTTTGAGCGAGCCCTTTCAGACAGGGTTTTAAGTGAGCTAAGTGCCATTCTGTTTTCCCATTCTGCAGCTGCCTATGTGCAGAAGCTGGCAGGCACACAACAGCTGCCCACTGCACACTCTACTCGGGCACGTTAACCCCATGTGATTAACTTGGTGTCACTTATCTTTTGCACTAACATACTTACCAAGTAACCCAACGCTGACATCAGATTATGCTTTGAAACAGTGGCATAAACCCATATACCAGCTCTCTCGTGCAGCCACCAGAGACCTAGCAATGATTACAAAAGCTATTCCAATTACTCCATAATTTCTTAACTTCAACTTTCAAAAATGGAGACATTACAAATTTGTTAGAGTTGCATACGTGGTCACAGCAAAATCTAACTTGAGAAATGCTAAATGCAATTACACCATTCTTCTAATTTTCTAAATTTTTGGAAATGCATTTGGATGCTCCAGCTGTATTCAGAATTCATTTACCTGGGAGAGGGAAAGAAAAGGACTAAAGCACCTCAAGTGCTTTTCTGTACAGGTCCCACATGTTCCTCTACATTATCTGAATTAGATTAAGAGAGGTTTTCTAGTGCTCTACTGAATTTTTAGCAGTTACTTAGACATCTTGATGTAGTCACTTAGCCACTTGAATTTTTACCGCAATAGTGGAAACAGACAAAATAATGAAGCTTAAGGGATTCAAGGCAATGGTGAGGTAACTTTTCAAGCCCTGAAAGTTGGTGTTCCTCCATTCACACATCTCAGTGCAAAGGAAAGATTAACAATACAATCTAACAATTGAAAAAGACGTTTCAGAAAGAAAATGTAACTCTAATGCTCACATAATGAGGCCTTGGTTTCTTTTTTCTTTCACAGAGACACAACATAAATTCTCACTTAAGAAAGAAATTCTTTCTTCTAATGGTTTATTATTAATGCCTGGTTTTGCTGACACTATGTTGCAAAGTAACAATCATCCCTTTCCTTAATAATTTTTTTCTCTAGTCTGGCTGCAGCAGATCTCTCATGCTCCATGGGAAGCAAAAGTTTTGATTTCA
The DNA here is from genome assembly GCF_030867145.1 of Opisthocomus hoazin. Lineage (NCBI taxonomy): Eukaryota > Metazoa > Chordata > Aves > Opisthocomiformes > Opisthocomidae > Opisthocomus > Opisthocomus hoazin. The sequence goes on along the minus strand of NC_134414.1, from coordinate 87,962,610 downwards.
TCAATGCTGGGCTACTTCTTTTCATTACAAGTTGCAGAGCAGCATGCTTAAGAAAAGGACATCTTGACAATGGGAAAAAAAAAGAATAAGAGAAACAATAATTCTTTGAATAGTAACACAGTGTCAGGGAAAAAATCAGTAGTGAAAGACCAACAGCTATGGTGATAGTTTGACAATACACTAAATCAGGCTTCCAGTACCGGACTGAAAACTCTGTGGCTGCGTGCTACACAGCTCTGAGCAGTGTGAACCGTGTCTATCAGTTTCAGCATGCTCAGAAATTTAAATAGAACAGATTTTATACAGGATCAGGTATTGTCTTTCTTTCAGCAAATGCCACAATGTTAGCAAAGAAGCCAACAAAACCTTCATAGCACGTCTAATGGCTAATTGCACAGAAATGTAACTCCATGCCCAGACCACACTCAGGTTAAAACTGCACTGGTGACTGAAAAGCAAGGTGTAGCTCTGCTACCACAAACCATGAAACCAAAGCTGGACTTGACAAGTGACTGCTTAGGGCCACAACGACATGAAAGCATGTGAAGGGAAGTGTGCTTGCTGTGACGGTCACAGCATCTTCTGGCAGCAGGCAAAACAACACTGCTGCCTTTCGCAGCAAAACCCTGCCTCCAGTGGAGCTCTTCTTTGCCTACCAAGTCTTGACAAAAGTTAGGCAGTTGATATACTGATATTAATATATTGAAAATATTGCTTCATTAGTGCTTCTACTCTCCCAATAGTCTTCTTCTACTCTGTTTTTTGTCACAGGTGGGCATTCTTTGGACAGAGAGTAGATATACTGTACAAGCTGGAGCAGCATTTTGCACAGTGAAGTTTGGTCAATATGGGTAGTACAGCAGTTCAAAGATCAATAAAAAGAATAATTCAATAAAATGCATTATCTAATGCCAAACACTTTGAATAAATAATTACAGCAATGAATTATCCTAGAATCATTACATAATTTGGGTTGGAAAGGACCTTTAAAGGTCACCTAGTCCAACCCCCCTGCAGTGAGCAGGGACATCTTCAACTAGACCAGGTTGCTCAGAGCACCATCCAACCTGACCTTGAATGTTTTTAGGGATGGGGCATCTCCCACCTCTCTGGTCAACCTGTTCCAATGTTTCACCACGCTCATCGTAAAAAATTTCTTCCTGATATAGTCTAAATTTACTTTCTTTCTGTTTATAGCCATTACCACTTGTCCTATCACTACACTTCCTGACAAAGAGTCCCTCCCCATCTGCCCTGTAAGCCCTTTTTAAGTACTGGAAGGCTGCTATAAGGTCTCCCCGGAGCCTTGTCTCCTCTTCTCCAGGCTGAACAGACCCAGCTCCCTCAGCCTTTCCTCACAGGAGAAGTGTTACATCTCTCTGATAATTTTTGTGGCCCTTCTCTGGCCCTGCTCTAACAGCTCCATGTCTTTCCTGGGTTGAAGGCGCTAGAGCTGGACGCAGGACTCCAGGTGGGGTCTCACCAGAGGGGAGTAGAGGGGCAGAATCACCTCCCTCGACCTGCTGGCCACGCTGCTTTTGATGCAGTCCAGGATATGGCCTTCCGGGCTGCAAGCGCATGTTTCCGGCTCATGTCAAGCTTTTCATCCACCAGTACCTTCAATTCCTTCTCCTCAGGTCTGCTCTCAATCCCTTCATCCCCCAGCCTGTATTGATACCAGGGGTCGCCCCGACCCAGGTACAGGACCTTGCACTTGGCCTTGTTGAACCTCATGATGTTCATGCAGGCCCACTTCTCCAGTTTGTCCAGATCCCTCTGGATGGCATCCTGTCCCTCAGGCATGTCAAATGCACCACTCAGCTTGGTGTCATCTGCAAACTTCCCAAGGGTGCACTCGATGCCACTGTCTATGTCACTGACGAAGATATTAAACAGCACCGGTCCCAGTACAGACCCCTGAGCGACACCACTTGTCACCGATCTCCATCTGGACATGGAGCCATTGACCACTACCCTCTGGATGCAACAATCCAGCCAATTCCTCATCCACCCATCAAATCCATATATCTCCAATTTAGACAAAAGGATGTTGTGAGGGACTGTGTCAAAAGCCTTACAGAAGTCCAGATGGATGATATCTGTAGCTCTTCCCTTGCCCACCGATGCAGTCACTCCATCACAGAAGGCCAGTAGGTTGGTCAGGCAGGACTTGCCCTTGGTGAAGCCATGCTGGCTGTTTCTAATCACTTCCCTGTCCTCCATGTGCCTTAGCACAGATTCTAGGAGGATCTGTTCCACGATCTTCCCAGGCACAAAGGTGAGGCTGACAGGTTGGTGACTCCCAGGGTCCTCCTTTCTACCCTTTTTAAAAATGGGTGTAATGTTTCCCGTTTTCCAGTCAGCAAGGACTTTACCTGACTGCCATGTCTTTTCAAATATTATGGAGAGTGGCTTGGCAACTACATCGGTCAATTCCCTCAGGACTCTGGGATGCATCTCCTCAGGTCCCATAGACTTCTGTATGTTCAGGTTCCTCAGGTGGTCACAAAGCTGGTCTTCACTTACAACAGGAAGGACTTTGCTCCCCCAGTCCCCGTCCTGCAGTCCCGCCACTTGAGAGTTGTGGGAAGGGAGAATACCAGTGAAGACTGAGGCAAAAAAGTTGTTGAGTACCTCAGCCTTCTCCTCGTCTGTAATAAACATTGGTATAAACATGTTGTTCCTTGCTGAGAAACAAGGAAATAGCATACTCTAAAAACACACTTCAAAAATAATTGGGAAATAAGGAAGTGAAATAAAAGAGCGTTGAAGTTGTCAGAAACTGTAGAGGAGTGATGCCTGTATCGATAAGATTGCAAGAGAGATCTATGGGAGTTATATATTAAAGAGGATGAAAGATCACTAAAAGTGAGAAAATCTTAAAGATGTTTTTATTATGTGACAGATTAACCGTAATCTTTTATGATCAGAACTTCATTTCCACTAGCACTGAAGCAACAGAAATCATTATAGCTGTTATTCATAATCTGTATGGCACTGGTATTTTCGCTTTCAGATTAGGGCATTGTGTATGCAGTAATGAAAGGTCAGGCGTTCGTATACATCCTTCATTCCTGCAGCTATTTAAGTTTTTCTTTTCCATCATGCTTTTCAAAAAACAACGTCAGCTAAATTTTTGTGATTAAACGTTAAGTGTTTTAGGAGCATCTAAAACCAAGAGTTATCCAAGTTTTTATTAATAGTGCGTAACATTCACATAGAGCTATTTTCTGTCAGAAGTCCTTCAGAGGCATTATCTTAGTTCTAAGTAATCCAGCCAATAAAGAAAAAGAAATTACGAAGAGGAAGATGCATTCAGAAATGAGATAAAGCTCTTGAATTCTGAAGAATATTATATTTTCAAGCACTATATTATATACTGTTCTTGGTTCAATATTATTGGCTTTATTATTGTTCCTTAAGAAAAAAACAATCATTCAAAGAGTAAATGGTATTTTTCTTTCAGATGTTTGAATGCTGTTTTTTTTGTCTTATCTCCTTTTTGGAACCAGACTATCTGAACCAATCTAAGAGCATCTCTACTCTTTGTTAGGGAACATATCGCTATTATAATGTTTTAAATAATTGAAGACTGATGGAAATAGTTGAAAGAAATAAATGTTCCAACAAAACAAGATTCATTCAGTTCCTCATTAAGAAAAGTTTCAGTGGTCAGTGGCTTGAGTTTTGTGGGTTTTATTATTATTATTATTATTATTATTATTATATCTGCAAGGTTAGACAATTGATGGATACTGAGCTGCAGAGACTAATGAAGAATGATTTTTGCTCACGGAGTGTGGAATAGAAAATTGGTTGGTCAGATGCCAAAGACATATCCATGTGCCACTGAAGCAGTATAAGTGATGGCAAACGTGATTTCATAACGATTTGGAGGGGTGGCCAAAGAGGCTGGATGCAGGGGGGAAGGGAACATTGCCACCAAGGATGAGGAAAAGCCTGAGGTACTTAATGCCTTCTTTGCCTCAGTCTTTAATGGTCAGTCTGGTTATTCCCAGGATACTCAGACCCCAGTGCTGGAAGATAGGGATGGAGAGCAGAATAAACCTCCCATAATCCAGGAGGAAGCAGATAATGACCTGCTATGCCACCTGGACACACAAGTCTATGGGGCCAGATTGGATCCACCCAAGAGCACTGAGGGAGCTGGCAGAGGAGCTGGCCAGGCCACTCTCCATCATCTATCAGCAGCCCTGGCTAACAGGGGAGGTCCCAGATGAATGGAGGATCACCAATGTGACGCCCATCTACAAGAAGGGCCAGAAGGAGGATCCTGGGAACTAGAGGCCTGTCAGCCTAACCTTGATGTTGGGCAAGATTATGGAGTGATTCATCCTGAGTGCGCTCACTGGGCATGTGAAAGACAACCAGAGGATCAGGCCCAGCCAGCATGGGTTCATGAAAGGTAGGTACTACTTCACCAACCTGATCTCCTATGACCAGGTGACCCACCTAGTGGATGAAGGTAAGGCTGTGGATGTCATCTACCTGGACCTTAGTAAGGGCTTTGACACTGTTCCCCATAGCATCCTCCTGGAGAAACTGGCTGCCCATGGTTTGGATGGGTGTACTCTTTGCTGGATAAAGAACTGGCTGAATGGCTGAGCGCAGAGAGTGGTGGTGAATGGAGTTAAATCCAGTTGGCGGCTGGTCACGAGTGGTGTTCCCCACAGCTCAGTTTTGAGGCCTGTCTTGTTTAATATCTTTATCAATGATCCAGATGAGGGGATTGAGTGCTCAGGTTTGCAGATGACACCAAGCTGGGCGGGGTCAGGCACTGGAGCAGGCTGCCCAGGGAAGTGGTGGAGTCACCATCTCTGGAGGTGTTCAAAAAACGCGTAGATATGGCACTTCAGGATATGGTTTAGCAGGCACGGTGGTGTTGGGTTGATGGTTGGACTTGATGATCTTAGAGGTCTTTTGCAACCTTAATGATTCTATGATCCTTAAGCCACCATGCATGTGGCACAGTAATTCAGACAGCAGCAGTCCCAACGTGCAAACCGTTTGGCTATATTTGTGTCCCCAGACATTATTTGATGTATTTAAGACATAGACTGCTATGAGGAGAAACGGAGTCAGAATTGTTGCCAGCCAATTAACCACGTGATTCTGTTGAATTTCATTCTTTATTAAAACACTCTGCCATGAATATATACTATATAACCAGAATGTTTAGAATTCAAAGGTTCACCCCCTCCCCCTTTTTTTAAGGATGTATTTATTGCACTAAAATCAATAAGATATGACTTAAAAAATATATTCTATTTAAAGTTCTGTCCAAACTTTCAAAAATCATACTGTTAATTTTCCTTTAATACATCTAAATATTTGTGCTGGACAACTTAGTAATGTATTTATGCTGTTATACTCTTTATTTTTTCCCACTTTTGTATCACTAGAACTACATCATTTGTTTTACATTTTCCTTGGGACAAAGAGTCACTAATACAAGTCTCACTAAAAAGTAACAAAGCAAACGCACGCTGCAGATAAATGTAGTCCTTAAGACAAAACTTAGATTACACTTAAGCAGAAATCCTTCCTTGATAAATGCAAAAATACTGCAAAATATAGAGGAGGGAAGGAATGTTTGAAAAGAGGAGAAGAAAATTACCCTGCAAACACAAACCAAGCATAAAATGCTGAACGGTTGCATTCTACTGACACAGCAAATGAAGACATAATTGCAGTGCAGTCGGACGCACCAACGTGAGCTTTAGTCTAGATACGATGTGTAACAACAGCAGTAAAAATACGATGATGCTCTTCTTGACACCAGTTATTCCCCCCCAGAAAACACCCACGCTGGAAGATCCAAGCCGGCGCTTCGTTATCCGTACCAGCCAGATTAAGGTTCGCCTGGGGATACGATTCACACGCGTGCTGCTGTCAGGCCAGCCCCAGCCCACCGCCTCTGCAGCACTGCCACGTTCGGTGCCGCAGCGAAAAAATGGAAGGGAAAATTAACCGGTTTTGTCACTGTCCTCTCCTGCTCCTTAGGAGGTGTGGGGGAACAGTCGGGGCTGAAGAGAAGGACAGTAAAACATCGCTCTGCTCTTTAGGAAAACGGTGAGGGGGAGGAGGGAAGCTGTTCGTGGAGGAGGCGGATAGATAACTCACCATATAGCCACAGCCAGCAGGTGGTAGGAGGGAAGATTGACATTGATATATGGAAAAAAAAAGGACTGACTTCATGCAACTTGCTAAATTGATTTTATAGGTATTTTCTAAATAATGTATCCGCTATACTTGCATTTGTTCAGCTAGATTTACATCCCCTGTGGCTTGACAGGGTGCTTCTGCTTCCTGGGAGAGCGCCGAGCAGCCGGCCGGAGCTGCTGGAGCTGTGCCGCCCTGCGCAGAGGGGCTGGAGGCCGACGGCGCTGGGCAGGGAGCTCACCATGCCCTGGCACTGCCCCGGGCAGGCCACTGCCTCTGCTGCCGCCACGGCCGCTCTGCTGCACCCAAAAACTGCTCCACACGAAACGCTCTCTAAGCTCGAGTCGTTATACCACAGGGCTGAGGGCAACCACTGCTGCCGCCTCTGCCTGCAGCTCGGAACCCACCTGCCAGCACCCATCTCCCCTGGGCAGGAGCCAGCGCTGCCGGAGGGTTTCTGGGATGGAGCGTGGAGACACTCGCCTGCGAATTGCCAACAGGCCGAGGCGAGAGGCTGCAGCTGGTCCGGCCAGCACGGCCACCCACCCCGGCACCCGTGCTCGCGGGGCTTCGGCGGTGAGATTCACCGCGAGCTGGCTGCTGGCAGGAGGGACCGCAGCTTCGAGCACGTCTCTAGGTGCTTTCCGTAACCCGAGGGACAGCTGCAAACAGCATGCCTCTCCTTCAGCAGCGATACGGGCGACGCGGGTGGGCTAAAGGCCCAGCTTTAAACCACCGGAGCTCACAGAGGTGGATTTTTGGTCAGGCATGGGAGCAGTTTTATTGTTGAAAAACGCACACACACACAGACCAGTAGGCTGCTCTGTGGGCTGCACATAGGGTTTTAGGCACCTCAGCTCCACCTTGGAGCTCAAGCTTTGGACACTGCAGGGCTGGCTCCTGTATTCTGAACCAACTTAAGTACACCGTATAAAAATCCTCCTGTATAAGCAAACAAAACCACTTCAACGAGCCCAACAGTATGCAATATTAAGGTTTCCCTTCTACAACATAAATCCTATGAAGAACAGCCTCAGGGGTTTGCAGTTTTCTTCTCTTGGGTGAACATCCAATTCTTCTCTTGAGCAGTTTACACTTTTGTTTCATCATTAGTATGCTGAGGATTTTAATTTAAAGGTAGCTGATGAAGTTGTTAGGCACCACAGATATCTCTCACTCCAGCTGCAATCATGAGATAAACATCAAAAGAAAGCTTCAAAAGTCTTATCATCTTCATTTGTACACAGTGAAAATGTTCTATCTGCACAAGAATAAATTCCTTGTTCCAAGGACGCGCATTTAAATTCAGTTCTCAAAGGGGACATAACAGAAGATTTAGCATGCAAAGAATACGTGTTCTTTAAAGGTTGTATGTCATACTGTAAGATTAAAAATAGACTTGTCAAAATTGAGTCTGACAGAAATCACCGTAACATCTTCTGTGTTCCAACGGACACAATATTTTTCATTACGTAGTCACATAGTAATTTTTCTGGGCAGCCTGGAGTCTTTTCTGGATTCTAACTGGACTGCAAATGTGATTTCAAAAAAGCAAATTAAACCATTATTTTAAAATTACATTTACTGCTGATGCAAAGCACTAGATTATGAGTATTGGCTGGCAATCTCTCTTCACATCTACAGGTCAGTAGTTTTTCACACACATGTAAGCGAGGAGAACAGTCAGAGTCCATCTGCATGCATAATTTTGGCCTTTAGGTTGAATCTGTCAGCAAAAAGTGAATAAGAGGAAGAGCAAGATCTAAACAGATAGGTCGCAGAACACTGATACTGCAGTTTTATCACCTGCAACCCAAACTACATACAAGACAGGCCAGGTGCATTTCACTAATTCCTCATGTCATGTATGGCAAGAGAATAATAAAAAAAGACAAAACAGAGTTCAATATTATTAAACTGCAGTTCTGCAGAAAATGAGCCAACTACTAGAATTCTTTTAAACTTTGCAAATCCTTTTATTTATTTATTTATTTATTTATTTATTTATTTTCAATATATTTTTCATTCCCTAATTCTGTCCTATCCTGTCCTTTTGCACTTCAGTGATGCTAAAAGATAATCTCAGGGCATGAGTTCTTAGTCTACAAAGGATAAACAGCCACAAAATCGTACAAAGAAAAGAGGCAAGGGAGAGAAATATCCTTATAGAATCAGATTCTCAAAGCTAATCGTTAAAAAGAGAAGTGGAGGAGAGAGATCAGAGAGCTCTGAGAGGATTTATTTTATTTGCTTTCCTCCCTCTACCCTCTCCCTAGCTGCAGCTCCCAAGAGCCGTTCGAAGTTCATACCTTCCCTGTGGCTCTTCTGAAGATCCAGTCTCCAGAAGGGAAGTTTCAGGAAGGTCACCTACAAAGGGGATCTTTGCCCCTCAAAATCTAGAATTTCAGCATTTGAGCCATGTACTTCTTAGCATTTTTAAAGGCAATTAGAAACAATACACTCTCCTAGAATTCTTTGCTTCATCCTGTGAGACCAAACGTCGAATTTTTGCTTTGCTGTTCTGAGTGCTGCTGTTGCCAATATCATTAACCTATTTATTTCACCTGATGCACCTCAACGTTTTGCAAAATGCGGTGGTGACTTGGTGCTTCACTCGAAGTGCTGCTGCTGCTGCCTTGCTCTAAGTCGGGGCAGCATTCCCCTCTGAGCAGAGGCCTGCAGAGCTCTTCCTTTCCTGGCCCTGGAGCAAAAAAACCCAGGTGTCCCAAAGGCAACGTGTGTTTTGGTGGCTTGCATTCAAATTCATTGGTTACACAAAGCCAGCCACTGGAGATGCTTATGGATCCCTACAGCTAAATTACGCTCACTTTAGACCTGCCAATCCTCTTACATCCCTCCCTGGGAGATGAAAGGAGCGGCAGGCTGCCTCAGCTGCTCCCCAACCTCACCACGAGGAGCAAGGGCAGAAGAGACGGCTCTTCTCTAAGCTGCGGTCTTCTCTTCCTGTGTCCCGTGATGGGAAATATTCCAGCTCCTTCAGACGCCACCTACCTCCAGTTCCTCTACTAAGAAGTTATTTGGAAAATTATACTACTCGGGTACCAGGTAAGTCCTTCCCCTTTGCATAATACAGGTGAGATCTGCACACAGAGTCACTCCTATGCACTACAGGGGGGATGGTGGAAGGGAAAGGGGGAGACAATGATAAGTCTATGATTGCCACTTGAAGAATCCATATTTTTTACATATATATATGTATGTACTAATTAAGGATATCTTTGTGTGCAGCAAATGAAGGGAAGATAATGTTGTAGGCTACAGCGTGCTAGAGAGAAGCGAGGAAAACAGGAACCTGCAGGAAGATGTGCTGCTCTTTAAGGGTTAAAATAAAGGTCAGAAGTTACCAAGAGGATTCAGAACTGTTAGGGAATGTGTAGAGAAAACGAAGTGGGGAAAAAATGCTCATGCTTTTTCTAATTAAAATGGTTGTAGAAATAAATCTTCCCCAAGAGACAATATTCTGTAAACAAGTCATTGTGTGGTCTCTCTGACCTTTTTCTGAAACAACTGGAGCTGGTTCTATCAGATACAAAATGCTGGAATAAATGGACTTAGGATCTGATTTGGTCTGCTGGTTCCTAAATTGCTGTATTCCCCTTCCAAATGATTAATTTGTTTCATAAAAGCTTGTGATAATGCTCACACTCAGAGGTTACCCACTACACACAGTACTGACATTTTTGGTTGACATTTGCTTCTCATCAAAGTTCTCCTAAATTTCAGAAATCACCACTGATGTATCTGTTATATGGAATGTAAATGCAAGTCCTGAATCTAATCAACTTTCTCTCCACAAAATGCTGAGCTCAGGAAGGAAGATGATCTCACTGAGAAGAACATTAAAATATATGTTCTAAAGAAGCGTGCTATCAATTAACCACTTATTTTGTTTTACTTATTTAAGTTCTATTTAGTAGGTCAGATTTTGAAACAGGAAAACATTTCTGATTCAGCCTCCTTTGGGTTTCCTGCTCTAACAATGTACTGAGGACTGGAAAATGAAACCAAATAACTTAAGGAAAATAAAACAAAAACATGAAAAGTAATGAAATTTGAATTAAAAAAAAATCCTATTGTTATTTTTATTACTGATGAGAAGACAATGATGATTCACATAGTTATGTCTTGCAATCCATCAGGTAAATGGTTAAACTACATGTACCACTTGTGCGGAAGAAGACGAAGACAGTAGTAGCAGAGGAGATGTGGCAAAGGCAGCTCTCCTGGGCATGGTCACCCTCCCCTTCCCCCCCTTTTCATAGTAAAACAGCTCAACAAAAAAGAAGATGAACTGATTTAGATCAGAAGTTTTACCTCAGTGCTGTCAAACTCGTGCATCAGATAATGGTGTATCAAAGTTTACCACAACTTAAAAGCCATGACTCCAGCTATGATAAACTGTGGATCCCCTGTTTTTGCATTTTTGCTCTTTCAGAGCTCATGATTTTCTGCTCTTTCTGCAATCAACAGGACTGGGCTCTTCCACTTAAACAAGACTGGGATTTTCACCCATTCACAGGAACGCCACAACTCATTAAAAAATTACCTATCAATTTAATTTGGACTCATGAGAGAAATACAGGGAAAGAACTTCCAACTGCCTGCTACTGTTCAGTAACTACATTAAAACCACATTTTTTTTCTCTTGTAACTACAAAGCGAAGGCGAAGGCTGCTACTGCAAGCTACGACAGCCCTCCGCTGCACCCCAAGCGCCTCTGTACCTGCCCCAGAGATGCCGACGTGAAATCGGTGCACACAGAGGGTGATGCAGTGGAAAATGACAGTAAAGCCAGAACATAGACCTTCCTACTGAGGCACAAAACAAGCGCAAAACTTTTTTAAAGCTCTATATGGCTTCATTTATTTACAACCGTTGTTTACTGTCATTTGTACAGAGTCATAAAACCTAACACACTAAAAACTCCTCCAGTGTCTTGCTCCTCTGTGGTTTTGTTTTGCAATATCTAGCATTAGCTTAAAAATGGGTCTGGCCTACTTGAAATATCTAGTTTTCACCTCATATCTTCTGAAGCCCTTAGTAGGCACCCAGTTTCAGAGAAGGCACAGTGATGGGAAAGTGAAGGGAGAGAATTAGGGAAAGTGATGGGAAAGGGATCTGCAGCGGCTGGCAGGAGTAGCCACCAGGAATGGCACGTCACAAAACCACTCCTTGAATTACTCTAGATCAAATAGGTAAATGCTTTCTTAAAGCACGCTATTCCTCCATTTGACAGCAACCTCTTAAATAAACTGGCAGGCTACAAGTAGAGCCACTACAAGTAATCCATGGGGTAATCCATAAACAGCCTGATCCAAATCCCTCTTAAATCCATCAAAAGATTTCCACCAACTTCAGCAGGCTTTGGATCAGACCCATTTTGCTGGAGGATGAACATCACTCCATAGTTCCCAAGAAAACTAAGCACAGCTGGCAAAGCAACACCTTTCCTGTCACTTTTAAGAGATCTTTGTCAAATGTTTCACTTAAAGCCCTAAAGAAATGGGCACTTCTTCCCAGAAAGCAAAGGATAAGTATTTCTAGACATAGGCAGCATATATTTTAGCATTTACAGTTATGGACACATCGTTTACAGATTCAACATACAGAATATTAATTATATTCAGAGCTGTCTCTAAACAAAAATTAAAACAGGCATTAATCTCTGTGCCTGCAAAAACAAATCCACCATCTATGTCAGGTAAATTAAAATAATTAATTTACAAAGTTGTAGAATTACGTTATTTGCACTTGACTGTTTAATGGGTAGGAGTTTTAATAGATCTGGTGCTGGCAGGATAAGGGGAAATGGCACTATCACTACCACTGTATCATGTTTAATAATTGTAAAATGCTGTGTTTTGTTTTGTTACTGTATTCATAATAATAACAGTACTGTTAAACAGCTATCATAACAAATGTATTTTTGAACAAAGAGCCACTGACGTTTTGCCTTTATAAATTAAGCTAGACATGTCTATAATGATATTGCCTTCTTTGAAATAACAGAACAGTGCTTTGGTGCTGCACTATGAGCAGCAACCAGTATCCTACTGGGAAATTCATATTATCCTGCCTCATGCATCAGACATCTAAATGAACAGCCTTGACAAGAGCTCTTTTTTTCTCCGCATTGTTAATGACATATATGCAAAAGCACTGTATTTATTCTAAAGCAGCAGCTGAAGGAAAAAACTCTCATGGAGATACTGGTGATCTGTCACAAAGAGACTACTATGAAGACATCAGGCAATTCAAAATCCCAATATTTTTTGCTTGAGACAATTTAACTGTTCAGAAGCATCTATCAAACACTTACTTATACAAGTGCATACTAGAACAGTTTTTTTAAAGTTCACTATTTACTCAATAGATGATTTCTATGAAATATATGAAGTGTAATATATGAATACATTTTCAAAATGTTCAGTAAAGTAGCTATTCAAAGTGCCTGCTGCATGCTGCCTTTTGGTAAAATGTCATTTTTCTAATCAGGACATTAGGAGTAATTAATCCCTACTGTAAATAAACTGTAGCTCAAATAAAAACTAAGTCTTAGATCAGTAAATCCTATCAGATTAAGGCATTTATGCCATACTCTTCACCACAGTACCAAGCAAAATTATTTCTTCCTACCGTTTCTGACATGCAGAGCTGTATTTACCAAAACAGAACTTTTCCAAGCACAGTGCAGAAAAAAAAAGAAATACTAAAAGCTGAAGGAAACACACTGTAAACTGTGTATGTTCAGCACTACCTATCAGAAAAGTAATGGCTTATCACCCTGCATTTCACTTCCACTCAAAAACCAGCTCACTAGCTCCAGTGAAATAATGCCCACCTCAAAATATTGGGGGGGGGGGAAGAGAAGTCATGTCCTGCATAGCATGGATATCTGGTAAGGTTGCAAGGCATCCAGTTATGGGCCAGCTTTTGAAAGATACTCTCCGTGATGGTACATGCAGGTAGACAGAACACGGGCCAAAAGCAGAAAGTTACTGCTATAAGATAGGGCTACTCACTTTGTCACCTTCCCAGAAAAGTCACATCTTCCCAGTAAGGGCTGATAATCCCAGAGGGACTGAGCACAGCTTTTTGAGCTGCTCATAGTCAGAATTCAGCTATGAGATAGGGCAGTGTTATTACTCCTATGCATTCAAAGGTCTGAAGACCAACACACCAACTTACATCTGAACACCTGCAAAACACAAACTCCCCTGATAACCATAGTTGCTAGCTGTTTTGTGAAGGTCCTAACTTCCGCTTGAGCTACAGCCCATCTTTCCACACAGATGCAAGATCCTCATTCGAATTAATGAAATGATGGTGAATGACCACAGCTCGCTCCCTCACCTCTCCCAGTGTTACTAGCTGAAGTTCCATAGGGCTGGACTGTACTTTCCTACCAAGCTGAAGAGCTGCCTGCTATCCAAATTCTTCCTTGTTCCGATGTCCACATTCAAATACAGCTATCTTGATGTCTCCTGCAATAACCTAATGAGGCTGAGCTTCTTATGCCTCTCACAAAAGGGACAACTCCTGGCTCACTTCTGCTGCTCTTCCCAAACTACATCCAATTACCGGCACACTTTCAGGAACAGACAGCACTGCAGACCTGCTATGGTTATATATAAAGTTTATATTGCTTCGCTACTCCCACTTGATATTCTTTTCCTTTTTATATTAATTCTGTACCGCTCTGAAAGGCCAGATTCAATGAATTATTTAATGCAATGGCAAGCTGAGGCACAAAATGCTGCCTTCTTAGCAGCCTCTGGTAGTTTCACCCTAGGCTGAGCTTCGGTTCTGTGAGCCAAAGGGATCAAGACAGGAACGCTCATGGTAACCGCTTTAATCTGCTTGCTCCGAGCAACAGGCACATCCACCCTGCCCTTCACCTTGGCCAGGTTTCTTCTGAAGCTAAACTTTTACTACCAGAGGCCATATTCAACACGCTGCACCGGGAAATAGCACCCGCCTTGCAATGCCAACGCACGACTTCCAAAGGTCCTCTCCCTAAATGTCCGAACTTCTGGAATTTGGCCAGCTATTGCCACATGACAGTAGTGCCGTCAGCTAGAGGTGGGAAGACCCAGAGTGAGGTTACTGCAACGCCACGCTGCCCGGACAGTTAATTACAAGATGGTAGGCATCACAGGATTTCTTTGAGGCTGCTCTACGAAATTTTGTGCATCATCAACAGCTTTCAAGAAAGGCAGCCCAAAAAGAGTGGACTGTGAAGGACTGCCATCCCCTAGTCAAAACACACAATGGACATCAGGACTGCCTCTGAGAGGCAGGCAGCAGGTATGTTAACCTTGATGCCCCATATGTAATCTTCTCCCATGATCTCCTCAATCACCTCTCCTTTCCCAGAGTCAGTCTCTTCCCTCGTCTTACGGTCCCTTTCCCCAAAGGTCCCTCTGCACCCTGCCCACGCAGCCTCTCGGTTCAAGGGCTGGAAAGCATGATCTTGCAGGTCCTGAGCTCCACCACTCTCATGGCCAAGACGCGTTTCCACCTGCTTGGGAACTGACTCTGCTGCTCTTTCAGTGCACAGTGCTGTGGGCTGGAGTGAGACGAGGATGAATATACAGCCCCCACCACACAGCAGACGTGCTATTTGGTCCACAGGCCCAGTGGGTGGACACCTGGGGTTCATAACGCACCAGCAGAAGTCTTCACTCCCCAAAATTCTTCCCTAGTAAAATCCTGGAAGTACGAGAGTCCACCGCACCCCAGTGGGCAGCACCATAAGGACAGAAAAAGCTGAGAGGTTTTGCTTGAGGATAGTGAGGGCGGCTCAGTATTCTCCGAGGTATTTTTCGTCCATCTGGAATGTTCTATTATAAAATACTGAAATGCTTAGTTTGTCAGCCTGAAGTACCAGCTTTGCCTTGGATCATGCTGACCTCCAGCTCTGCCCTCCTGAACTCCTCAGCGTCTCACAGGAGCTGCAGCTCCAGCTGTTGCTGCCTGATTTAGCAAAAGCCTCATAACACCCACAGCCCCTCCTGTGGGTAAGGCAATCCCCAAAGGGATTAAATTAACTGTATTAGGTATCTTTAGAAAAATGTATGCACAATATATATGTATATCCATAGCTAACCTGTATATGCTATGAACACTAATATTCTAAAATAAACCCCATAAAATGACTAATACTCATATAAGGGCTATAAAAAAATCTGCTATGTTCACATCATTCTCTGTTTTAACATGTATTTTCCTAATAAAACAGAAATAAGACATGAGTTTCTAATATTGGAGAGAATCACAATGACCCATCAAAATTGCCATTTTTTATTTATCACTTTTAGCTAGAGATACAGGAAATATTTCAAATAAATATTTTAAAACTCTCTAAAACAACTCTCTTTGTAACAGATCAGCTGCACAAACTATATATAATATCTTGATAAGGCTTGGGTTTAAATGAGCTGCAGAACCTCACGTTCTCGTTTCTAAGTAACGCACACATCCTAAATCCATGATAATAAAGCTTTACAAATCATATTCCTCTCTCTCTCTGCATATACATACAAACATATGCAAACGCATACATATACAAATGCAGAAGACATACTACGCAGAAGACTTACTGCACGCTTATGGTATGTTATTTGTCCAATTAACAGCCCTAAGACTTACACTAGAAAACCACATCCTTAGTCTATGTACCTCAGAGCATAAAATATGCCATTTCCTCTTTCTCCAACAAAATAAAAGGTTGCAAAAGAGTATGTTGAGATTTTTTTCACTCTCATGTATCAATAGGTGGTACAGTTCCTTCCTTAAACCCATGGCAGTTTGTATGCATTATTAATGAACTGAACAAGCCTGCTGGACGCTGTAACATGACTATAATTGGTGTAGAACACAAAGAAATTGTCCCAATCCTTTCTGAGGAGAAAAAAGTGGTATCTTTATTCACACATTTGTTCTAATATTTAATTAAAGACTGTGAACACAAACAGAATTTCAGATAAAAAACAGAACAAAAGGGTATATCTGTCACAAAAGTGTAATTTCCTTGTAAAATTGAGCAGTAAGGAAAATGACACAAGATAAAGAATTAAAAAGAAACTGGACTGAAAACTCCATTAATGAATAGTTTTATTTTTTTGCTGGCTTCCAAAATTGAGAGTTGTTGCTATCATTGTTCATAAACTCTTAGGCACATGATATTTTCCTTTTAAGTCTCAGGCACACTGTAATGATGCATAGAAAAGAATATGGAGCAGAAAGACAATGTATGGAACAAAGATTTCAGTACAATGATTAGACCTCATGACTCCTATGGTTTTTATGAAACACAGATGACATCAAGGATTTTAAACTGCTATAGCAACCAATCTTCTTCTCTAGAACTGCCTTTTTGCGTATTGCTTTCCGAGTAACAGACCCAGTGAAAAGCTGAAGTGACCACCATAAAATGGGTAAGTTCTATGATATAAGATGACAAGACCTTTGCCTCTCCTGGAGTCTTGTTTGATTCATAAGCTAAACAAATTTGGTTTTAACTAAACCTCCAACCAAGCTGAATTACTTTATTTAACAATATAGACATTGGACTGCAGGGATTTTCCCTTGTGCAGTAAGTAAAATACATTAAGCTTCAGTCTGCACGAAGAGGAACAAGAGCTAACTGAACAATTAACATTTCAGCACATACTAGGTAAGAAATATGCCTTTAGGGTAGCAGAGGTTGATGGCAATCTGCATTTATCTCTGCAGCCTCTGTTTTGGTATTTGCAGTCACTGTTTTGATATTTCTTACTTCTTGGTTTCTCAGAACCAGTTTCTCTTGGCTTCTCAGGCAAAGACAAGGACTAATATCAACATCCTTTGGAAGTCACCTGCTGTGAAATACACGTGATTCATCTTTCCCCTATTACTGCTGCTGCTTCCAGGAGGTCTGTGAAGACTTGGATGTTTCAAGTCAAGCAAAAAGTCGAACAGAGAACAGTACCTTTGGGAAACAGCTTAAAAAAAGACAAAGTGGAAGCTAAAATGCTTTTCTTACACTATTTTTTCTGTGTTGCTTGTAATAAATTACAGATGATCAATTGTCGCATTAGAAATCAAACAAGGAAAAGTTGAATAATAAATCCCATGGAAATCTACTGCGTTAAACTGCCTTTTGAAGCAATTGATACTTTTTTAAAGGCAGATTTGTTTTAGCCTTTTTTGTTTTCTGCTAGTTTTTGTCTCAGATTCTTTGTTTAATGAGAAACTGGTTTTGTCCTTTGACCTTCCACTATGACCCAGAGTCATCCCAATCAGTGGTAATATTTAACTGAGGAATCTCACTTTGGGGACTAATGAGTCGGAATATGTCAAACTGTTCTCCTTCTCTTTTAACTAAATTTCCGATTGGGCATATCAGACAAAGTTAGATGTAGATACTCAATCTCTTGGCAATTTTGGGAGTCCTTGTTGGCTGTGCTATTGCTAAATTAAAAATATGATCTAATTCTGTGTTGTAAGTTTTCTAGTTCATCAGCCAACACAGAAGTCCCTACAACATTTCTATTGCAATTACATTATACTATCAGCTGCTAAAAGAGACTCTGAGTCATAAAATTATTCTTCTTGGAGGGAAGCAGAAAGAGAAAGGACTTGCTAATGACAATCTTAAGACTTTTGATCTTAATACTCAGTATCTTTGAAAAAGCTTCCAAAAAAAAAAAAAATTAGGCCTTGCCAACACAAAAAGAGTCATAGAAATTTAAAGTCAACTGCAGTGACAGCTAGATCCACTTTTCTTACAACACAATTAAGTCTAGACATCTCACTCCCGTTGAATCCAAAAGAAGCTTGGATTGAGAGAGTTTTATCAGAATGGTATTCAACCATTGCATCTCATCTCATACTATTTTTGTGATTTCCCAGCTCCACAGACAAACTACATGTTACTGGCGTCGAGCACTGTCACGCCCATGTGCCTTTGGCTGACTGGAAGGCAACACCACTGTCTGAGCAGGGATATGAAATGGAAGCCTGGAGATAGCCGTTGTAACTGGACCCTCATGTTATGAGGGACAGCCACCCTATGGGCGCACAGAGCTTCAGAGGCACCATTTTTCATTTTATTTTACTTAACAGATTAAATGTAATCTGGGAAGTAAAGAGGATTATGATACTAAAAAATAACTCTGAGAGTCAGGAAGCCTGAAAGACACAGCATCAGCATACCAAAGAGCCAGAGAAAGGTCTTGCCATCTTCAGGAACTCCTGAGCCAGCTTTCTATTGCACAATTCATTAAAATTACACCACTATACCAATGGACCATACAGCCACCAAGATCTCTCCATGACACTTTGCTCTGAGTAGGGTTTTACCCATTTCCTAGTCACTCTCCTTATGTCCTTCCCACCGCAGTGAGTGCTGCTTCCACTTTGAGAGGGAAAAAACATGCTCCCTTAACTGCAAACACGGGACTACACCACCACTCAACATGCCAGCTGCCCACAGTATCTAAGCAGCCCCAAGAAGCAGGGCTTAAGACCTCCATTTATTCATATTTTCCAATTACATGGTTCAAGATTTTTTAAAAGCTATTCATTTTTACTTTCCCTCTCCCCTCCATTCTCATCATGCTATAAAAAGAGACGCACATAGCCACCACACTACCAGTTACGCTAGCTTTATTTTCTCCAATTTGAAAAACAGATGAGTTTTTGTAAAATGCACAAAACCCTTCAAATACAGACACTGCCAGGAGCCTCTACAGAACTAACAGCTAAAGACTAAAGGTATTTCAAATTCATGAAACTATGCAAGACATTGCAAATTGGTCACAGTCTTTTCATCCTTCTCTCTCAACATCTTAAATTACATTTTACATTTCCTGTGGGCACTGGTGCATATAAAACTGCCACCCCCAAAACAGCATTCCTTAAAATCAGGAGATTAAAATCTTTCTGCCTTTCCCTGATACAAGGCATCTGTAGCAGACACAACCCTCCAAGGGTCAACTTACAAACCCATAAAAATATCGTGCTTGCCTCCCAGCTCTTGACATCACTTTTATTGTCTTTTTATCAAAATACAGCATTTGGGTATAATTCATAGGAACTACAAGCCTATGATTCTATGATTTTGCTTGATAGTGCCATCTACCTTTCAGTCTTTTAAAGAAGTATTTCTCTGTCATCCTGAAGCTATGTGGGCAGCAGATGAAACAGTTAATTTCCACGATTCAAATGTCCAGCATTGTCTCGGGACAAAAGGGAATGCCAATGCCACCGCAGACCACCCTGTGTGCAACACAAGCCTTCACAAAGCATCACAGGCCTTATACCATGCAACTATCATATCCTCTCCAAAATGGCAATGTTTTCCATTACAATAGCTTCACTAGCTGACGTGTGCGTGCTGAATCAGCCAGCAACTGACTGGCAGGATGAGAGAGCTGTAAACTTCTCGATGAGAGGAGCCACGCACTTCTGGTAGGGCAAAGTTGCCTGGAGAGTTCTGTGCATGTGTTGGTGAAGGCATCTCTGTCATCTCCATACTTCACAGTCACTCCTTGACGGCAGCCCGAGATGCACAGCACTATCTCTCCTGTCAGCCCATACTGCTTCTCTGAGCCCAGAAACTGTTCTGTGCAGACTGGCAATTCCTAAGCAAGCTCTTGAAGCTGTCTCTGTCTTGTCTTCCTCCCTATTTTCTGCCTTCTGCTGATTAAACTGCGCCGTATCACAGTGCCTGTCTTGGGTAAGTGTAGCTGTCCCGTAGTGACACACTCAGGGCATCCACACAAGCCACAGAATATCCAAGTACCAACAGCACAATGTGGAGGGCTGGGTTGCCCAGCATAATCTTTTATGATTTGGAAACGTCATCCCAAAAGAGACAGATAATGGGTCAGGAAAGAGAAACAGGTTTCTGTAGTTTGACACCTCCTCTCTAACCCTCCCCGCCCCAAACACAGGACATGAGATTTTTCAGGTACGTCCCACTGCCTATCCCCACAGGAAGCAATCTTTTGATGCACGCAGCTTGCACAAAGCGGGATAAGCATCTATTGCAGAGCATGCCATATAGAGGAAATCCACCACATGGAAGGGTTAATTCATAATAAACTCAAAGCTGAATGTTCATTTCCACGACTTTACATGGAAACAATTACTTTGAAACATTCACATAGGTGCATCTGGCTTCAAAGTAAATCCTCCATGCAGACAAGCCAATGCTTTTGTTTAGTTGTATGAGCAGCACTAAGCCTGCTTGTTGGAACACGCTAATGAGAGCAATATTTGCTGGTTCACATCTGAAGAAGGCATTTTGTACAGGTGCTTGTGTTTTGGGCAGAGCTGTTCCATATCTCTGTCCACATCCTTATGTTCAGTTACCATAAAGCAACTTGTTAATGGAACAGCTGACCTGAAATTCATCTCAGCTGATTCCTCTTTCTAAAGGATAACAGAGTAAGATGACGACATAACACTTCAGCCAGATGACACATCAATCTTTGGAATTTCAAAAACACCCGAGACTTGCTAACTCCAGCAGGCATCCACTGTGGTGAACATGAAAAGAAACTTACAAATTAAGATTTCAGCAATCCAAACATTTGGATTATTGAGCCCAAACCATGTCAGCCAACTTTCTGCGAAGAACAAAGATAGGAGACTGCATGCTTTCACAGATACAATGGATTTAAAGAGTATGATTTCCATAGTTGTACTGATTTTAACAACAAGTAATATCTCTTTCAACTCAACTCTTACAGGCCTCCAACAAGGCTGAGAAGCATTTTTTAAACCACATTACAGATTAATCATTAAAATCTAGAGAGATCTGTATTAGCTCTCAACATATTAGATCAAGCACCAGAAGCACTTCACCATGGCAACCAAGAAAAAAGGGAGAGTAGACAACATTAAATCTCACAGATTGCAGCAGCTGATTTAAAGTATTTAAGTTATTATGTTGCAGGAACACCTCAAAAAGTAGAAGAAACACATCCAACAACACCCCTAGTGTCAGACACTTTTCATATACTAACTCCCAGCTCCATGCTTGGGCCAGTTGATTAGAGGTAGCTAATTAAATATCCTGGCAGAAAGCTTATCTCCATTGATGTCACTTGTAAAACTCCTACAGACAACAGAGAATTTGGTCCAACATTTTGTTCCTCCGTTCAGCTTGATGTATCTAAAACCCAAAACACTAGAAACTCAGTGTCAAGGCCTGAAACAAAATGGTTATAGCCCCTGGATGTATACACAGAACTGGGAGTATAACGGAGTACCTTGAGTTTAAAAGGTCTGCATGACTGGTTTTTCAGATAAAGCAGGTTTCAAGATTCTTGGTTGCTAAGCAGTATCATAGCTAATAGCTTAATACACTTGATTCTTTTTCTCTATGATGTTAATTAAGAAATAACATCTTTAATACTAAAGTTCACCAAAACTCCTTGATCCAATATATGAAACAGTCTAAGCCTAGAGACAGAAATCACATCTGAAAAGTGGTATTTTCAGCTGCTGTGAGAAGATGATGATGACAAGCACTGCCACTGAGCTCCCTTTCGCGCCTGCATTTAGCTATGATGATGCAGAGGAGGCAGACTGGTCCCCTGACACACACAAACGGCAGCGACAGAATCCTCATCCACTCCATGACAATGGTGAAAAGGGTCAGTATTGATTAAATCTATGTTAGCACTTAAAATGCAACATGCAGACTGAAATCCTGGAGGCTTCCTTCTCTCCAGTCTTACAGTAATACAAAATTGAAACAGGAATTCTACTGCAGAATTCAAAGAATCCTCCAGATCTTCTTGAGGAAAACTTGCCGTGACATTAATTTGCCAAAGCAAAAGTTATTTCAGAAAGCTTTTGAGTCATTTCTCTTAAACAGAATATAGAGCCAACAAGAAAGAAAAGCCCTTAATGAATTTCACCTTTTTTAGTTCTCATGTTGCAGTTAAAGTCTTTTAGCGGAATTCCACAGGACGTCAAAAACTAATTTACTGCTGTTACAGTTTCAAGGAATGGGACAAATATATCCTAATTTAGCAACCTATAAGTCAGGTTTCTATTCTAAGATAGTTTTCCATGCTCTTTCTTTAGTCAATGTATAAATAAATCTTTCTGCAACAGGATAATTTATTCCAAAACAAGTATTTGAGGTGGATCACCCTCTTCAGGTGCCCATCTCTCCCTCACAGGCTGCCTAGATAACTATTTTGATTGAAACATGAACAAAATACCACTACACCTTGCCCTACTCGGAGTTTGCTTTATGGGCTAAGCAGTATATCTGTGTGTTACTTACGATTTTAGTAAAGTATCTTGCTAAATAAAAAGACATTTTAGATATGCTGGGATCCTTGTAGACTAATGCATACTCAGAACAATCTAAGACAATCAAATAAGTCATTCATGTTATACAGGATACATATTATCAGGCAAATTATTTGTTAGATATATTTCTTTAAGTGTTTTAAAAGAAGGTTTGGTTGGTTAAACTGATTCTTAAAATGATAAAAATTTAACATTAACAAATGATAATGAAATACATGTACTTCTGAACAACCAATTAATTCATACATTACATTAATACACCTTATAATATGTTAGTTTTGCTTTGTTGCTCACCTTGAAATATGGAAAAAATTGCTGCATTATGCAATGATTTTAATGTTATCTCAAAGTACTTATTGTTAAGTATGTGTGAAAAGCTTTACATCACAAAATCTATAGGCAGTAAAATAAAAATAAGATAAGTAGCTCCTGCTACAATTTTGAACTGACTGTACTTGGAATACATCTTCTTTCTTTAGCATTCTGCTCACTTGCTCCTTGCCTGGATTATAAAGATACATTTAGAAAATCGGGCTTGTTCCTTCCTCTTTTTCCAACTTCAATAACTTTCTGTCTTGAATGGAACACATCTAGACTGCAGCCGTAAGTGATGCTGCTCATAAAGGTGACCTGTCTTTGTAAGGGAAACCATAAACATGACTTCTGGCTTTGTGCTTGAAAATAGTGCAGGAGAACATGATATGGTGCAAAAGACATTGTAAGTTACCCAGAAATAATAAGTCCTTATGTATTTTGTCTGCAAAACATACTGTATTCATATTTCTGCAACCTTGGCTTTCAAAGGACAACGAGCACTAATTAAATGTTGCCAGTAAAGCAGGGCCAAAAGAATTAGATGGATGGGAATAATCTACAGGGGATATATCTAATGAATATCCCCAATAATCTACAGACCTCAGACCTCCTAGGATACAACAGTATCCCCTCAATTCTTACAAAACAAACCAAAATCCTTCACCAGGTTCCTGCTCAGTACCCCCTTGAGTCAGTAGAGGTGGCTTTAATACAGTTTTCTACTTAACAAAGCTTATTTTCAGTAACAAATGTTTAGGAAGCACACACATAATTAAAATACTAAAAAGCAAGAACGAGACAATGCAAAAATTTCTGTATTACATGATCCCTTTATCTTCTTGCATTTTCTTGTAGTAAAAACCTTTACACAAAAGGGACTTTCTTAAAAGACTGATCTAACTATTTCTAACCCTGTAGGAGTAAAAGTACACAATGAATTTGGTGCTGATAGGAACAGGGCTGAAGGTAAAGAAATGATCTGCAAAAATTGTTTTGACTTATTTTGTGGAAAATTTAGAAATAAACCAAATTTATTGCCTAGCGATATACTTTTTCCTAATGAAAAAAGATTTAACTGACATTTTTCAGATACCCTTCTTGGGGGACATTCTGAATCTTTTTTTTTTGGATTTAAAATAGATCATAACAGAAATTCTCCTTTCCATTTTCTTTTCCTTCAATACCATAACTCTTTTCATAAGTAAATGTCCCAACAACATTTTTTTGGAAAACAGTTAAATATTGCATTACACTAAAAACTGTTCAACATTCAAGGTTGACTCAACATCTAAGATTTGTGCTTATTTTTTCTTGCAAGTTTTGAGTTTGTTAAAGCATGATCCTCATCTAGTTATGAAATGCGCCCTTTTTTTTTTCTCATAGAGTTCAGGTTTTTCTCTGTTTGGCATACTATGATCTTTATGTCTGTATTTTGAAAGTAGATTAATTTTTTCCCTAGTCTCTGCAATTATAAAGACAAATTGTTTTTTGACTTCACAAATAGCCACAGAACTTCACATCATGAATATAAAATATACCTAGTTATATATAACCAGCAAGAGACCATGCAATCACAGAAAAAATATAGTGTTGGAATATTAATTTTTCATTGACTTGCTGCAGTGACCACGAGATGGGACAGCGTAAGGTCCTAAGGGAAAGGAGGAAGCTAAAGAGCAGACTTCGAGTCCAAGCTAAAGAGCAGACTTCAGCTTGTCCAGGGCACTGGTGGGCAGGGTCCTGTGGGATGCAGCTCTCAAAGGCCAGAGCCCAGTAGAGCTGGGTGATCTTCATGGAGAGCCTCCTCCAAATGCCAGAACGGTCTACTCCAATCTGCAAGGAAGCAGGCAGCCACAGCAGGACACCAGTGTGGCTCCAGAGGGAATGCCTGACCAAGACCCAGCACAAAACAGAAGCCAGACAGAGATGGAAATGGAGAGAGGCTACCCAGGAGGAATAAAGAAGCCCTACCTGGCAAGGCAGGGATGGAGTTTGCAAAGCTCAGCAGGCACTGAAACCAGTACGGATGTGAAGGGTAACAAGAAGGGACTCTACAGGTACATCAGCAATGAAAGCCAAGGGAAATATGAACTTGCTGCTAAATGGGGTGGGTAACCTAATGAAGCACTGAAAAGGCTTGAGGTACTTGATGCTTTCTTGGCTTTGGTCTTTATTGGCAAGGTCTGCCACCCTGATCCCTGTGTTTAGTAGCAGAGGGATTTCTTTGGCAAGAGGGACACTCACAAGTCCATCGGTGTAGATGGGATGCATCTAAAGCTGCCGAGGGAGTTGGCTCATGTCTTGTAAAAGCGGTTCTCTATCATCTTTGAAAGGCCACTGGTTAAGGACTGAAACATCTGGCCAGTGTGGCTGTGAAATCTCCGTCTTTGGAGATATTAAAAACTTGACAAGTGCTGAGCAGCCACGTCTAACTTAGACACCAGCCCGCTTTGAGCAAGAGGTTGGACTGGATGACCTCCAGAAATGCCATGTCAGTTCTTCTGTGATTTTACAACTATGCCCATTGCCTAACCTATGCATCTAAAACACACTCCTTGCTGACCACAGATACATTGCTACCAGCTGGAAAACAAGACTTCGAAATTGCTTCCATGCACATTGAAAACTGAAAGCAAGCATTTTCAAAGTTGTAGATGTCTCTAACCCATATAAAAAGCTTCTGTTATACAGAAGGGCTTCATTATTTCATTGGTGCAAAGAATTATTTCTGCTATGGTGTCAGGACTGTACAGTGACAGTGTCTAATCATTCCAGGTAACCCCACTGGTATGAAAAGAAAGTTCTTCATTTCAAATGCTGTAATATACAACCCCAACGCATTTCACACTGAGTCTCATCAAAGAATGAGTCTCTGTCAAAATCCCAACAGCAGATACATTTTGAGAGCAGAGGTAGAATTACAGTGTAAGAAAAGTGTCACCAAAAGCTTCCCCTGGAATGAAACAACTTCATTTAAGACACTACCTATGGAGTCAATATAATTGGGAAGGGTGACATTCTCACTCAATTTCTCATTTGCAGGCAGAGAGACAATCAGCCACACAATAAACCCTGTTTGTCTCAGGCCGAATCAGTCTATTTTCCTTGTTGTTATTACTATAGCAGAGAAATGAGATAGAGATCCTAATCCTGATTACTTACATATCAAAGAATCAAGGAAAGAATGAAGACTGCAAAATGATCGCTTTATGAAGAAACAAAGACATCAAAAATGAGTTTAAGATCCATTAGTGAGGCTTATGCTGATGCTCAGTACAGAGCACAGGGCAGAAATTTATTAGGAATAGGACAGTTCCTACAGCTCACGGGGTCTCTTTGACACAAAACCAAGAGTGTCATAGTCCCCTCTTAATGTGCTGGGCTTGTGTTAGCGGACATGCAGGTTAATGCTTTTTTTTTTTAAATCTGAAAATGTATTGTATTTTGTCCAAACCCATCTAACACAGATAGAGGCATCAGCGTTGCTGGCATCCTTATACCATTTCTATATCTCCTCTGGAAGCTTGCTTCACAGTTGAATCCCCAGCAAATGAGCACCCATTTGCGCAAATTGTGATCTAGAAGAGGAGTACAACTATCAGGGCACCTCCTGCCCTAATTTCTGGAAGCAAATGCAACTTTTCAAAATCACATGGGTAACGCTGACAACACTGACACCTACGAGTTCTCAAGTGAGGTACCTGCACAGTTAAAACGTGTCTCCCAGGAATCGACTAGACCCACCAGTTCAGAGCTTACACCAATCAGAAGGAAAACACAGAAACAAACCTGGTGTCCAGCAACCAGGCTACTGGAATTTAACATAATAATTTTTATGTTTATTTTTTTAACTACTAGTAATTTTTCTATGCAATGCACTAACATTTCTTGTCACTCAAAATGCAAAGCTTATTCTGCCAACTACACAACATCATTTTCTACATCGAGTGTTTGTCAGTCCTTGTCCTTTCTTTCCTTCTACATGCCATTACAAATAATGACATTTTTCCTTTCCTGCATTCTCCACAGTCACTCTTTTGTCTTGTTTTCTGCCTCCTATCTACACAGCTCTGCCTGCTCCTCTCACAAAAACTCACCTACCTGCAATCCACCCAAACACCCTGAACTTCCCTACAGACTCTCACTTACATGTATCCATCTGCTCTCAAAAATTACCCCACCAGATTTTTTTTTCCTCTTCACATAAGACAGACCTGACTCAACTTTCCTAATGTGAAAAAAGCAATAGAGCAACAGTGACTGGAGCTGCCTTGCTCCAGCAATTATTTTTTCAACATCTCAAACCAAAAATAAGTATCAGGAAAATGCTATTCCTCTTTTGATACCCAAGTATTTTGGAGCTGCTGCAATATCTTACTCTATTTTTTGAGCTACCCAGAGGACACTTCATTTCAAAACTAAAATACTTCACCATTCTTCATTATGACGAAAGTAACATTATTTTCTCGTTTCTTAGCCATAAGGCAGCAAGACTTGCTGTATTATCAAATGACTGCACAGGCAATAAGCCACTGGGTTCATAGTTGAAGTGACAGGACATCAACTACCTGACAAGGTCGATGACTCTCTCCCTTGGAGCAGTGCTGACTGGCTCATCATTAATCATTATGATCTGATCCCCTGGTATAAGCTTTCCTTCAGAGGGGCCACCTGGAGACAAATGAAAAAAAAAGCACAAGTTAGTAGACCATTGTAAACGCACAGACACACTCTGTTGTTCACATAGTACGAGTGCTTTTTTCTTCAACTAATGGCATATTTAACACTGACACTAATTCTGACATTACCAGTACTTCCTCACCAGGAAAATCGCAAAAACTACTGAAGTTCCTCAAGTTAAGATCCAAACCCATACTTAGGCACCTAAAAATAAGGGCTTGATTTTCTGGACAGCCAAAAAGACCCACAGGAGGTGGCCTAACTCACCCTTTAAGGTGTGATCACCCATACCTTACCCATCCCTCATCAAAGTTTCTCTAATATTCTTGTAAGAACACCCTGAGGACAACTCCTTTGCCTGTAAACAAATGATCCTGTTTAACTGCTGTTAAGACCAGGAAGTCCTTTTCCCTGGTGTCTACACCAGATCTTCCTTGTTGCAACACATCATTTCTTGCCCCAGGGAGAGTAACACTGGAGAACATCTTATTCCTCCTTCCTATGAAACCTCACATATTTGAAAGTGATTTGCAGGTCTCGTCTCTGACTGTTCCATTCTCTGTCTGCCTTCTAACCTGTTTCCTTAAAACTGAAGACAGTAGGTTTCTGTACTTCCAGCCTTTGAGTCCCTTTTCCTCTAGATTCCTACCACCTGGTGAACACAAGTTTTATGTATGTCCAACAGCATTGCCACTTTCAGTTAGACACCGATATTTTAGTCTGAGAAGACAATCAGATGTGAATGTGTCTACATGTTTTGGATTCTGACACGGCTGAAATGCATACTGAGTTTATGCTTTACAAAATGCACATAATCCTTTGCTTCTTAGCAAGATACATGCCCATAAGAGAGTGTGACATCACCAACAGCTGGTGAAAAGATACATCCTGTTTTTAAGCTCTGCAATGATGAGACATAAAATCCCCCAATAATATTACCAATATGAAGATAGTCTTAAAATAAAATGCTTCAGTATCAAAACCAATTCATTCAACAATTGAGCTTATGCTGTTCCTTTTCTGTTTGGTTTCAAAATTTTACTTCACTTACATATCCAGCATAAACAGATACAAGTCCACATAGGAGAATGTTGTCCTGAGCTCATCTTTCCTCCTATTGACTTGGAATAGAGTATAATAAACACCTTTTTCAAACTGAACTTTAACATAAAACTACATTAGTGGTGCTAACTTGTGAGAAAAAAACTGTCTGGATCTAGTTCAAATATTAGTTACACCGTGCATTTCATCTGAAAGCAATACAAATATAATCAATGCACACACGTGGGTAAATGACATCAGAACTTCACAAAGTCAATTTTGCCTCTCCTCTGCTCTCTGCAGGGGTTCTGGAGAACATATTGAACAGGAGCAAAGTCAAATCCCTGCCTTTAGCTCCAAGGCAATTTTACGTAACAACTGAACTTTTAAGCAGAGAGACCAGGAGCCCGCTATTTGGGAGACTGAGCAGTCCCAGGTCTGGTCATAAGTTCAAAAATACCACAAATTTCACTTTTTTCACTCCAGGTAAGGCATTTCGGGATCTATTTTGATGTGACTTTTTGCCACATAGTTATACAGATGTATTCATAAAAAAAAAGCCAGTAATAACACCCCCGTTTTCAAAACCAAATGTAGTTAGAACCAATGTTATAGTTAGAACCCTAGTTTCTCCTTGTGAAGCTGATGGTAAAAGGAATGAAAAATATGTAAGTTTTAATCTCACAACTCAACGTACCTTTTGAAAACACTGATTCAATGGCAATGAAGGTGACACCAAACCAACATAAACGTAACAGGGAGAAGACCTTCTTTCTTTAGAGGAAGTGGGTCAGCTTCTTTCAGGCAAGCAATAGTAATGGCTCAGAGCAATAACCTAAAATTGGCTTTCTGTTAACACATTTACATAATGTTCAAAAATGAGTGCAAGGAGGGAAACTACTCAGTAATACAAGGCTTTAAATCCTACCTAGTATTTGTGATGATTACTTTGTCTGCCTGAATATTTTAACAGTCCTCAAATTTGTAACTATATTTCATCTCAGCAGATTAAGTCCAAGTTTGCTTTTGGGGTCAGGTGGGGAAAACATACCTGGTGTTACTGAGCGTACAACAACTGGCTTTTCACTACCAGCCACAAACCCAAATCCTAGCACAGGATCCCTCCTCATTTCCACTTTCCGAGGGGCTGGAGGGGTTATTTGGCAGCTCTCTATTCGAGGGTCTTCAAAAGTGGCTGATTGTGTCATGTGACTGTGAAAAAAAAAAAAAAGATGGAAAAAGGAAAAAATCATTAAAACATGATTTTGTGGTATCTACTCGAGCAAAGCAACTTCTGCAACGATATGAGATGAATACCTGAAATGTTCTCACTATAGGAACTAAAACATCAACTTAAGTGTTTTTCTATTATGTTTTCTTATACATAAATTAATAATGCACCTGGCAGGTCTCAAATAATAATCAATAGTATCAACCTATAAAGAGGTCTGTCTTTGACAGCATACATTCAATCATACCCCATATATGAAAGAAAAATAACCGAACAGTAAAGTCTTTGTCATCTGTACTTGAATTTTTCATCCT
Organism: Opisthocomus hoazin; assembly: GCF_030867145.1. Taxonomy (NCBI): domain Eukaryota; kingdom Metazoa; phylum Chordata; class Aves; order Opisthocomiformes; family Opisthocomidae; genus Opisthocomus; species Opisthocomus hoazin. The sequence continues at coordinate 87,932,505 of NC_134414.1, read as the reverse complement.
TCATTTGTTGGAGGGGAAAAATGATAGTGACCTACTCACAATGCAAAACATAACAGTTAAGGGTCTGCCAGCCTTTTGCAAGAAGAGAGGACACACATTTAATTTTTTTTTCTAAAATATTAAGCAAGTTTCCAAGCTGAGCCCTCTGAAACAGACTACCTAAGACACAGGTAACAGTTCTATATTTACTACTCGAGTAAACACTCTGGAGTCATTCCAAATTGCACCAGGGTGAAATAAAGATTTTAAGAAAATCTATTTATCAGCCATTACTAAAATACTTTACTTTCACCTACAGTGTTCTGACCAAGTTTACTTATCACACCTAGAAGACAAAATTCTCATGGCTGGAGGGAAAGATCTTGATTTTTCAAGCAGGAAATAGAAAGGAAGAAAGCTATCCAACATGAAATATCTATGAAAGAGTTCACGGTTTAAAAGCATAGAGATGCCTAAATTAACACTAATGAATACTGAAATGTGACTGATGCTGTATGCAGAGTGAACTGGAACATACTTTATGTTTCCCACCCAATGCCCGGAGCTCCCTGCTGAATCACAGCCACCAATTCCCAGTGCCAATTACACAGACAAACAGACCACTTCAGTGTGATATCCTTCCAAATGCCATTAACTGAACTCACGTGCTTCAGGAAACCTAGGCACCCCTGCAGGCAACAGGCAATACCTGGTCAGCTTAGCAAGAAGACAGACTACAGCTCGCGGCATCGGGTTATCGCGGTCTTGGCAGAGCTCAGACAGTGTTTGTTTAAAGCTGCCTGGCCAAGAGTTAACTCTTCTTTTATCTTCACGAGACCGTAAATCTGGAGCTGCTGAACTAGCTCCAACTCTCGGTGCACAAACGCAGCAAAGCGAGCGAAGTCCCAACCCTGCCTGCAGGAAGGGCACAGGCTCCTGTGCTGAGAAGGGTAACAGGCAGATGCCCAACCGAAGAATGCCGCAAAGGACATCAGGGAGGCAGATACCCCTACAGCAGTAGGCAGTATCATCAGTTTAAAAGTTGGTCTCCTCATAAATAATCAACAACATGAAAATCAAGTAAATTTTCCATAGCCTTGTAGTTATAACATGTTATAACACGAGAGTTAAGGGACATCTCATGTGACCAGAACTGCTGCACTCACTTCCTGTCCCTTTTCCACCTTCAAAAACAATTCCCTGAAGAACTCCATGCAGGCAGTCTGCAAGGAGCAAGGCATCATTCAGAGATCTGTTTTCAGCATCAGTGACAGGCAAAAGCTTCTCTGATATTTCCCCAACACACACACCTTGGGGATGACATCAATTTTTATTCTCTCCATGGTCTGCTTCTATTACTGATACACAGAAGAGCAGCAAAATCTCAGTAAACTCTCAGTGGGAGTTTACTCCTGTGACTGGATTTTTCTAGGGCTTTTCTTCAAATAAATTCTCTATCACTAGATTCAGTCTGCCCAAGAGTAACATGCTGCCTTTTTGTGCATATGATCAGAGGTAGCAGAAGCTACTTCCTTACAAAAATAGGAGAGACAGAGCTAATATCTCTGTGCTCTCTTAGCATCTGCATAAGGTGAAAGCAACAAAGAAAATGGTAAAGCATCACATCTGATACTTCATTCTCCTCCTCCTCTCATCCCTCTAGTTTTTCTCAATTAATTTCAGATAATTTTTTATTATGTTTATTCAAAAGAACTGTTAGAAAATCCAGAGAGATATATGTAGACTCTTTAAGAAGTCTATCTTCAAGACCTCCCAGCCACCCTCCTCCCATCAACTCCTATTTACGATTTGGGCTTCTAGATTTTCAAACATTTTATCTTTCAAACGGGACACTTTCTGAGGTGTCACTGGTATTTCAAAAACTATCTATTTCAGCTTGTGAACTTTGCTTTGGTAGAGAATACGAAACTCTGCATTTGTCACCTCTTTTAGGTGATAGCCTTACCAAACTTCTCACAAAGTTAAAATGTTCTATTGAATCATTTCTTCCTAATAGCTGTTTCCGTTTTTGTAACTGGGGCACTACCAGCTGACGCTGTCTCCAAAGAGGAAATGCCGTATTTATAAGCAACTTCAAAATACCACTTCAGCCTTTGAGAACTATTTTCCTGCCATTGTACATCCTCTCTCTTCAAGCACTTGTGTAGTCTGGTTTGAAAACTAAATCATGAAGAAAAAAAAGCCAAAACAACCCCCCACGAAATCTCACCAACAGCTGCACTTCAGATAACAAATTCCAAGAGCAGACATAGAGATTTGCTCAAAAGAGCAGCTCTGCCACTGGATGCCTCGCTCCAGCCATTGCATCGGCTTGTACTGAGGAGCTGCAGCAGCACAGCATTAGTTATCCAAAGCCTAAGCAAGAGGATCAGCAAGGAACAGTCCATCATGATTCTGAGTGGCACAGCAGGTTTTATTGATTTTTTAAGGTTATCCACCTTCAAATACATCAACTAAAAAGGCTCTGCACTCACGCTTCCACAGCTTGCTGCATCAGATATTCTTGTATCATTCAGTACGTTGGAAGTGTATTTCAAGAGAGCAGCAAGATATATCAATATGATCCCAGAAGAGATTAGATGAATACTCCAAGCTTTGTGTGATGGTACGTTGACAAACCTGCTTCCTCCTGTGGCTAGTTCATTATTGAGATGCCAGTTGTAGTACCATAGTTCAAGACTAATTTGAATTTTGTATTAATTAGACGTCTTTGATCTTCATCTCAGCTATGGAAAATATCGACTCCTGAAGAATAACTATGCTAAGAGCAGAATCTAATAAACTTGGACTCAAAACAGCCACCTTGGGGAACTTTACACAGAGCATCACTTACACAGTGAAACATATACAAATAACTCCAGCACTGCAAACTTCCTATTTGCTTCGTACACAGTAAAAAAATGTGTTTAGATGGTACTGTACCTGGTTCATACCTAAAGATTTACTTTTCTGAAAGGAAAATGGAAGAAAAGGGCTGGGATTTCAAGTATGAACTGTTCTTTCCCCATACACAAACACAAGCTGCCCTTAGATCACCTTTTCAGAAAAATACGTATTTCCTACCATTTTCAGTGACTGAGTCCGTGCTCTACAAAAGGCTATCTTTGATGCACTCTTATTGTGAGCAGTGGGGGACAGCGGCAACTATTAAGGAGAGTAATTCTTCGAGAATTTCTTGAACAGAGATTTTATATACCAGCCTCTTCCAAGAGACAAACTACCAGCTACAGAAAATCATAACATAAGTGTAATTCCAAGTACTTAATGCTCAAAAGCTTTCTGTGGCAACTACTCTACTCAAAAGAGAGGGTAAAAGGGGAAACGAGAACGAAGTCATCTGACTGTACGTGCACCAACACACAGAAGAGAATGGAGGTCTTTCAGGGCAGCATAAAATTGGCATGCACACTCATCTCCAAAGGGTCCTACATTGAGTGAAGGAAGAAGAATATTAGGAAAGAAAAACACCTTGGGGAACACTGACCAGCTGCGACAAGGCAGCCAGCACCTGCAAACACAATTTAGCTGCCCAGGCCATTCTGGGGAGCCCAAGGTAATAAGTGCATGCCTGAATTCACGCTCAGGAAAGTCGAAGGTATAGTTTAAGGCTGGCAATTTGAATCTTCACATCATTAGCTTCCTAATGATTAACTTAGTAATGTTTTCTATGGAAACCTTCCTAGTATTTTCCTCATTCAAATTACACACTGAGTAACCCAAGGAATATCTAAAACAAAGACTGCAATTAAAATAAGAGCTTGATTTAATAATGCATATTAGTAATTAAAAGCAAAGTATCCCAGAACAATGATTTTTCAGCCTTTGGATTTTGACGTGTCATTCCCTGACACTTAGGGATTAGTGGGCTAATTCTGCAAGGTTTGTCTATGGCAGCTAAGAAAGCCTGTCCTCAGCAGGCTGAACTTTGTTATGCAGGAGTTAGCATTTCCACAGGAAAATGCTTAGGGGTGTAATTCTTCTAAGAAACTGAAAACTACGGCATGAATCCAGAAACCCTGGTTATGATAAACATTATTTTGGAAATACATAGCAAAAGGCACCTGAACAGCTTTAGCTCCCTTCTGCAATGACATCCAAAAAAAAGAGCAGAAAAGGTGATACCTGAAGGTGAGTTTAATAGAGCTGCATGGTGACAAACACTAAAACAGCTGACCTGTAACCAAATGGCTGGTGCCTCATAACAATACAGCGTGGAGATAGGCTGCAGTTTGGTGTTTCATTCTGTATTTCCATGTTACAGCCTGTTTCAATTACTTCAAAGATTAACATCAATCCTCAGTTTTGAGGGTTTTAATCTCTCTGCTATACACATTGATTTAACTACAAAATAGACTCTGCTTTGACTTGAGACACAGCAGGTGTAATCCTGGTCAATGATGGAGGGGAGTCTGAGGAAATGTCAAAGCACTCATGAGTTGATGAGTGGAAGTGGGCGAGGAGGATGGAGATGAGGACTTTTTATCAAAGGTTTAATTCAGAAATAACAAAACCACTTCAAATTGTTGAGCACTGTTAAAATCCTGTGTCATTAACTCGGAGGAGGTGGAGGATCTCCTTTGTTGATTGCAGTTGTGATTTTCAAAAAGACCTATGCAAGTTACAGACACCGAACAAACTCCATTTACAATTGCCCAGCTGAATCCCCGAGACCACGAGACTCTGCCCATCCTGCCTGAAACTACACTTTGGTTCATACTCTATTACAAGCCTTGGGTTGTGCGGTCAAAATTTCATTTGCCACTCCAAGTCGCAGAAGCTACTGCAGCAACAAAAGGAAGTAGATTTGATTCTCACTCTATCACCTGTCTTCAGGAATTAGCTGTAAGTAAAATTGCTTGAGACTCCAGACAGTATTATGGAAACTGATAATATCATGAGGGTATTTTATAGTTTCCCCCCTTGATAATCTGAAAAGACTATCAAAACAATGATGACAGTTAAAAGGAAACCGTCATAGGTGAAAACAAATACATAAACTCTCCAGAGGATGAAAAATTGACCTTCATCTTAACTAGCAGCCAAATATGAAAAATAATCTTCTTCCTTCCTTCCTTCCTTCTCTCCTCAAATTCCTGGCATCTCTCAGCCTACCCCAAGTTAATTTATTTTCTCTAAGAAATCCCAGAAGAATTGTTAAGAACTAGGACACAAGTGTCAAAATCATGCATCAACCGTATCTGTCTTCTACTTGGAAATGACATTTCAGGAAAAAAGTGCCCAAATAGTTATTACATCACTAAGTAAAATTTCTCTTACAGAGAATCTGGTGGCTTGAGAAACTTTCTCATTCTGTTTTGCAGCAAACCAGAGAGTTGCTCACAGCTCCAGAGTTCTTTTTAGACATACTTAACAGACAAAAGTTTTATTTTCAGCTGTTCAAAAAGGAGTCAACTTCTAACACTTCAACAAAATATTCCCTACATTTTCAATGTTTTTGTGCAGGTGCATATGTTAAGAATTCAGTATCACAGGCACAAAATATAACTGGGAAGATTTATCTGGTTTTTTTCTTTCTTTCTAGGACTATTTTTCTGCCCCTGTGTCAATTCTGTTTTTTTCATAAGCTTCTTCAGCAGTTAAATCCTCTAAAGTCAGGTCATTTTATAGCACCCTAGAAAATGTTTGGCATATGCCATCTGGATGAACATATGGTAAAAATGTAATTAGAAAGAAAAAGGTTTGCTGGTTTCAGAAGAAGTTGGTGACAGCTTTTTGATAAAATTGGATACAGGGAAATCTGACACGTAAAAAATTTCAAAATTGACTCTTCCTCCCTCCACTGCCAGGCACGATGTTCGATCTAAGCAAGGCAAAGTGAAGCAAAATAGCAGTGAATAAAACCAAGATGAATACGAATTCAGATGGATAAAAAGATTTATACTCAGCTTCAGTCAGGCACTGGGAGAAATACACGGAAAGTATATTTTACAATGACAATTAGCACCCTCATACTGAGAATATTACATCCGTAATACGTGAATGGTTCTGTAAGCTGCATATACTGTATATGAATGCTACATATTGGGAAGAAAACAAACTTCTATACTTGACTCCCACGAAGACATGGAAATAAGCCTCAAACCCAAACTGCAGACTAGCAGTTTTCTGTTTTGAGTTTTGGATCTACAGATTGCCAGAGAGGATCCCTTTCAATTGTTTTCACTCAGGATGGCCAAAAGCATTTCTGGAGCTCTGTTCACGATGGACACCGAGTTTCCTGCCTGCTGTATTGAGATGGGGCTCAGCCAAATAGCAGAAATTGCATAGAAACATCTTGGTGGAAATTGGCCATGACAAAGGAAGGGCCACAGAGGATGGGAAGGAAAGACATGAAAGGACCATGCAGAGGGTTATGAATATCACAAGATGAGTTACAGAGTAAAAAAAGGACAAGAATGAAAAAAAAAATGGTTTTCAACACTTGACTATGTTAGGAAAAAATCTCAAAGAATAATCTCTCCCAGAAGAAGGAATGGTAAGAGTTGGAACAAGAGCTCCCAGCAACACTGGCCACCTTAATGCTGGAATTGTCTCCTCTGTAAGCAGAGTACGATGCCAGCCTCTGCCTTCCTCACTGCCTGAAATGCACAGCCTACATCAGTGTGCTGACGACGAGTACGTCTAAACTGCACCCGTTCACGTATGGCATATAATGCATGCTGACAGCCTCCCCTTGAGGTGTAATTACGCTGCTACACACTGTACTGAATGGCATTTCTGCACCCAGTGTTTTCTCCTGGCAATCTTTTCCCACCAAGGTGACGCTGGCTTCAGCAGAGATGCTCCTGGGTTGGAAGCCTGTAAATAGGAGGAGATTCAGTGGCCTACTCTGCTGGCTTGAGCAGGTTTACACAGCCAAAGGAAGCTCACAAATTATTCATATGTACTAGACTGGGGCTGAAGAGCCAGCTGCCTCCCACAAGCAACTCCAGGGCAAGCCTGCCTGGGGCTGCGTAGGCACAGGGAAACCTCACCATCGGAGGGAGCAAGGCAGCAGAAAAGGCTGGGACCAGCATCAGCTGGTTACGCCAGGGGTCCCAAACGCACCACCAACTGGGCCTTGCCTTCTTCTGGAACAGAGATTTAGGACCCCACCACGTCACTGACACGTCCTTCCTGGAAGAAGCCCTTCAGCGAGCTGGCTCTTGTGTGCAGCACAGGCTGGTGGTGCAGCTGCAGGACACAGGGCATCTGGCCACCTGCCTGGCGCATCTCCTTCAAGAAGGAAATTGTGCAAGAAGTTATCAGCATCACTGGCACTCCTCCAAGGCAGGAATGTCTCACACTTACTGGGGTAGGATCAGAAGTACACCCTGGGTTTTTTCCCACAAAAGGGATTTTTTTTTTTTACATGATCTGAGAAACTCCATGTAGGATAGTGAACTACGCTGAGGCCTTTAAAGATGAACTCAAGTGTAGCTTTCCATTATCTTCTATACGTGCATCAATAAATCCTATTGCAACTAAAGACATAGCAAGGGCAAAAAAGAATATTTACTGAACTACAAATACACAATAAATTCAGTTGGGCTGAAAATGTCCTCTGGAAAACAGAACAGACAGTTCCTCCTCGACCTGCTGTTGGGAGGTTTCATGCTAACCCCACTGACAGCAATCTGTCAGCTCCTGCCTAGTCGAGCTCTGCAGCAAATGGCACAGACCTACGCTGAGGGCCGCCAGTGTTCCTCATCCAGTGAGGAAAAGGAGCTGCTGTCTCCAACTCAACAAGAACGATTTGTCCAACTGAAATGACAAAAAAAGAAAGGGAGGGGAGAAACGCCATGGAAATAGCTTCTAAGTTGCCGGTTAGATTAGGAAAGCTCCTGACTAAAAAAATCTGGTCTGGTGCAATGCTGGAGACTTGCTTTGACAGGCACATGTCATTCTCTGTACACACTAAGTGTGGGTACCCCAGTAACGTGGTAAGAAGACAGCATCCAGATTTAACGTGCCCATTGTAACCCCCTGGTACAGCTGGGCTTGGCATGAACAAACAGCTGAAATACCAAAGCCCCTTCAGCATCTCTGTACCTGCCTAACTCCTGGTAACTCAGCACAGTAACGACCATATGGAGATAAGCACTTACACAGAAGTAAAACCCATTTGTTTCTCCTTTGAAGTGAATCTTCCTCATTCCTTCAGCAACTGCAAGGATGAGCAGGTCACAGCAAGGGCTCTGAATTATCTATTTATTTCCTCCTTTTCACAGTCTACACTGGAAGGCTCCCAAACGAAAGCCAGCCCTTCTGGTGGTATCACATCAAACCAGCATTTCATCTATTGCCTCTTCAGCAAAACGCAGCCTTTTGCAGGTGGAAACTAAACATCAGCGGGAAGCAGCAATCAGGTGAAAGTAGCAACGAATGGGTTAGTAGATACGAAGTGGGTACTCACTACTGCAGCTGCTTAGTTTATCCACAACCACGTATTTAAATGTTCAGGCATTTTAACTACTGTATCATTCTGGCAGGGTACAGCTCTCCGCACTCAGAAGCAGGTTGGAGAGCTGGCTTCAGCAGAGGGTAACACAGCAACCCAGTTAGAAACATGAGTTTCTCTGAGTTCAGGAGCACACGGAAAAGCAATCTGTACGGCAGTACAATAAGCTGTCTCCAGTTTCCCATGCCGGGCATGAATTCTCTTCCCTGAAGACTGGAGCACAGGGAAGCTTTGAAAGTTGCTGGGCTTTTATAAAGAAGTCCAACTTCTGCACTGAAGCAACGAGTGCAAGAAAAAGCTCTTCGTTCTCTGGCTATCTGACAGAAGTGAGTTTACGTAAAGTGAAAGAACTCTACAAGCAACCAAGGTGTACAGAATGAATTTGAAAGATTTTCACAGTAACTCATAAAAACCCCTAAATCAAGCTTTCACGTTCTGTAACTAAGTCTTCACAGTCAGTGTTCAAAGAAAATCTTCTAATTCTGTAACAACTCCAGAGAAGGCCTCCAGGACAGAGTGGCAAAAGAGAAACCATCTCTTTTCTTTTCCTTTTAACAACATACAAATAGAGAGGATTACTCTTCTTGACTGCTGATTTGGGAGTGTGCCATTACGACTCCTCAGCAAATGCAAAATGAGAAAGAGAACTTAATTGAAATAATCCAGAATGACAGATTGCACTGATGGGAGGTGAGGCTGCCAGATAGAGCTGTCACGCACAAATTAATCTTGGGATATAGAAAGGCAAAAAAATCAGGTGCATTTGATCTTTTTTTTTTTTCTGATAGATTATTCGCTATACTTTAGCACAACACAGCAGAATTATTTTTCTGGGCCTATTTTTTCATTTCAAAGTAAGTTTCTAACCTTTGTAAGTGAGAGCACTGCTAGTAACCACAGGGTATTTTATATACGTTAAAAACAGGGGTGCTGCTGATCATAATTCTGCTTCATTATATCCAGGAAGCTTTCGCTAAAGCCTGTGGGTAAGTTCTATTTACCTATAAATGAAAACAAATGCCCAAGTACTAATCCATTATGTTTGACAGTATTTACATAAATATTAGTAAAGACAGTATGCATGGTAATGATGTACAAGAAACATTACCTCCATGCAATCATAACTACCAGCAAGCTTTCTCATAAGGTAAAGCAGTTAAAAGGCAATATTAGACAGTTCAACAGACCCCTTGGGGTTAAACTGCTGAAGAGAAGCCTATTCAGATAGCAATCCCCTACTTACAGGTACAGATAAAGGTCAAATACAAGTGTCATTTGCAGTAATCTTGGAAAAAAAATTAGAAGAAAATGATAATGGAAGTTGCAGCCAGGCTGATCAGCACATCAAATCTCCCCGTTCATCTCAAGAAGTCCCAATTCACTGTAGACAGACAAGTGGAAGCTCTTAATAAGGCAAGTAAACGAAACGTGCCAGAACGGGAGTTCAGATACCATGAAATGAAGGATGCAGGTTTTAGTAAAACACTCTGATTTCAAATGCAAGGAAGCCAAATCAGGTGTTATATTAGGGACTCGAAAAGGAGAAGGGTGTATATCCAGCTGCAGCTGGGATGCTTTGTCCCAGGCAGGGTCTGAGTCAGTACAACAGAACAACAAATCCCCATCACAAAATCCTACATGCAAAACACAGGAATTTATGGAGCCAGTTAATAATCGGCCAACTTCTAATCCAACTTTAGTAATACTACTGATATACCAAATATATATGAGATCATTGATACATTTTAATATAAATATTTACCATGTAATCTGCCAACATAGCCAAACTCTTTGTTCAGTTTAGCAGTTTCTAACAGGGATCATAATTTAGGTGAAGTTCCTGTGAAGTTTAAGACACTGGGATTACACATTTTTCCCCACAGAGAAAAACAAACCTTCACCACTCCTAAAAAACACCCAAGAAGCAAACAGGCACAATGAGCTGTGTAACTTTCGTCTGCGACAGTCACAGACCAGAACCTCATCAGCAGAGCAAAATGATAAAACCAGAGAAGAAAGGTATTTGGAGACATTTTCTCTTTTAATTCTGCATGTGGCTCTTCTACTGTTATTACCTATCAGAAAGATGTTTTTAATTTTTAAGACAAATTTACCATTTTGAGAAAAATGTAACAAATGACTGAATTAAGGAATGAAATTTTTTCGGCAAAATATGCAGCTTATATTGCTTCACGATTTTTCTCTTTTTCTATTGTAAATAATACAGAGCAGAGCTTTACAAGGTTTCTAGATAGGCATTTAATTTTGATGAAGCAGAAATACGAAGATTTTAATACAGCACTTTTGCATTTTAAAAGAACACATAAAACTCAAGTTTAATTATCATCACATTATAATTGGCACAATCCTACGAAAAATGCAGTCTTTCTACATTTAATGAACTCTTAACAAAGAATACAAGACAGTAAAGAGGCATAAATATGCTTAATGTCAGAACTTTCTAAAAATTAATGCTACTGATAGATGATAAAGTTCTAGAAGCTTCACCTTTGAACTCTGATCAACATCTCCGAGATTTATAAAAATAACGCGCAATTCTGCAAGGTCTTGAGAACTCACTCCTCCCTTTTATTGCCACCAAAGGCATTGAAAAAGAGAGAGTTATTGTGACAATCATCCCCGCTGGGTCTGACAGGAGCAGACGTACAAAGCGCAGCCGCAGCCAGCGCTACTGACAACATTACTCCAACAGCTCCAGCTGTCTAGAAGAGCTGGCCCTCCTGCACACCAGGGAGAATTCATCGTTAACTTCTATATTTATCATTAACTTCTATCAGACTTACAGTTTGTAGCTAATTCCAAACTACGACAATCCTCACTTCGGAGTTCAGAGCAATTCTACAGATGGTTTACTTATTGGTTAAACCACAAACACATCACTCTCTTCTGCAGTCTAAAAGGTAATAAACTCTGCAAAGTCCTCATGAAAAACATAATTAAAGGTCTTCAAAGTCTCAGAACTGAAAACATACAAAAAGTATTTATGAGTATCTTTTTCTTTTTTTTTTTTGACGAAAACCAACACTGGTGCATTTCTAACATTAAATACAGTACTGAAACAAAGACTTTAGAGACTCAAGACTTTTAGACAACCAAGTACAATTAAAACAAAATCTTGGACACTGATACAACACATATTTTCAGCTTACTGTAATATTAGATACATAATGTAATCTCTCTTTCTGTATATATACTGGTCACACCACAGAACAGCCCAAACTCGAAGAAAATAAGCCCTAACATTCTGAAATATGTTTATGTCTTACTTATCTTCTCAAGCTTAAGAACAACAATGGACTTGGGGCATTGGCAGCGAATGTAAATCGTTTTGCTTGGAAGTGTTGGTCCCTTTCAGGCTCAGGCTGCTCTGGGGTTCAGGGTTAAAAGGAAGGAGTGCTATTCAGTAGCCATATTAAATTTAGCAAGGCTAAATTAAAAAAAAAAAACAAAAAACAAAAAACCAAAAACACAACACAAAATCAAAACAAGCCAGAAAATAAGAGAGTGCTGAAATACACACTTGTTTAAACATCATCCATGACATGATCCGACTTCAGCAGCTAAATTTAGGCCAGTGCTATACCCCCACTAAGCTGCAGTCTGTACCATCAGGATAAATCAATTTTGTAGGAAGTGTTCCAGTGAAGAAGTCCCCAATTTACTATGTCTCAATTAAGCAGGGCATTCTATCTATAATAACATTTTATAGTTAGATCACACTTCCCGGCCCAAAGCACTTCAATTTTCACATAACATCACTGAACCATAGTGGCCTTTGAAACTCAGGGCAGAACTTCAACTGCCTGGCATAGCACATGGCGGTGGGGAGGTGAGCTGGGGGGGGGGGGGGGGGGAGATGGAAACCTCTGCATTAGTATGTCAGTTAAACCCTTGACTCTACAAAATACATTGTGGCCTCATTTTAGTGTCCACACAAAGCATATTGAATTTTGGTTTTAAATGTCTGCGATAAAAGTAAATGTAAAGAGCATTTCCACCATGGAATGAAAAGCTGAGCCAAGCCTGCTGACTTAGGTCTCAGCCTGCTGTTCCAGGGGGACCAGAGGTCTCTATTTCATTTACATGGCACATAAACTGGTGTCAGAACAGCCTAACGCTCTCTCTGAAAGGGGAGCGAGGTCCTCCGTGTTTCCGAGCAGCTGTTTAAGTCACGCTTTGCCAGAAGTGCTGCTCTAAGCCTGCAGTCTCTGACTGACCCTTGCACTAAAGCATCCATCCAACCAGCAGCTCCAGGGCAACGCTGACTGCAGCCCAGGAGAATATCCTCTATTTTCAGAGCTCCGCCACCAGCCCGCAGCCGTAACTCCTTCACGGCACCCTGCACCCCGACTCTGGGGACGTGCGCAGGCTGACCGAGCCCGCTCTCTGCCCCACCACCTCCCCATCATCGTCACCAGCCAACACCTTCCCACCAGACCACAGGGGCTCCACAGTGGTCACCTCCTCCTGCAGCGCTGGCGTGTTAAACACCACCAACTCAGCAAGGTACATATAAACACACACGTGTAATATCTTTACTGACATCTCCAGAAATTACGCACTTCTTGGACATGCCACAGCCTACAAAGTGAAAGTAGGAAACCACTTTCTGGACATTTAATAGACCAATTTTAATAGAATAATAGGTCAGCATATGCAGGAATCACGTATTCCTCAAATCCGCACCCCCGCCCCCAAAAGAGACACTCAGACAACCAACCTTTGTATTTTCAGATCACATAAAGCCTAGTCTATAAATGGAACTAATTTTCATCATTCAATCATATAGCATTTTTATTTCACAAAATATGCCAATCAAATTGTTATTATTCCAGAAATCAAGAACTCAGAGAGATTAATTAGAGAAGTTTTACTCAGTTCTGACAAGTAGCTTAACTTCAAAAACTATATGATTCAACATTTGGGGGCAGGAGAGACAACATCTATCACATCTGGAAATAAAATTACTCTCTGTTTTGAAACAGGAGTCATACATTCTCACAAGTGGCTTAAAACAACTGGAACTAAAAAATGCAAAGCTCACTCTACCATTTTCTAAAACCAATTAAAACATCTGGCAAGAGAAAATAACAAGCATTCTCCAGCGATGGATAAGGAACCTACTCACTGTTCTACCAAAATCTCCATAAACATAAGGAACTGATGTTAGAAAAGTTTTACATTTTCGATCAGATTCATATCCTTCTTGAACACAGTTTACAATACATTCTTTGGTGTGGAAAAAATAAGATACACCAAAGCATCGGTGATTCAGGAAACATTATGTCTGACAGTTATAGTTATGCTACAGGTGAAATAGCGGGGGTGGTGGTGGAATTTAGGATTAGTTTTAGGATAAGTCCCATTTAAGCTTCTGCACCTACATTTTGTAGAGTTATCTAGGTTGCTATATTACCAGTTGTAGGAAGTGTATTTCTACCTCCTGATTTTGGCCTGATTCAAATACTTCAAGCACTAAAAAAAAACCCCACACAACAAACCAGAAAAAATTCCATGTGCAGAACAAATAGAGAATATCCTGCAATAAATCTTTCTTCACCAATGAACATTCTCCTCTTGTGTTCTCCTAAGAGAGAAGAATAGTAAAAAGAACCCACTTTTTAAACAAACCACAGTTTTTCCACTTTAAAATACAGATAGATGCCTCACAACAATTCAGAGTACCCAGGTGCAAAAGAAGAATCCCATCCTCATAAGAAGGTGATACACTAGGACTGTCTTAGAAAAAAACCCAACCCAAGCACCAAACCACAGGCCCTATATACAACCTCTGAAGAGTGACTGGAGAGAAAAAAACCCAAAACAAGGAACATGAGCACACTAAGTCCGGGATGACTTTTTTTCATAGTCAAACCATGCAACAGAAGGAGGAATGGGAAGGAAAGGAGAGTTAGTAGAGATGAAATAAGAGGAGAAGCCACTCATTAGCAAACCCCTCAATTCCTTTTAACCATGCATAATGTGGGAAAAGCGTCGCTACTGCCAAGAAAAAATTCACAGTCAAACTTCTGGACAACTGGGACCACTCCACGTTATACCCGTGACATTACAGAGTCTCAGTGCGGGAAAGATTACAAGGAAGACTTTCTCGTAAGCTTCATAACTTCCATAACCTCCTTCCAGCCTCTTCCCAGAGACTGACAAAACCCAACTTGTTCTTCTCCTACCAGGATGCTTTCTTAGAGCTTAGTGCAAACATCAATCAACATTTAATTCCCTTCTGAGTGCACTAGCAGCCTGACTTACAGCAACACCTGAGTGAAACTCAGCCCAGGCAAGGCAAAGATGGTGTTTGTGGGAAGCAGAGAATCTCCCCGTCCATCAAATACCACTGTCCTCGGTGTGCTCAATCAACCAGCATTCCCTGTACTTCTGGTCACACTGAAAGGAACGCTTCCTACTAAAACGTAGCTGAGGCACTGCAAACTCACCGTAAAACCAAAAAAAAAAAAAAAGCTTCTAACATTAAAGGGATCTAATCACTCCAGTATAAAGGAGCCCAGGTACAGCCACTGTGCACAGACCCCAGCGTACAGCCACCGGCATCCTCTTTTCTCACTGTTACAATGACTACACTGCCTGGGAAATCTTCTACAGTAGAGCTTAGATCCTTGGAGAAAAAGCTGTCACTAATCCAACCCTAAAGCTGTGTACACATTGCCAGGTTAAATAAAACATAAACAGAAACCAAACACTTTCTGGAAGAACAAAAACCTGTCTCTTCCTCTTACATTTCCTCATAGCTGCAACTACAGGCAGTCAGAAGATTGGGGTTTCATTGCCCTTTTGCACAGCTCTTGTTAAATTGAGGCTGCAACGCAGCTTCCATATTGAACAGCTGGGCGTAAACCTGCATTTTATGTGCTGTTAGGGTCAAATGAATCCCTTAGAGTGAAACAATGTGGCATGATCCAGTTGGGAAAATCTGCACATCCAGGTCCTCTGCTGGTGCTTGCCTTCCTTTGCCTTTGCATGTGCTTTCCTTTCTGATCTTCAGGCAGGACTACGCTTCCAGTGTCACCCTTAGGAGAAATTTAAGTCACTCACGCTGGAAGTATTTGATTTGCTTTGTAAATCATGGTTCAGTTTCTCTTTTAGTGAAAGTGGGGGGGGGGGGGGGGGCAGGCGAGAGAAAGAAAAGGAAGTTTGGAACAATTAATCCATTCCGTTAGTGGAAGGCTGCTACAACGGTTTGATCAGGCTCTTGTGGAGCGTTTGGGATTCAGAGCAGACAACTCTCTGCAGCAAAATTAGCTATTCATCTCCATTCTTCTGTATATAAATGAGCAAACAAGTTACAGCCAAAGTGTCTGCCTGCATGGTCTGCTTAGTAATTCTGAATGCAGGACTATCCAGTGCACAGACACCCGGAATTAATGTTGAAAATACCCTGGCAGTCAGTTATTACTACTGATAAATATTAAACTGGATGACAGACTGTACTATAAAAACTGTGAAACTAAAGAAATATAATGGCTGGGTTTTGAGCCAGAAAGACATGTCCTTTAAAAGATAAAACAAAATTCTTCAGTAGGTACAGATATGGGAATAGTTACTGATTGATCAGAAGAAACTTCAAAGGAGATGAGTCTACAAAGCAAAGAGATCCATCATATAAATCTGAACTCATTAATAAAGCTTATACTGTATAATTATTGTACCATGTCAAGGATGCTGGCAGTACTTATTAATATGGTAAAGGGATGTCCTCCATTCAGTGGATCTCTAAATCCAAAAAAAGCCATATTTGTTTATTTGGTATACTATTCATCTTGTATTAGTACACTCTATGCTCGGATCAGAAAGCAACAAGGTTTGATTCAGTACTTCGTCCCTCCTAATTTTGGACCGGACTCTGAAAGCTCAACTTCCATACAAGTGCTGAGTGTTGTGGTATGTGTTTCTGTACCAAAAAGTTAAATCATGAACAAATGGCCTGATCTCAGGAGAGAAAATGACGTCCCATCCCAAATTATGTGCAATCTTAGAATAATCTAGAGAAGACTTCTTTCATGGTGTCCACAAAGGCCATAAACAGCAAAAGGAGATCCAACACGCTGCTCTTATTGTCACCTGCTCCATAAAAACTTCCACATTTCTCAATTACGCCATGATCAGACAGACTGTATCACAGTGGTCCTGCAGGAGGGAATGAACTCATGCTGATGAGATCAGAGCACGAAGTCAGTGTTTGAATCCAGCCGTCCAGGAGATGATGTGGTAGACAGTTCCCCTGAGGGCTGCCTTCATAAGTTTGAAAGCCGAACTACAACACACATTGCATGTAGAGTTATGTTTGAACCCACAGTGCATGGTGTCCTTTGAGCCTGAGCAGTAAGTCTGGTGTGGCAGGTATTAGACGTCCTTGCCTCTAGCAGCAAGTTCTTGGAGTCTCTTCAAACTAGGGCTGAGACCCTGCTGACTGGGAGCTAGGTCCTCAAGTTGTGGGGAAGCACATCCACTGAGGAGAAACTATAAGACAAACAGCTTCTGACTCACTCGTGTCTTCTACTAGTGGAAAACTCTAAAATGATTTTTGTGTCTATCTGAAAATAGCCCAGCAAAACTGGCTCCTAGCCCAGCCTGCTCCAGGGATGCAGCTCAGCTGCATCAGTGGCAACCCCAGAAGCCCGCTGCCTGGCGTGTGCCTGTCCCCGAGCACGCGCATCGGAAGGCAGACCCAAAGCCCAACAGCAATCACTTAATGCACCGCTGGGGAGTGCTCAGATCCTTACGAACAAACCTCTTTACGGATGCTCTATAAACAATGATGCTGCCTGTAACAAGTTCATCACCCTCTAACCAAGCTGCAGGTATACTGGAATGCTGCTTTACAGCAAGGCTGTATTGTACCTATTTGTTTAGGTAGGAACGGTATCTTTTGTTAGAAAAAAAGAAAAAAAAAGCTTCTGGGCACAAAAATTACTTTGAGTACCAGTTTGACTAATAACAAGCTATTAAAGCCATTTATGTAGCTGGAAAAACAAGCAAGCTTTTAGTCAGAAGATCTTGTTGCCCAAAAGCTTGGCTTTGGTTTCGGTTCAGTTCTTTTTGCCAAACTACCTCTGTCACCCCAGCAAAAGATACTACCTCTGCTAACAAGCACTGCCTCACTTCTATTTCTAGACTCATCACAGTTGCAGAAACACTACCAGCACACATTTCTTCGCTATTTCTCAGGGAGGGCTTTTCTGACTCACTGGTTTAACATACTGGATAATATACTGGATACAGGCTTATCCTGCCTTATCTTAGATCAGATTAAATTCAACCATACATATCGGAACCTATCAGCTGGCAAGTATTGCCTGGCTGCTCAGTTCAGTAAATCAGTTACAGATTATGATAAGTCATATACGCAAAGCAGATGAGGCTTTCTATATACCCCTTTGAAGTGTCTGGATGTCTGAAGCTTCTACACCTCTTTGCTTTGCAACCCATGGTGCTACAAATGATTTGGTTATTTTCACATACAAAATGCACAAAATGCCACAACCTTGCTCACAACAAGAGATCAATCTAAAGCAGACAGCCGTATTTTGGATCTCCTCTTTAATACAACCGATAGGTAACCAGAAGGCATTTTCTGTCTCAGTGAAAAGGGTTAATTTCCATAGAAAAGTCCTGCTGATCTGCTCACATTTATCAAAAGTATGGTATAACTGATCGTGAGACTAACTACAGGGCCAGCACGTGCCTGCATATCTTAAAGGAATTTCTAAGGTCTTCTAAACAACTTTAAAGGAATAATTCATTATAACAATAAGGTGTCAAGCAAGATACAATAGCATAGAAATCAAGTTTCTGAACAAACCTATTCACTGTCTCTCTCTGCCATTCTGATGATAAATCTCTCCTTCAAGTATGCCTGCCCCTGTCAGCACTGTTGCTCTTACCTGCCAAAGTGTGCCATCAACAGATACTGTCTTTGTGGATGGCCACAGTGGCTGTGGGCTGCCATACAATTTTTAACCAATACAAAGCCTCAAGCAGCTCAGTAATAACATTACGCATCATACTTACCGTAAGGTTCAATGACAACATGGTGCACCTTTTCAAGTTTACACAGTGTGTGTTTAAAGTGCCCTTTATCAAGCCTTGAAAGGAAGTAATTTCTTTAACATGGGTTCTCCAGGAAACAGAAACTCTCCTTCGGCAAAAAATAACTTCAGCCAGCTGGATTATCGACAAAAATGGATATTCATATACAGTGAAAGCTGAAAACGGAATTTTATTACGATTTACTAGATGTTCTCCAAGTACTTACTCATTTTCCATTTCCCAGGTATTTCTCAACAGAAACCAGTCTTGCTCTGGAAATGGACTAACAGACTTCCAGTATCCCCCACCTCCCTGCTATGTATTTCTAAATAATAAGCAAGCAATATTGGCCTGAGAACATTCCTGTCACTATGGCAATACTAATAAATTAATTATGCCAGAGGCTGCTCCCTGGCATTGAGCGTAAGCGGCACAGAACAGCATGTGCCACCATTATTACTGCGGTGTAGTTCTCCCTGTAGTTACGCCCTTAACCTCCACAACAGAAGGTGCCATGTCCAAAAAGCCCTGTGGGGAGAGACCACAGCCCATGCCAAAGCCCAACCTATGGCCAGGATTTATCTGGGAAAGTGTAAAGTGGCACATGCAAACACCATTCTAACTATTCAGCTACGTGGCCCTGTCAAATTCTCGTCTTTGGAAGCATCATGTGGTACTGCTTAATTTACAGGGGCTTCCAACTGAACGGTGCCTAAAACAATAGGATTTTGTTGAGAAAGTCTGTAACAGCTTCAGTGCGAATTAATTGACAACAGCAATAAAAGCTTTGATAACAGAAGTTTTAGGGTGTTAAGTCTATCATCATCCTGTGATTCATTCTACACAGAACATCAGTAGAAATATCACGTGTAGAAAGATCCATAAACGTGGCCCTTTAAATACATCTAACAACAGTCAAACAATTTCTGGTCAAAATGCAAACACATCCTTTAAGCACAACTTCTTCACAGGAAGCCTCACACTAACAAATTGCTGGAAGATGGAAAGGTGTATCAGAGAAGTTACAGAATTACAGAGCAGCTGAAGCTGGAAAGGACCTCTTGAGGTCATCTAGCCCAGCCCCCTTCTCAAGCAGGGTCACCTAGAGCAGGTTGCCCAGGACCGTGTCCAGCTGGGTTTTGAATACCTCTGAGGATGAAGGCTCCACAACCTCTCTGGGCTGGGCAACATGTTCCAGTGTTCGACCACCCTCACAGAAGTGTTTTCCTGTGTTCACACGGAATTACATGTGCTCTATTTGTGCACCCTGCCTCTTGCTCAGTCTAGGTTCCTCTTCTGCATTGCCTCCCACCAGGTATTTATACACATTGGTAAGATAGCCCCTCAGCCTTCTCTTCTCCAGGCTGAGGAGTCCCTGCTCTCTCAGCCCTTCCACGCGTCTCTTAACCATCTTTGTGGCCCTGTGCTGGACTCGCTCCAGTAAGTCCATGTCTTTTTTGTACTGTGGAGCCCCAAACTGGACTTAGTATTCCAGATGTGGCCTCATCAGTGCTAAGCAGAGAGGATGACCTTCCTCCACCTGCTGGCAATATTCTTCATAATGCAGCCCAGGATGCTGTTGGTCACTTTTGCCATAAAAGTGCATTCCTACCTTGTGGTCAGCTTGGTATCCAGCAGGAACCCCAGGTCCTCTTCTGCCAAGCAGCTTACCAGCTGGCCAGCATGCAGCCTGTACTGGTACATGCTTTCCCCTCCGTAAATCCATGCTGACTATTCTGGATCACCTTCTTGTCCTTGTTGTGTATGGAAATTATTTCCAGGATTAGTTGCCCCATCACCTTCCCAGGGATCAAGGTGAGGCTGACCAGCCTGTAGTTCCCCAGATCCTCCTCCTTGCTCTTCTGGAAGACAGGGTGATACTTGTCTTCTTCCCCACTTTCAGGAACCTTCCCAAATTCCCATGACCTTCCAAAGATAACTGAATAGCCTCACAATGATACAAGCTAGTTCCTTCAGCACTCATAGGTGCAACCTATAAGGCCCCATGGAGTTGTTTACATCTAGTTTGTTCAAGTGTTCCTTAACCTGATCGTCCTCCACTAAGGGCAAGTTTTCTTTGCTCCAGACTTTCCTTCCGGTATCAGGAGCCTTGGATTCCTAAAGGCGAGTCTTACCAGAGAAGACTGAAGTAAAGAAGGCACTGAGTATCTTGGCCTTTTCTGTGTCCTCTGTCAGCAGTGGTACTGCACCATTTAGCAGGGAGTCCATGTTTTCCCTAGTCTTTCTTTTGTTGCTGATGTACTGGTAAAATCCTTTCCCGTTGCCCCTCACATCCTTTACCAGATTCATCTCCAGGTGGGCTTTGGCTTTCCTGACCCCATCCCTGCACAGCTGAACATTGTCTCTGTATTCCTCCTGGGTCACCTGTCCCCGCTTCCAGCTCTTGTAGACTCCCTTTTTATGTCTGACTTCAGTCAGAAGCTCCTTGTTCACCTTCATGCAGGCTGCCTGCTTGTTGGGATGGACCAAATTAGAGCTTGGAGAAGGCGACCCTTGAAGATCTCCCGGACTGCTCTTCTCTCCAGGACCATGGAATACCATGTGCTTCTTCCAAACAGATCCCTAAGCAGACCAAAAACTGCTTTCCTGAAGTCTAAGGCTGTGATCCTATTTCTTACCCTGCTCCCTCCTCTCAGGCTCCTGCTCTCCACCATCTCATGGTCACTGCAGCCAAAGCTCCTCCTGACCTTCACATGCCCAATTGGCCCTTCTTTGTTTGTAAATATGACATCCAGCAAAGCATCTCATTTCATTTGCTCCTCCGTCACCAGTGACACGAAATCGTTGCTTTGTGTTGCACACCAGCAGGCATCACAGTGTTCTCAACCCCCATGAGCACCAGGGCATGCGAATGTGAGGCTACTCCCAGATGTCTGAAGGTCTCATCTACTTCTTCCTGCGCAAGTGGCCTATAGCAGACTCACTACAGCACGACCCATGTTGGTTTACCTGCCAATCCCGGCTCACGAGCTCTGAGCTGGCTCACCACCCATCCCCACAGCAGAGCTCCTTGCTTCTCAGCTGCTGTTTCACAGAAAGGATGACTCCCCTTCCTCGCCTTCCCCGGCTGTCCTTCCCAAAGAGCCTGTGTCCCTGCATCGCAGCACTCCAGTTGTGTGAGCTATCCCAACACGTCTCCATGACCCTATTCAGGTTACAGCCCTGTAACTGCACACAGATACACACACATTGCTCCTGTTTGTTTCCCATACTGTGGTAATTAGTGTGGAGGCATTTCAGAGAGGCACCTAAGCATTCTGATTGCCCAGAAAGGGTAGGAGAGCTTTCCGTGTACAGGATGTCCCCCAGGCACTTGCTTTTTCACATGGCCATGCCCTTCAGGTGATTCTACTTCAGCCTTGCGTTGTTGATTGCCACGGCCCAGCACCCCAAACCCTCGACATGCCTGCTGTGTCCACCACTATGACTGTCCAGGAGTCTCTGCCGTCTTTTCTATTTAAAGCTTTTCTCACCAGGCTGGCCAGTCAAGTTTTCTTTGACTTTCCCTAAGCACCTGCTGCTAGCCACTGGCTGGTGTCAGATGCGAGCATATGGGCTGGATGGACTTCTGGTCTGAGCAGCAAAGTTGTACTTACACTCTTAGATGGACAGATGAGCATTATAAAGAAACACATTTTTTCCTAAGCAAACCAAGAAGCTTATATTGCAAAAATCTCTCTCATATCAAATGAAAAAATGACTGATTTATAAGTCTGATTGATTACTTTTTCCTACAAGGATTTACTACATATATGCTAAACATGGGAACAAGCAAACAAAGAATACTCTCTGCTGTTCTGTTAAATGCCTTTGAGCAACCCATAGTGAAAGCATAGAGATTTCATGCTTCTGGTCACAGGTGTTGGGTAATAAAAGTACTGAGATTAAACAAAAAAAAAAAATCTACTCGTTATTTCCAAATACAGCCTTACTGCAAATGCAGAGCTTTATAGTATCTAATAATCCACCTCTAACCTTAGACACACATTTTCAGAATAGCTTGCATTATTAAATATATGCCAGACAACACAGCCCTTTTACAAAATAAACGGAACTGAATGGAACCAACCACATAAAACAGATTAAATACAAGACACTGTATGAGCAAAGTGCTGCTGCTCATTATAGGCCAAACAAGGTTTTGTAATAAATTGGTTTTAAGTTAACTACCTCAAAGAAAGGCCATGCTTTTTCAATACATACATATGTATGTATATGAACAATAAATCAGATACAGGATATATGACTTCATTTCCTAAACACGATATCCTCTAAGGAAAGACACAATGCTGGCAACAAAATGGAATAGTGTGTGTAAGATGTTTAGCCATTAACTATATACTCAGACCCAGAACAAGAAAAAATAATAACTATTATTATGATTATTCATGTTTACCTTGATTAAGATATGCTTGACCACAGGTCAAGATTTTTCAGAAGTCTAGGGATGAGTGCTTCTTTTCTTAGCATAAACACTAAACACTTCACATGTCCATAAGCTCTGAGACACCCTCTTTGAAGCTTTATACACACATGCAAAATTAGTTGTTACTTAAAAAAAACGTATCAAATGTGAAAAATGAAGACACAGTAAAGTGTTTGGGGTAAAACAGACTTCTAGAATATTAATTGTGAGAAAATGTTTTGGGGGTATAGGTGGAATAAATCATTGAATTATAAGCAATTTTGCCTGAGAAATTAAAAACAAGATCTCTTTATGCAACTTAGCAGAAGATATATTAAAATAAACTATGGTCTGTTGCAAAGGAGTTGAATTTTATAACTTGGTTTTAACCATTTCAGACTCCTCTCTTGACTTCAGTCTAAAAGGTGGGGGTTTGTTCCACTTAACTGAATGGAAAAATAATTATTTAATCTCCAAAAGAACTTTCAAAGAAATACGTTGAACACCAAGGGCTAATTTTGTAGCAAATAAGATTTCTCTAAAGGTCAGAACAGGTCTTACTGCATTTTCACATTCACTACATGTGCACAACACTGATTTTTCTTGATTTATCAGTACACAGAAAGCGACGCAGCTGCTCTCTGCCTCATAATATTCCCCATGGGAGAGTACAAAAGAGAGGACAAGTGAAATGCAATCCCTCAGTTCCCCCATAAAACCAGAGTCCTGGAAAGCGATAAGCCAGTGCCACTTCAACTGCCGTGGGTTTGGGTACAGACTTGGATCTTGCTGAAGTGTTGTCCTGGAGATGAACAGGAGAAGAGCTGAAAATTCAGGATCACCAGAGGAGAAAGATACCTGGGACTCAGACCGGACTCACCCCTGCCCAAGAGAAGCAGTCTCAGGGACCGGAAAAAAAGACCTAGCTTCTTCCTCAGCTTCCCAGGCTCTGGGTACCAAGCAAGCTCCCACAGTACCAGAGGAAGACTGACTGTTACCTGCTTAGCATAAGGCTGCCTTGCAATGTCCATCAGTTAAGCCTCATCAAAACCTTACCCACAGGCAAGCTGAAGCCAGGCCACGTGACTCATCTGACGAGTGTCATACTTGGTCCCACCTCTGCTTCACTGAGCATTTCATTCACGTTTATGCAACACGGAGCAGTGCCATCACGACCAGGAATGTCAAGTGCTGGGTGATGTTGCACGGGAAACAGGAATCATGGCCTTACCTCACCAGGCAGAGGACAAAACTGGCCAACGTGACAGCATGAATCACTTTGAAAAGCAAATGCAGTTTCCTGTCTTCAGGCAGTTTTGTGAATTTACCTCTGAACAGGCTACTTTGCGTAGAAGAAAGTGAATTTTGGAGTACTTTTTGTTCCAGTCAGGGAAAAACAAGGAAGAGAAAAAACAGTAACACAAATTATATTCTATTTGATCGAAAATAGCAACCAAGCTGAAAAAAACAATTCTTCACAGAGTATAGCTGCAAGTTCTCACGCAGCCTGTTAACTGTAACAAAATATATGAGACCCTCCCATGCAGAAAAGACTACTTCATCCCTAGAGACTACTTCCATCAGAAGACAGATCAGGCTAAAAATCTGAGCCCGTCATTAAGGACAACTATCTATAAAAGTGAAGACCCGAGTAGAGGGCTGCGAGAAGCCTGAAACCTATATGGTTTTCAGCCACCATGTTTGGGTGCTGTGCGAAGCCCAGCTGCTGCATTGCAGAGCAGAGCAGAGCACAGGTTTAATCCGCCCAGCTCACATCAGCTTAAACCTGGTGCTGCCACAGCAAGATTTGTACTGGTACCTGAGCCAGCTCATTTAAGGCTGACTGGGATACGCTGACCACAGGATTCACAGCAACCATTGCCGTGACTGCAGTGCAGGCAGATCCCTGTTTTTTGATCAGGTCTTTTTTTCTTCATGAGTCATGACCAAGACCCCAATCCAGCAAAATGACCCCATAACACTTTTGACTAAGAGAAGTGCATCAAAGTTCCCATAATGAACTCAGCAAGCCTAATTAAGCAAAATAAGTGCTCAATTATTTGCAGTTTGGGATCTCCTATGGAGCTGAAAGGACATCCGTTCACATCCATAAATGTTTAAGGGTGGCTGATTGCAGAACAAAGCCAGCAAGGCTACAGGCAGCCAGCTTACCATTCACAAAAACCCAAAACACACTTCGACTATTATCTCTGATTAAAAAGTAAAAATTAAAATGCCTCCATGATAGCTATGGACAAACATCACAATGCTGAAGCCTCTTCTCCACTTAAACTAGGGAAGGATATTTTCAAGCTCAAGTGGCTGACAAAACAATGAATGCACACAGAGGAAAAGATGGGGGGGGGGAAATCAACTGTTATGCTGGGAGTAACGAAATGCTGCAATAGTACAACGCATGGGAGAGGCAGTAAAATATAACAAGTGCTTTTGTGTCATCTCTGTTGGTGTAAATCAGTGGGACTCTGCTGACATTAATGAAGATAAGCTAACTTATGGCAGAGAATCTGGTTCTTTATCTGCTATGATGATGACTGATGTCTAAATTCAACTACAGATTTCATACAATTATAATTAAGGGCCTATAATAACATACAGTACAAACGTAGTCTGTGCAGGAGAGTTGTACTGTTGCATTCATCTTGCAGCCTCACATTGTCAGTGGCACTGGTATACATAATTAAAATATTAATAACATGTCTGTGAAAGGTAGCAACACAGCATGAAATGAACACTTTAGAACTAACTAGTAGCAGTCACATTTGAGGACAACTAAATAATATCATTTTTTTAAGACAAATTTTGATTCGGTTACCAAGAATTGCAATATTTAACTCACCTCATGCCAACCCTGAACTCTCACAATGTTTTAATAACACCAACATTAATAACATTTGCAGGTAACACATGGCTATGTGTTTTGGGTGTTTGATAAGGTAAAATATTAACATTCATGTTGCAGACCTAATGGCCCTATCCATTTGACAAACATAAATAGAGTTTATAAGCAAAGAATTTATAATAAAACCAGACAGCATCCAGATCAGCATTTAAGGAAAGAAATTCTGTAGAACCATAGCAAGGATTATTACAGGTCATAACCAGATCACAAGTCAATGCCACGGCATCACAAAAAAAATACAGATGACATTTGTTACTTCCTCTGTCCTCCATCTTTCCACATCGCAACTCCTTGTTAGATCAATTCTTCTCCACCTAATCCTCCTCCTCTACTGTTTCCTAATGACTGTCTTGTACTCAGGTAATCCAAGTGTTGCCATTCACACTGGTTCCTCCTCAAACTGTGCTGTCCCTACACTTCCCTAGCTTCCTCGTCAGCTCTCCATTCTGATGCCTAGCAGTCATCATTGGCATACTTCTGTTTAGCCATCCAATTTTTGGACACACTGCATGGATGCTCTTTTGGCGATTTCAGTTTCCCCATTCTACTCAGCATGACAATTTATAAAAATTTCAGAAGGCTCTTAACATGGGAGAACTTCACAGCAACATCAGAAATGACACCCCTGGCTGAAAGGTGATGTGTGGGTCACCTTTCAAGCATCCATCTCAAAGACTGCAACCAAGCTTTGTAACAATCTTTGGCAAAACAAGTTCTGTTTTCCCAGGAAAGGGATGATGTTTTTCAAAATACCAATTAGGTCTCAGAAAAGCAAGGGGAACAAAAAAATTGAGCTCAGCCAAAGAAAGCATGGTAAAGTTACAAATAACTAAAAAATGTCTGTAGATCAGAGGTATTCAGCAGCCCTCATAAAGGTGATGAGACCAAGCAGAGCTTGGTACTTTCATTTCAGGTTTTCTGAGATTTTGCAACTTGCATAAAGCAGTACATCTTCTGAAGAAAAATCTACATTATCTGGCTTAGATAGCAATCCTCATTTGCTGGAGAAAAAGTACACGTAAATAAAGATACTACAGTTCCTGAAGTACTGTTAGAAAGGATTCAAATACAATAGTGATAATGCAAAATTGGAATCCAAATGTCACTGAAAAAAGAAGACCAAAGATTTTCTTCTAACATATGACATACTGTGTATTTGATGGTTATGGACAGAATTTGGAATTGACACTTCCTAGGACTACGCAGTAACTTCAGTTTTCGTAACTGATCATTTTTATGTTCTTTTCTTAATGGGCAGATAGATTGAGGTTCCGCTAATCGACCATGAAAAACTACTGGGCCTGTTAAGAGAAAGAGCTGGCTGCAATACACAGCAGAGTGAGAAGTGCCTCAAGTTACAGAGAGTGTGGTGAGGGCTGGCTGGGTTTCACGGGCAGGTGAGGGGCAGCCATGTGAAAGATAATGACCACAGAAGCCCTGCCAACCCTCGGGGAACTGAACTCAGAAGGCCAACAGTGCTCAAGGGACTGTATCGGTCTTACTACGTAAGGCTGACGGTATCTAGGTGAGGGTGTCACAAATACCAAATTCAGGTGCAGATGTCACAGAATTGGAGCCAATCAGGAAAAGTAATCAGGGGTGCGACCCTGGAGAGACCAGGGCCAAGAGTCTGCCGTGGGGAAGACCGTAGGTGTGGATCAGCTACTGGAGAGACCCATTCCTGCACATGTATGAGGAGGCTGTGTGTGCACCTGTAAGCACGACCCTACAGCAAGCACCCTGATTTGCTGACACATAGGAACAGGATCAGGCCATTTGTACTGGTCTTGTTTATATGCATGCTGTTTGTGTTGATGTAGTGCCTGTAAAGGCGCTGGCTGCCTGTATGCGTGACTCTGGTGTTTGGCTGTGCCTGTGCAGAGCATGTGTGTGTGTGCGCACACGTGGGTATCACACGCTCAGCCTCACGGTGAGCTGGACCTGGGGACTGTGAACTGCAGCAGCGTGGTGTTATCAGTCCGGGATGGGAGGAGTCTCCTTTGGTCTAGATGGCCACCAACTTGTCCTCTCTTAAAGCATCTTCTACATTTGACTAGCATTATTTCAGTTGTGCTACTTTAATTGAAACAATAACATATACAATATATGAGATAAGAATGAAAAGGTCTGAGAACTCACAAAGAGGATTAGTATTACATACTTGAGGATAGGGAGGGAAAAAAGACCCTGGCCCCACTAGAACAGAAGTCTGGCGCCGCATGTAAAATGCACACCAGAACATGCTGCCCGTACGTAGCCTGTTGTCTTGCTCCAATACCATCACTTGTTTGACCCCACTTTACATCTGTACTTCCTTGAAATATTTTGTAAGTGCAGCTCCTCCTTGGGTACTTGTGGTAGGTACTGTAGGGCCTGCGCTGCAACTTCCCAAGCTATTGATGGGCTTGTTCAGGAAGCTGTTGTCTGTGACTGCCAAGAAAAGTGTGCTATTGATATTGAATGCTGAAAATAAAAGTCAGTCTTTAAAACAAACAAACAAAACCACCAAAACCCAAACCCAACCACCTATGTGAAGGTAACTCATAGTGTTAGATGAAAGAACTACTTTATTATTACACAGGATGCCTCAACTATGGAGGCTTTAGCAACTTGTGCCATATACATGCCAAATGAATTCAAATTGTTGTTTTTTGAGTCTCTGAAGAGCTGTCAAACCAGGACATTTCCAAAGCACTACCATTTATAATATTGGCACTAAAAGTCTACTCACTCAAAAATGTCACAGCCCCCTACATCATTTAATATATTTACTACAGTTATGAAGAAGTTCACACGAGCACCTGGATTCCCTAAATGGCGCTTCAAAAAAATGGTATCAGACACCAGCTATTACTTTTTTATAGCTGGGCACAAGAGGGGAGCCAACATATCCTGATGAAATTAATAACGGTTATTATCAGAAAACAGTATAAAACTCAAAAGTGCCAGCAAGAAATATTGCTGATTCATTGAACTTGTCCTTGTATTTGCAGCCCACTTCAGTGTTTTTCACTTTAATAAGATAGATGATAACATCCATTTTCCAGAAAAACATTTTGTTGATACTATGTATAAACACTTAAGGAAAAATATTTCCTCTCCTATCTTTCAGTGAAAGTATTTGTTTAAATAGAGTTATAATTCATCATTCTGCGACAGCATTTAGAAAAGTGCATTTATACAGTTATCTAAAAGCCTGGTCAAATTGTATCATCTCCCTGAATATCATTCCATTGAAGAACTTTTATTACCCACACGCTTACTAAAAACACTGATCTTCATTCCACTTCTTATGTGGTAATCTAAATTGCCTGAGTAATCCATCTAACAGACATAATTAAATATGTTTCATTAATATCTGTAAAAGGTTCCAAGGGCATGCAGTGGATTGAAGTCTGGTTTGCAAATGTGTTGCTCAGATTTCATGATCTACATGCGAAAAAAACAAGTCAAGTGCCACTTTACTCAAGGAAAACAGGAAAGGAATGGATCTGGTTTGCCATCATCTCCAATCCCTTGCTATTTTACACTGTATCATATAACCTCCTTTAAATACTTACCAGTGATCAGCATAAACCCATTTTGGATTACTCAATCCAGTGCTATAACTGAAAGCTTGCGAATGAACTCCATTGCTTTAATGTTTAAGTGTCTTCTCCCTTGCAATCTAAACATAAAGTCCATTTAGGTCTTTGCCACAAAGAACATTTTTTGTTTTAAACAGCTCTCATTTCTTCCTAGTGTTTATTCCCTCTTGATCTTTGTCTTGCTGTATTAGACAAATCTAAGTCTTCTAGTCTCCCCTCATACAAAGATTTTTAACCCTCCCCTAATCATCCTAACAGCATTTTCTGCATTTGTTACAATTTGAATCCCCTCTCTGAAATATGTCTAACCACAATTAATAATATTTCCATCTCTCCATGATGGAATTTGCCATCGATTTACCCAAATGACAACACTTAGATGTTTCTCAGCAATTCAAATAATAAATCAAGATTCCTCTCCTCAGTCATTTTGAACATGTATTTCTAGATCATTGGGAAGATTTTGTTAATAATCCTCAGTCACGTCTTTGAATTTTACTGTTTTCACATATGTTCTTTACACAGCACCCCCATTCCTCCTTCGCTTAGCCATTATATGGATAAAGAGCCACCTGCAAGGTCTCTTAACAGTTTCTTTTAAGAAGCAACTCAGGCTGAATTTCTGCAAATCTCACTTCACCCTCTAGTTTCTGCTTCTCAAGAAACTTTGTATGTTGGTCAGTGTTTTTAACCTTTTCTTGTACATTTGTTGTTTTTTTGCCATGTCTTCACTGATGTGGTTATTCAGTTAATTATGCCTTTGTTCCCCCAGTTCTCCAGTGCATGCACATGATCAAGATTTGAGACTTCATAAACTAGAATATAAACACAGATGATGAAAAATGTCTTCTTTAAAAACATAACACGTTTTTTACAGTTCTTTTCTTATTATCAGCAAGAATCATTGTACAAATGGAGGATATACACATGTGTGCGTATATATACACACACGTATGTGAGTGTGTGTGTGTGTATCTCTGCCTCCCTCTCACACTCACACACAACTCTATTCCATCATGCTAAATCTTGAAGCTGGTACTTCCAAAAGGAATGAAACACTCCCAGCTTTCTCTGCCTCTCTCTCCTCACCCTCTGAGTTTCTTCCCTGAGAACTCCTCTTAGTCTCATATACCTCCACATTTAGCTCTCCAGTAAAACCAAGAATTTTCAGATTTATTGAAAGTGGTAGCCTGTCCATAATGCAGCCATTAGACCACCTGCACCTGCTGTTTTGCACAGATATACAAAAGTAATTTTAAAGTAGCAAAGTCAGATGCCAGTAGCAGCTTAGCTGTTGCAGCAGAGAGATCAGCTGGAGCTGTAAAACCTGCTTGAGAAGCCAAATAAATTTTCAGATAGTCCATGCTGAGCTTTATGACAGCCTGAGAAAGGCAAGCAGTCTAAGTAACTTAAAAGCTCAGCAGGGAATGCCTATTGGTTTCTCTTCTATGTAGCACAAACATTTGTGCTGCATTCTATGTAAATCTAGCCAAAACCTCTACAGAAAATCACTTTCCTATCATTAATTTTTACATGAAAACATCATTATGACTTTCAAATAGGGCACAACACTTAAACTGGCAACATGAGGATTGCTTAGCTTTTTAATCTGTCACTGAATGGTAGTTATGAAAAAAATCCACATGCAGTTCTTAAGTTTTGACATAGATTTGAGGAGGAGAGGGCAGCAGTAAACGCCTCCCTGAAAAATTCACCTAATCTTACCCTGCTTCAGGACTGCAATCAAAAATGAGAATAAAGTCAATGCCTTTCAAGCATCTGCTAAATAAAATAATAAAAATCCACCAAGCACATGAGGATCCCAATTTTATGTGGCAGACTTCATGTGCTCCTGTAGCATGAAAACAAAGAAATAACAAAAAAAACTAACCACCAAACCCATGATTCTTTGAGCAAACTTGTCTGGTGGTTCAGGTCTATTCTTAAAAGTTGAGCACAAACTCAAATGACAGTAATCGTAAGCTAAGCACTACCTGGCTAAGTTGTTTCAGGCTGCCAGATACTGAGAGTGTGGAGCCGTGACATCCTTCCTCTCTGCAGATGTCAGGGAAACACCAGTTGACTCTGAGCATGGCTCGCCAAAGCAGGAGCTTACGGAAAAGGAACGAGCCAACCCAAGCAAACTTCCCACTCCGAGCAGCTCTACCGAAAGCCTTGTCCTGTCACTCTTCCTAATGGCGCCCAGGCTCTCGGCATAGGGCTCGATTGCGGATGCAAGTCACAGAGGCAAGGCTGAAAAAGCAGCTGTGCAGCTATTACACATTATGTTCAGGTAATAGGGTTCCTCCTTCAGGAGCTGTACTCCTGAAGGCTCACGCCACGAAAGCAGCTGGTTCCATGATCTGCCCATTAGTTTGCACTTGCTTTAATTAATTCTAGTTGGGAAACTAACAGAACTGTTTCCAAACGGAGCTTGAGGATACTGATGTTTGGATTCCTCTGACTAGGCATTGTTCAGTGCCTTTTGGAAACTTCTGGCCAGCCACGGTGTGACATTCTGGGGAATCAAGTCCTTTTCAAGACCCAGCCACAATCCTGGCCCATCTCCGAAGGCATGGAAACCCCTAATTTTTTACATGTATGTTTTAACTAAAAAGATTCCCGACCAGGAAGTTGCGACTTTTCAGTGCGCAACACCGATGTTGAGCTTATCTTTTTACGGTTTCGTTTTCGAAGGTAGACCGTTAGCTCATCATTCCCTAGTACACTCTTAAAATGATGGAACTGCATTTTAACAAGATGCTGGCAAGAGGAATCATGCAACAAAATCTCTAAATGTCGCTCCTATGAGCTGCCACAATCAGCCCCTCGTGGCCCCAAACAAAATGTCTTTCATCAGTATGGCTTTTTGCCCAGTCTCTGCTGTCCAGCTCAAGGCACTAACTGGATTAAAAACCATAAAAACAGCAGCAAAAAGAAAACACTGTACAAAAAGGATTATATGCAGGAAGATAAACATGAGGTACCTCTTTAGACTCCAGGTAAAACTGTTGTTCTCACCTGACCAAGCCCAGGAGCAGCACTAATTCAGCACTCCTATGAAACTGTCTCCTGTATCTCATAAGCCGTTTCTTAAGTAACTTCTCCTATACATCCCTGACTTTATGATTCTACCTTATGATTCATCCATATTTCACTGCTTCCTCCTTCTACATTTGCTGGGTACCTATGCCACAAGCTAAGTTTTAACAGGGCTTCTGCATTTTTCTGTGAAGAAAAAGTGCCACCATAAACAGATACTTTCCACACTCTTGCCCACAAAATGCGCTCGGTATTAATGTCCTCCTTTAGGAACTCCCTGGATACAATGCTTTTGGATATAACTGCAGTATTTATCATGAATCTTTAACAAAAGCTTTTCATGCCAGGATGCAAAAAACCAAATTGCATCTCAGCATCCAAGGAAAGACATTTTAACTTAAAGCCAACAAAATCTGACTGGATGTCAGATAACTAGTAAAATTGAAGCAACATCCCTTCATAAGAGCAGAGCTAACACAACTGTGTGTTTATCCACAGAGACCTAAGCTTATGCTTGGAACGAACACGAAGCCAAAGATGTCAAAGATTGTATAGACTCCCATAATCAAAATCAGACAACAAAAAGCACTCTGACAGGTTTGGCAAGTTTTGATTCCCATGGAAAAGGTGCCGTTGTGGGCCCATCTACCACCACACCTCTTAAGACACTTTGCAAGCAGCACACCTTCCCTGTAAGAGTGAGAAGCCCACCTACCACAAAGCATGAGAACAGGGTGATCTCAAGACTAACTTCAGATCAGCACGCGCTACTGGGCAGCATACAGCTTGATCTCAGCTACAACTTGTGAGCTTGAAATATTGACCAAATACTCAGAAAGCAGAGGTGCTACAGGGTCTACATCTGGCTAATACAGGATGAAGAGCTGCAGATCGTTTCACATTGAAGGCAGCTCAGTTCCACTTCTCATAGGCTGACAGAAAAGAGTGACAGAAAATGTCCTCATAAATCTGATCTCATGGAAAAATCAGCACAGCCCAAAACCACGGCAGGCATTTCTCGGACAGAAGAGCTCATGACTACAGCATACCCCCCCCTCCCCCGACCACACTGAACACTTTCTGATAAACCAAAGGTAGGGAGTAAGGCTCCCAGTTTAGACCAGGTATTTCAGCTTTATGCAGCAGTAAGAGACCACGCCACTATGATCAGAATAGCTCTTCTACAACCAAATCAAAAACCACCCTGAAAATAGAAGAACAAACCAACCCTAAAGCACAAAACTAAAAGCTGAAAACTCCACATGCCAGCTGACTTGCACCTCCAGTATTTCTCATACATACACATGAAAAACCTAAGAATGAGCCAGAGACAAGCACAAACACATTGATTAATGCATCACCCTGTGTGTTCACTGAGTATCAGTGTGCCTATCTGCACTATAACTTTATGTCATCCATTAGAAGTGTTTATAGCAAAGCTGCAAATAACCATCTTTCCTCGTTACAAAAAAATGCAACAGAAAGTTCACCTAAAAATTAAGTGAAAAATGGAATTGTTCTTCTGCTCAATTTCTCCAACTATGGCAAAGTTATTCCTTGCTATTTGTATCCTAAATAATATGCCTTTCCAGGTTTTAACTATGAAACACTAAATAAATCCCATGAGCAAACCCTTATTTGTATCTGTCTGCTGAGTTCCTATTTGTAATTCCAGCTAATTACTTCCCCTGTCAGGAAAATATTCTCTGACGTCCCAAGATGCCACACAAGTACTTCAATCACTTTCATTTTACGTCTCCCAGTGTTCAATACAGAAAATGTAAATTCATTTGGCTGCTGCTGGAAAAGTAAGAAACTTGAAATAATCTCTACACTGTCAGCAGGTCTTTGCCTTGTGTGCTTAATCCATGTTACCATGGTGATATTTAATTGCGCAGCCACACAGTTTGATTGGTTTATTTTAAATTGAAGTTTTTCTGTGGAACGGCACAGGATCCTAGCGAACATTAGATAAACGTCTTTCAAAATATTGCAGTGAGCCACATTGTTGTCAGTGACTAAATTAATTGGAGTTCAGTTAAACTAATTCTTCACCTTAATCTTACACATATATGACAACATACATAATACACGGATTTTTAGTGTTATATTTGGGAGCTGAGCATTTTCAGTATAATTAAGCAGTATTTTATTGTAAGGAGGGCAATTAAAACCCAAATGAGAATTAAAATTCAGTAAGCTTTTGTTGTTAGTATCATCTTGTCTTTCTAAAACCAATTACCTTGACGTTCTACAATAACAATCCAGATAAGAACCTTTTACAGTAGGCTTATACTTGATTTGCTTTGTAGAAAACTGTAAATATATTAATACGACAGAAATTAAGCCAAAAGGATAAATACTGCTTCTTCAGTGCTGGCTTTCATATACCTCAGCATGCAGTTCCTTAGTATACGAATGACTGCTGGAAAGGCATCATCAATATGGTATTTCCTGGCACGGCATAAGATATTAGATCACTTGTTTTAAATTCTGTAGAGACACTGAGATGAACTGGTGTACTTTGACTGTGCTACTTAAACAGCAGCAATACACTGTGATAATTCTCACTCCTTTTCCTGCTCTATAACCCAGCTCTAGCACATTTTTTTCTTAATGTGCTAACTGAAGCTCTGGGGGAAATTTTCACCTAGCCTTTTCTGTGAAAGTCCCAGTTCCACCACTGAGTATCAGACAGCTTTACTTTATTTATTTTTTTCAAGCTTGTGGCCACTGAGGCCCGAGTGTACAGCCTGCAGGATCATTCTACCGTTTTAGTGTTTCAGGGGCTGCTTTCCACTCTTCCTTTTTCCAGACTATCAGCTAGCCTGGTTCTATTTCACACACAGAGTGTGTTTGCACCATTGGGGATATCTGCACGTGACCCAAGATTAGGCTTCATGGCTTCTTAGAAACCCCTACTGTTCTTCTGACCACCTGCATGGCTTTGCAGAACCAGAACTTGATGCTTTTAATCTTGATTCTGTAGGGACTGCACTCTGTTTTACAAGAGAGATGTCTGAACAGCAGACTTAGACTGGGCCTATCATTCTCACACAAACTGTTTACAAGGATTAATTTGCTTTATGCTCCTGGGAAGGGTAGCTTGGTGTACCAAAGCAATGCTTCTACAGATACATTTACATGCTGTAATGCACAGATGAGATGCTGTTGTGCCATATGAAACACCTACCAAGAAGCATGTGAACTCCAGCAGTACTGAGGATTTCATTTTCTCACCTCTGTACATTGTGACCCTAGGTTAGGATACCTTGATTTTTTTTTTCTATACACGTTCTGCTCCAGAAGCTTTATTCTGCTTCCTAACACACCTTCAAACACACAAGAATAATAGTATTCAGGATACAACACTTGTCTGAATTTCATGGCATCCCCATCCAGTTTGTGTTTGCAGAAAACATGGGGGACTAGAGCAGAAACATGGACTGTGCTGTAGCAGAGGCACAAAGTCCACGATTCCCAGCACTCCACTTAAGTACAGTTACACCCAGGCAACCCACGGCTGATGACTGAGGAAAAGCTGCTTCTCTTCCGAGTAGTCTCACCCACATTCATACCTTCTTGTATAACTCCCCACACCTTCCCAGTGCAAGGAATCCTCTTGGTGCAGCAAGTGATGGTTGCACAGGCGTGCAGAGAGGATTCGGAAAGGGCAAGCCAGCAGACGGGGAAGGAGCCACGCTACTGAGGCTAGCTCCTGACTTGCTGCACATCAACTGGCTCAGGTACAGCTGCCTTACAATGCAACGAACTCACCATTTTCCATGCTCTAGTCAAAACAGAATAATCCCACAAACCAGCATCTCCTTGATGTTGTTCCCTCCATTATAACAATAATTTATCCCAGTCGATATTAACATCATTTTGTCTGTCACATATTTATGCCTCCCATATTTATGGCTAGAGCAACAGTTCTCTGTGAAGGAAGGACGATTGCTAAATCACCCTCTCTTTTCAGGAGGTTGAGCTGATTTAGCAATACTTTCTTTTTCACCATATACCCGAGTTGTCTCTAGACAGACCAGAGACACAAACAGGTTGCTATATAATTTTCCTTCTCCTCTCTAATTATTCAGGTTTGCTTTAAACAGTCACCTGTGTTTGTGCATCCCTGCTGCTGCTCGTCTCTTCCAGCCCCACTCCCCCTTCCACCACACGATCCTGTCCTTGAGCAGGTCAAACCCTTAGCAACAGAAAGCAAATCTGTATGCAGTCTGAGAGGAGCATAGTAGCACTCTTTCTCTAATAGCACACTATTCATATCAACAGTCTGTATTAGTGACAAGGGAATCTAAAAAAAAAGAGAGCAAACAGGAATCGCCATACCAATCAGACCTGTTGTCCGCCTGGTCCAGTATCCTGTCTCTGACAGCACTCAGTACCCGCTTCGGAGGAAGGTGCAAGAAACCTTGTAATTATAGAATAACCTGATTAATACAGGAAGTTTCGTCCTAGCCCTAGGCAGTCAGCAGCTGACTCACCCGCTTGTCTGAAACATAAGAATTTATATCTGCTCTAATTTTTTTCTAATCCTATGTAATTTAGTAGTGGAAGACTTGTTACAAAAGTACATTTCAAATGTACCTTTCGATCCTATGAAGCATTTTAGGTGTTACTGTAACCTGTCGCTGAGAGTTATATTTGCTAATTATATAGGTTGTACTATTTTTATCATTGTTAAACTGCCTGCCATTCAATCTCATTGGATGTCCCTTTTAGGGACGTGGGAATAAGTGGGCCAGAGAGCGTGATTCCACCGCCTGTTCCCTCAGCGTCTCACCTGGGA
Source organism: Opisthocomus hoazin (assembly GCF_030867145.1). NCBI lineage: Eukaryota > Metazoa > Chordata > Aves > Opisthocomiformes > Opisthocomidae > Opisthocomus > Opisthocomus hoazin. The sequence continues at coordinate 87,895,179 of NC_134414.1, read as the reverse complement.
GCACAGATGCCCGAAGAGGCACACCGCAGTCAGCCTTTGGCTTGAGGCATTACCCTGGCACACAGACTGCCTTCATTCACATCCCTAACCCGAATCGGAAGGAGAAGGAAACAGACCCTCTTTCTGACACCCTGCAGAAGCCCAGGGGCTCTCCTGCTGGCTTAGGGAGGACAGAGCAGCAGCAGTGGCACTGCTTGTATTTTTGCAAATGCCACATAAATCCTCCAGTGAATCAAGTCAACATTGTTTCTGTACTTAGAGACAAAGGAATGTAATGCATTCAGTAAAGTGCTATATAACATCATACCTACAGGGCAGAAGGTGGCTCCTGTGGCTTCAAACTTTCATTATGGCCTTATGCACTAAGGTAGTCTTAAGGTACAAATAACAGCAGCCTTTTCAAAATCCAGGAAGATGAACACCACCGTAAAAACAATCAAGGCTTTCATTATATTTTATATCCTTTGATTGTTTTCAGAACCTTCCAACAGAGCAAACCCCAGAGAAATACTCTGAGAAAGCACTAAACTACCAACAGGCATGTACAACCTGCAGAACATACAGACAAAAAGGTCTGATGCTCTTCTGTGCTTCTTTATTCTGAATTAAACTGATTAGCAGGCTGTGAGCCTCAGTTTTGCATCTGATATAAATTAGTGACCCTTAATAAGCAGAATGCTTGATTAATATGTCGTTAATATCATCAATGATTGTGTTCGGTCATTCCACAGGGCTGGCCAGCTACGAGAACTGGGCATACGAGGAGGACCATGCGGGCCAGGCAGGATGCACGCAACACACAAAGGAACTCCACCTTGCAGACAATGTGAATAAGCTTCCTCTTCCAAGCACAAGCACTGCCAGAATAAGATGAAGACTACTAAAGAAAACAGGTAAGTATTTGAGTATAGAAGAATATCACAGTTTTACTGTATTGTAAAGAAATACCGTACTGTGTATGTTTTGAGAATTTAGGATGTTGTGAGCTGCACTAGCTACCAAAGAACATAAACATGTTACCTCTGCTTTATGTATGGGGCAAAAGCTGACATTTAAGAATTTCACATTTCAGGAATGGCATGGTTACTAAGCCAAGCAAGGACAACCAAGATGTAACGACTTCACAAGCCAAAAGTAACGGAACCAATATTGTTTACAAGATAACATACCTTAGAGGATAAAAAAATTAGGTTTGCCAGATACACCTGGAAGAAGTTTGGAAGAATTTAGTGTTACTAAATACAAAAGCACCATTGGAAAACAACAGCAAGCACTCAAGATATCAAAATATGTTGTGGCACGTTTCAACTGGCGTAGCAACTACATTATACTAACGTAACAAGGTTCAGAAGAGTTACGCTGAGTATGTCTCTCCAGGTCTGCTGTGCACTGGGGACTGACCTGTGGTTTCAAGCCAAGCAGTAATATTGCAGGCTTTGATCTCTGGGTGTACTGCCTTTTACTTCATGCCTGTGGTCCCAGCTGTTTGCTCAGTTTGTTCCAGATTGGAGCAGAGAAGCAAGCTAATATGCACGAAGTACAGATGGTCAGGGTCCTTGGAGCAAAAGAGGGAGCAAACCAAACTGGTTACACAGACAGACCCTGTCATCCTCTCTGAGGCAATGGCAAGAATTAAAGTAAACATGACCAACAGCATCTCTTGCAAATAAGGATATGGCAACACGGTGACCTAACAGAACCCTCTAAAAAATTATTTTAAGGGTGTAATAACTAACTACACCTCACTGGCACCACTGTGCTTTGAGTCCACTTACAAAGGGCTACACTTCCCTTCAGTTAATCCGATTTCAGACTCTGGTCTTTATACGAATGACAGAAGCCAGATCCACAAAAATACCGAAGTACCTATTACTTTAGGAATTAAACAGGAATAGGAATCAAAAGGGTATGACTTCCCATGACAGCAAATGTTACTTCAAGTTGCACTTGAAAGTGCAGTTGTAGGGCAGCTTAAGCAAATACAAGTCTGTTGCAAACTTGTTTCGACATCAGTCAGGTATTTCAGTGCATCTGCAGCGCTGCTCCTCACCTGTCATTAGCCATGCTCTGAGCAGGAGTTGGACCAGTTGACCTTCAGAGGTTTCTTCCATACTAAACTATTCTGCAACTCTATCGGACCCCACAAAGGACTGGCTCAGGGAGCTAAACTGACACAAAACTCATTGCTTTCTCTGTAGGATTGATTTTTGGTTAGCTTTTGCCAATTTATTTCCCTTTCTAAACTCCTTTCCAGGTCTGACAAGCAGCAAAACTGACGCAAGCAAAAGGGTGAAAATGTAGAGGTCCAAAAATCAGCAAGATCGTAGCAGTGGCAACTTAGGAGTCAAAATTGTCATGAGGTTAAAGCTTTTGTGGACAAAATCAGTCAAAATCTTACCTGCTTCTCATGCTATTTCCCTGAAACCCTATATGCACACCAAATACATTTTTTTTAGTAAGTGTCATGTTTGTATTCAAATTAGCATTACAGAAAATTCTCATAATCATATACTACACAGCATATGCAGTCAATGCCAATAAAACAGGCCTTTAAAATGGTTAAATATACACTGCAAACTGTTTCATATTAAAGGTCCAGTTTAATACAGCTTGTGCAGTACAGAAACGCTGGAAGAATACTAGATGACAGCTGTCCTCCCATGCTGAAATGTATTACTTATCTCATAAGGCTATTTCAAGTAAAAGTAGCAAGTTAAAAGGGAATGGGTGAAGTTCTGAAACTTTAATTTACCATGGCCTAAACAGAAGAAAAAGTATTTTAGAGGTTTCCAAAATGACCCCGGTTGTGCCATCTGTACAGAAGAGATAATGAATTGATAGCAACATCTCAAAATATTTTGATAAAAGGCTCTTCTCACACTTTTGTAAAAGTGCTGCCTGGCGATGGAACCTGCCCCTGATTAGCTAGGCCACAGGGTCTTTTAGAGATGTGAAAGAAATCAAATTTGCTTCAGCAGAAAGAATAAACATCTTTCCCATTCATGCCTTAAAGAATTTAAACCAACACTATATAATTACTTTTCATTTCACCAAAAGATTCTCCTGGATTCTCTATTCGTCCCACAATTTCAAAATTACAATATGTCTGCTTGCAGTTGAATGGATATGTACATATGGCACTAAGTCAATTATTTAACTAAAAAGCAGTTTATGTTGCTATGAATTACGTTATTTGCTTGTACAGAACTCATGCGCACATTTCATTGTGATAATATGTGGTTTATACATCTTTAATCAAAACCAAGTGAAGGATTTGAATTGCTTTTTCTCCTTCAGTGTGATGTAATTTGTTAATCTGTATGGCTATAAAAAGCCTTGGAGACAACGTGAAATGCTATCTTGCTGATCTCTCTCTTGCCTTTATTGACATAATTGTTGACAGTTATGTTGACAGTTATCTCACTATTTCATTCCTAAAATCCAGGGGTGAAAAACGAAGGCAAGAAAATTAAATTCTGTTTTAATTTATGTAGTTTCATGTGGTATTTGCAAAAGCAGTTGTTTTGAAAGCCAGAGGGGGCTTCTCCTTGGCCAAATAACTGGCACTGTAAGGACAGGTACTATGTATCTTCCAAGAGCAACCGCTGGCAAAGTCACTAGGTGTATTCAGCCTTTGGCCATTCTTCTAAAACGAAGATACATGTCGCGTAACTACCCGGTCACATCGTGGGAGCTACCTGGGCTGACGATCACTAGTAACGGTGGGTAGCGGGTGATTCGGTGCAGCAGTACATGGTTCCAAACGGTTTCATGGTTCCATTCAGTTTCTGAAGGTACGGGCTTGTAACGCATCCCAGGGGACTGTTACTTCATGCAAGATGCACTACTGCTCTGGAGACATGGCTGGCACATGTGTTACAGCCAATGCTGCTGCTTTAAAACATTTGATAGAAGAATATGTACTATAACTCACACAATGTGTAGGTACGCAGCATTGTTCAACTTGCACCTACGACTGCTCAGAGATACCAGTGAGTAAGAAAGTCTGGCACAAAACATGAAAGGCTTCTGCAGATCAGCTTCCTCAGAGGTCTCATTCTCTCCACCCTTACAGCAGCCTATTCTTTTCCCATACAGTCTGCTATCCACATGCAAAGAAAAATGGAAGAAAGACCAGGGCCCCAAAGAGAACGGACAACAAGAGCCTTATAAGAGCACAGGAAAAAACCAACCACAGCAACCAAAACAACAATAACAACACGAAGCCTAACAATACTTAAGGCATAATTTGGCACTGCCTGTTATCGATTTTTGTTCCTAGATGCAGTTTTCTGCATTTAAAAGAGGGATATGGCACTTAAAGGTACTAAAAGGCAATCAAAAAAATAAACAAAATAATCATCAGCTATTGAGAGTTAGAAAACATTCCCAAACTGCAAAATTAATGAGTACTAATGCACTGCATTTTGTAAGCTGCAGCTGTTTATAGCTACACAAGTGCAGCATCCCATTATGTGACCAGTGAGAAAAGAGGAGAAATCAAATGTGGTGCCTGTCCTAAGAAGCAAGATATTAATTGTTCAGACGAATTTCAGTCACACTGAGGAGAACATACGGACAGTCTGCAGAAAAACCCTTCCCTAACTAGAGTAACAGAAGGAGCAGAGTCACATCTGCACAGTACTTCGGAGGCTCACCTGTATGTCTTGACGAGCCTAATTAGTTCAGGCAGAAAACCTACGCTAATGCAGTGATCTTGTGCCTGGCATTCAGCTTCACATTGTCCAGCGCTGCACTCGGTGTCTCACAGACATGCAAAGCACGACAAATAGTTGCTCGAGGAAGAAAACAACATTTCAAAGTCAGCTTTTGAGCCCTCGTTAACCTAGACAACTTGCTCCAATTTGGATAGGTCTGAGATTGCTCCAAATCTTGAAACCTTGCAGGACACCCCACTGCTACAAATCTTGCATTGGCTCCAAAAGCAAATGGCCCCCAGGAAGCCCAGGCACACACACTGGGCACAGGGGGGAGGAAAGCAAGCAGAGTAACGGGGATCCTCGTTCCTACACCATACAATGCTGGTTTTGCGGAATTAAGGGATTTTAATGCTCAGTTTAAAATCAGTCTGATCCTTCTACTTGGTGCTAAAAGAAAGAATTGTAACTCTCATCCAGGACTTTTTTAATAGCCCGCAAATTTCTAAACAGACTGATAAACATAAAAATGATACAATAATTAAAAAAAACAACCCTTCACATGAGCAGAATCAAAATGCTAACCTTAAAAATGGGATGTAAGCTAAAGCAATTAATGCTGCAAAATCAGGCACTGGTTTTTCTAACTCACCACCATTATCCCTTTTTAGTGAAGACGTTCCAAAGCCACATGAGAGTACATTTGCTAGAACAGCAAACTGTATTTTATGCAAGCCACTTAAGTGATTTTAAAGAATAATTATGCACTGTTTTCACTGGCAAAAGAAAAGCCAATTTTGTTTACAATCACGTCACTCACATTGACATTTATTTTGCAAACCTTTAAATTCAGAGCTAAAGGACTGTGGGAAATTATGAATTAGAATATTTACTATATAGAATCAAAATATACACTTTCTCATTACAAGTACAATGAAAATATTAGACAAACTAGAAGAGCTCACATGGCAGAGATGGAGGAGAACTGTTAGTCTCAGTCAGAACTGACCTTTTGCCTCATTCTTTAAACACGGCATTTTTATTTTTATTTTTTTGTTAATGATATTTTTTGTAATTTCTCGACGAATTACAGGTCCTTATATAATCAGCATTTTCTCGGGTAAATGAAATAACCAAGTACCAAAACAAGGCATGGTAAAGTACAGTCAGAGCTATCTCTGTGCAATAAATCAAAACAGTTGAACATTAACAGTGTAGGGCTGAAGCAGGAATTAAGATTCCAAGGAGATGCAGTCCAGAGCAGGGCTGCATGACTGTGCTACAGGCTGCACAGCTCACGCTGCCCACTTACTTGATGAAGTAGTCTCTTCCATCTCTGTTTGCCGTCATCTCCCATCCATAAGGTGTCCCCTGGTTCAAGCTCCAGGTCCCTGAAGGGTGAGGCCAGCCTGAAGACTTGTTCCTGTGGCTGCAATTTTGGGAGAGGTCGGGGAGGGAAGGAAAAGGAAAAAACAGTTATTTGTTGTATTTACTCTTCCAATTTATTTATTTCACATTATTCACATGTCAATCAAATACTAGTACAGTTGTGAAATATACAGCCAAAATCCAGGCGAGGGAAAACAGGTTAGCAGGTCTAACTGCACGTGTAATATTCTTCCAGTCAGCAGAAAGACACACTGTCACTTCTAACAGTCTTTGAGTTCAAGCCTTTGGCCAATCAATCTGTCACACCCCATCCGTCCCACATCCACAATACTAATTTTCAATAGTTTTTGGTACAAGGGACAGGAAGCATTTTCACTCGTCGCCATCCACTGTTCAAATGCCAGCTCTCAGTACAGTTTTAACAAAAAAATCCACCAACAACCCACCACATGGCTGCAGATCACACACGTGGTGCGCTACCTGGCGTGAGAAGGAACCTCAACACACATTCTCATTGCTAGCAAACCATTTTTCGTTTCACATGTTGGAATGAAGGAAAGCCATAACAATTCTGCATATGGATGCTAAATTGATTCAACGTGCAGATGCTGTTGCACTTGATTATTATCCACTAAGCTCTTCCTCCAAATAACTTCAAATCCTGCAGTATCTCTGAGCACACACTCTGTTGCATGCCACTGCTCGAGCACTCTCTGCTAGCATTCCCACTCCCAAGCAACCACCAAGTCACACCTTCCCAATAAAGGAGTAGCTTACACAGCTCACCTAACTAAGGGAGGTTCAGCAGCACTCCCAAGTGACAGGATTTCTCCACTAGATCTGAAAAATTTTGTGAGGGGCCATCTGCTGTCTCCATACACAAAACAGACACAGCTAGCAAGAATCTCCCATCGTTTCCCCACAGGAAAACCCAACTTTTGCACAGATGCTTTACCCCTCACTTGCAGGAATTAAGCTAGATATTACCACACATTCCCCCTTCTCTGCTGTGGGATGTAGATGTACAGAAGGCAACAAATAAGTCTTTCAGCAAAATGAATCAAATCATAAATATCCATGTACATTCTGAAAAAGGGAAGGAGCAGGAAAAGCAATCAGGGCAACGAAAGATGTTGAAGGCTATCTGAGAGTGCATTACAGACAGGCAAAGACGAATCGGCACCTAACACTGAAACCAATCTGAAATTTCGACATCCAAACCAAAACCACACAAAATAAGACCATGTTTGGAATTAGTTGCCTCCTCCCTCTCTGCCTTTTCCCCACCCATCAACCATATGACAGCTTAGTTTTACTTGCTAGATTTATTTAAGTTCAAACGCTATCAGCGAACTTACTATCTCCTGCCTTAGACAGAGGTGGAAGAACTTAACTTCCTCTAGAGAAACAGAGCGCATTGTAACCTGGCGAACACTCAGCTGAAGGAGCAGAACTGGTCTCCACGGACAACTCAACAATTCATTGCAAATTGCTAAACTCAACAAAGTTGTACATAATCTTTCCCAAAGGGGGAATGCATCATTAAAAATAAACTAGCTGCTTCCCCCTCCCCCTTTATTTCAAGGATTAATCACTGCTGAGAAAAGATATGGTGCTTCAAAATATAATTTACATGTAAAGTAGAGCATTACAATGGAGTGCTAGATATCATCTGATTTACCAATTTCATTAAGTACTCTATCTTCAAGGAGCAGCAAAACATTTCTGTTAGCATATTCAAACATTGGTATTTGCCATAAGACAGAGCTTAACTCTAATACTTGAACATGCTAGAAGTCTTAATAAAATTACAGTTATTCATAGCTAATGAAGCACAATAAATGTCAGATATGCTACATTACCCCAGATAAATGCAACTAACCCATTCCTGATCAAAGGAATTGATTAAAAAACAGGCATCTGAGGAAAGAAAACAAATACTTACAACACTCACGCATAAAGTTTTATGTGAAGTTGAGCTTAAGCATTCCTGTTTCTCCATATGCTTGACAGAGGAAGAAAGAGTGGTCCTTTCTTTTGGATGGGAGCCATCCTACAATCTAAGAATGACATCTTAACTACATCTATAGACTTCAAATTACACTTCAGAGTATTTGGGATCCTAAACAATGCAGTTAACTAAATAAAGTAGAAAGTTACCTGTTTTATCTGGACTATAAAGGGATAACTGTGCATTTAACACTTTTCACTGTAACTACAAGTGTTTCACAATCTCTGTGCTATAGTTTCACCATCTGTAAAACAGGTCCAGTGACGTTTAAAGTTCCACGTAAAGCACATCAAAATTCTATTATCAGGTAATTTGTAGGAGCACAGGCCAGTGATGACAATCAATACTATTCCTCTCTGCATTCAAACTAAGGGCTCATCTTTGTATAGATTATAACATTAGTGGATTTTAAGCTATATTTAATTCCCCTGAAAGTTTTCTTTGATCCCTTAAAACATTAATGGTGTCAGAACCTATCATATATGATGGATAATAACTGTCCTACTTAACTATAGATATGTCTATATCTGATCTAGTCCCCGAGACTTTCTTATAATCAGTGGGAGAGAAATTAGCACTTGAGAAACTATATACACCTACACTAGATGTGTGCAAATTCGATGAGGTGGATCCACAGGAGAAAACAAATACAGAATGTTTCCTGCAGTCATTGTACAATTCAACAATTAACACTCATGTCATAACAACAAAACAAGGTTTTTACAGTCAAAGGTGATCAGCACTGGTGATTTTCAGCTGCCCATACAGTCTGAAAAAAATGAGCGAATGACTGCATTATTTTTTTTTTATGCACCTCCATCTACTTGTTGAATAGTATTCTGCTCGTCTGCAAGGATTCTGTTCAATGGCGACTACAATAGGCGAAGGATGGCAAAGATGAGATACATGTCAGAAGAAACATCAAAGGCTCCGGCGGAAATCACAAGCAGGTTAGGCATTTCACCTGAGGACAGGACATCTCAGCAGGCTTTAAGTCAAAAGGATGCCTTGGTGGTGAGGAAGATCATCAGCCCATGGGAGATCCCGGTCCAAAGCCCACCTCCCTGCAGGTAATCTTGGATAAATCCCTCAGGTCGCTGATCACCATTTGCTATTTCTTTCCCTCGCAGGCGAAGGAGGAGGAGCACCCCAAGACTGCTTGGGTTTCTGGAAGACTTGCACACTTCCAAAGACCAGAAAGATAAAGAAAATCCGCCTTCTACCTCAGCAAGCCCACCTGCGGAGGAAGCACTGGCACCGCTGTAACTCGCTGCCTGCAGTCCTTTGCCACCCCTGCCTGCTCACAGCCATTGGACCTGCTGCTGATGTGCATGCCACCCCACAGCTCTTCGGCAGGCAAATGTCACTGTGAAAGCCTAGCACAGCATCATCCCAGCAGGGCTCTGAAAACAAGGCAGCGTTAGCTACAATATCCCATCAACTTGCTTTTGACATGCTTGCGGCAGAAGTAGAAAACCTGATCCCTCTGAATTGCTTCACACTGAACAATCAGTTCATTGAACCACCGAAGCGGTGTGTAAGGAACCAACGTGCCCTACAGAGGCACCTTCTGACTGAGAATATAACAGCTGCGCCAGCGAACATCTCCAGGTCAGCCTTTTTCCTGCCCTGTGCTTGAGGCATGACTGAAACATGAGTTCATATGCAAAGTCTCCTGTACTCGACATCAGCACTATGCGACTTACACGATATGCTGAACTTACTCAGCATAAACCATGGTACAAACAATAAGTGAAAGTCTGTAACAGTATCCACCTCTTTTTCAAAGATCAAAACTAGAACAGTTTGAACCTTTAAAGTGTACCATTCGAGCCTAATGTCCAGAGCAGTTTAGATAGTGTTAATGCTGAAAACAGAAGTTTTCTGCAAAACTCAATAAAAATAATATAGCATCTACAGATTCAGACGATAAGCATATAATACTGCCCAAAACATTTTTTTAATCAGCAGCTGGAGATTACTCTCGATAAGTGTTTGCTACAGAAATTTCATAAGACTCTTTAACTGTATCACCTCTATAGCCTAAGCCTGTAAATTTTGTTGTAAATGTAGCGCTTCCCTGAACTGGTGGAAACAAAGCTCTCGGGCTGCAATTTTAAAACAGCATAAACTGGCACTGACACAAAAGCAGGATTCCCGTCCTCCCAGCATCAGACACACAGTTGCTCTTGTGCCGATGCAAGTAAACTGGATCACCTTAAAACTAGCGGCTAGCTCATCCAGACTCACCTCTGCGTTCTCCATGGCCTCACAGATGGCCACATGGCAGGAAAAATGAAGGGCAGGACAAAAACTGCCTACTTCAGATAGTCCTCAAGCAAAGACAAGAAAGAAAGCACCCGACTAAAATGGAATGCCCCAACTTTATTTAGAATATTCAGTGCCTACTGGGGAATAACACTCAGTATACAGGATTAGGATGCCCACCCATCCCAAAGAGAGACATCTACCCTTCTCCATGGACACAGGATAAAAAAAATCTCCTTGTTTCCTTAGGAATGAAGTTGGACAAAGAGTTAGGAGGTCTCCTTTATCACTGGAGCATAGTCTTCACTCCCTTCCCAAAAATCCCAACTCTGCCAACAGATCTAAAACAGCAATAAAAGGTAATAGAAACCTTTAAATCCTCAAATTTTCTTTTTAAATAATGGTTTGAAGAAAGCAGAAACCTGGTTATCTTTGGTCATAGTGATCTTTATTCCCGCTCCCTGCAACCGCAGGGAGATGGCTATCCTTGCAAAACGATCACCTTTATAGGCCTAGATTGACAAGTCCTTCTATTGACAGGTTGCCTCTTTGGTAGAAACCCAGAAGAATATATCTCAAGAAGCAGCTGAAGACCATCTGTGGCATTTAGGATCTTAGCGAAGAATTAGAGATTCAGCTCTATTCTAAAGTGGACATCTGAATTCGCAACCTTTTTACCTGTATTCACTAGCTGTCCACTGACTCTAATTTGGAGCTTTCACATCTCACTCCGTGTAGACAACAAAATTTGAACTTAAAGCATATGAATCTGGAGATGAATTCTACATCACTTTCAGAAGAACCCTTTGCAACAAATGCTGAGCCCTTATCTTTAAATTCCTGTAAAATGTAACAAAATTGGCATTTTTTATCGCCTTATTATGTATTTCCCATTCTATACCCCCTTCCAAAACACGTAAGAGCAGCACCAAACCAAGTGCAAATACCTTCCCAAGCTCCTGGTACCATTAAAGTGAGAAATTTTACACTACATTTATCAAATGAGCTTTTTTAATCTCTAGAGCTTTAGAATTTTGGCATAGATATCACCTATCAATCTGCTACCGTGATATGATCTCTAAGATCACCTACTAACTTTTCAGGCTGGGACACAACTTCAAAAAAGTCCCCAATAAAGAAGTTCCCCTTGGCTGCATAAAACACTTAGCTTTCTTTATCCTATGGCCTTGTTTTCTCCAAGTGTTGCTTTTATTAATGAGTATCTGTTAGCTCACAGACTCCAGCAAAGGCTGAAATTATCCACAGTTTCTGATAAAAATCTTCATAATTGTGTAAAATCTCTGTACGTGGAGCCACATATAATTTCCCTAAATATAAATAATTTGAAATATTAATATTGCATTGAATATATGAATAATTTGAAATATGAATATTCTATTCAGTGTTTCCTCTATAGTTATTAATATTCTATTCAATGTTTCCTCTTTAGTTATTAGTAACTTATTAAGCATCTACCTTGGATTTCCTTTGCTGGATTAAAATAGTAGAAGGGTTATATTCTAATCTTCTTTTAAAGCAATCCCTTCAACAACACAGCTGTAACTGCAGTGCAGGACTAAAGTTACAGAACTTGTGCTATGAAGATTCGCAGGACAATGCTGTGTTTACCACTTGGATATTTAATATTTTGGAATCACCTCATCTGACATCTTAGTAATTCGCTTAGTACTTCCTTATTTGCAGCCCTTCTTCACTCCTGAAAGCACTGTCTACAGGGGAGTCAGTGACTCACTCCAGGCTGACCATCTAACACAACTCAGCATTGCCAATGGACTAATAACGTTGATACACTGGCATCCCTTATGCTATCATACTGAGAAAAACCTCTGTATTTTGAATTCTGGTGTTTACCCTGGCTTTGTTTCACCTCTCCACTTGTACAAAAGCCAGTTCTCTGCCTTCCACATGCCAATACCGAAGTCAGTCCCTCTCCAACCCATCATAAAAGGAAGACATCCTGAACAAAAGCCACATTACGCTCCCGAACGTCGATTAAGAAGCAAGCGGGGCTCCACAGCAGCCCCCAGGAGGTAAGTCTCGTCGCAAGGATCCCTAGGAGGTACCGAGAGGAACACCAGAAGCACAACATCTTGCATTATTAGTTTTGAAAAGTCAAAACACCACACTTGAAGTATCTGCAGGGCATGTCTATCTGGGAGTAAAAGAGACGCTTGCGACACAAGCGAAGTTCAATAACAGTCTCTCTATGATATTTAATCTTCTACTGCCTCTGGAATAGAAACCTGCTTTCTCAATCCAGTTCACACCCACTCCTGTCCCAGAAGACTACCGCACTACGCTTGCCTCCATCCTACCATTTTAACTCGAAAAAATGAGAAAATGAAAGTTTTAAAGACTTTGTAGCTATACTATCAATCATCATACCCTGCTGCTGAAACTCTCCCAAGGGGCACTGTACAACAGGACAGGCGTGATGGACAATAATGTCTGGATCCAAGATCAAGGACACTGAAAGGCTTGTTGTCTCTGCGCAGATGAGTCCTACACACCCCCACAGAAGCAGTCCTATCGGAAGCACAAAACAAGGAATGAACTGCCCCAGACGCACTGCGCTGTACTAAAAAATGTACCATACTGGGCCTCCTATCTATTACTAAGTCACATGAGTACAGGAGGGAACCCTAATGACTTCAGACACCCACAGAGTCAGACTGGCTGCATAATCTACAACTTGCACGCTGTCTTTTGCTCAATGAGAAAACAAAAAGCTTTTAGTCCTCATATCAATGTGTACCTGCTTTTGAACTCCTGGAAACTCTGTATCAATTCAAAAAACCCTGAGGAGTATCACCCCACAAGTGAGCCTGGGGTTTCAAGTTTGTAATTAAGACAAACATTCAAGGTAGAATCATTGTCCAAGACTGTTTTTCTTATTTAACCATAAGAACAAAACGGTTTGCCCTGTGACACCTGTCCATCTCAAGAATTCTGCGACACAGCCATGCTCTGGGCAAAGGTAGAATAATGTTGCAGTACCTTTCAGACTTGTCCTGAATTTTCTCCCTGGATCATGCATCATCAGATAAACACAGATGCTATTCAGAAAATAAAGACATTCCCCTTTCTAGTACCTTCTCTTAGTTATTTCTATTTTTCTGGTAAGGACTATGAATAAAGCCAGGCTGCCTTGCACCAGTTGTTCAGAAACCGTCTCCAGCTGAGAGTTTCACTTACTTAGGCAGTAACTACTCCCCAAACTCTGGCTGGAGCACATAACTCCACACATTTCCCCCCCCCCCCCCCCTTCCCATCTTCAACCACAGATGCTCTCAATTATTCACAAATTCACAAAGTACCACTCATTCTTACCCCAAATCAACAATGATGCCAAGGACTCCACCCAACCTTTAAATCTTTCAGTGGAGCAGAGCAAAAAAACAACTTAAAACTTCATACTGAACTCCTCTAAGCCAGTCTACAATACAGTAGACACATTTCTAGAAAATTCTGTCAGTGTCTTTTTGTCACAGATTACATTACCTTCCATCGACTCAGCACCTTGAACTGAGATTCCGAAATGGCAGCCTATGCCTGGGTTGAGAATAGGAGGCACTCGAATTCCTCCTCCATCAGTCATTGCTACTGCTGCCAGTCATGAGATAACGAAGGTTCATGGCCACGTAGCTGATCTGAAAGGTAAGAGATCCCTTTTACCAGGGATCTCCTGGCTGCCACAACCAGACCAGTAGGGAAATATAGTGGCAGCTGCCCATCACTTGGTGAGGGGAAAGGGAGCAATTCCACATCACCAAAAAAGTCCCCTCATGGGCTCCCATCACTTCAGCATCAATTCCAGACTCGCATCCGTATCACAGGCAGGGCAAAGCAATGTGGAACAAAACCCCTGGCTCCTCAAAATGTACGCTGTAGACATTACATGACTGCCCATATGAGGAATGGCTCCTCTTAATCTGAAACTACAACATAGTTACTTCCTCACAAGCTTTGTACAAATGGTCTACATTTAGACCATTTTTCACTGTGCATCTTCCATAATTGCTCTTTTGCTTTCCTCCCTCTGCTCCACTTCACATGGCCAAAGATGTGAGACCCTATGGGCCTATAGTGCATACTTCTGCCTTCAGCTAGGCAGACAGCTCCACAGCACTGAGTGGTGCCACCCCAAAGAGCCCCTGCTGTCCACTAGGGTCCAAGAACTAAAAAATCAGATGACACAAGGTAACAAAAGTACAGACAGCACATTGGGAGAAGGGACGAAACAAACCATGTGAGGCAAGGCTGGTTTGTTCCAGGCACTAACAACCTCCATGTGACTCGGAAAAGGGACAAGGTGAAGGTATCGTCATCCCCTGAGGCACCCTGTCTGTCCTGGGATGCTTCCTTGTCTCTGATTCCACAATAAGTTTTACACTCCTGAACACTGGTATAGTTGTTGTTTGCACTGTCCTGCTCAGCAGCAGCTATGTTTTTTTTCTTTTTTGCAAAAAATGTTCCTGCATTCAGCTTCTCTACAGTCTCTGCTGTTCTGTAAACACACTTTCATGTCTGCTGCTTGTTTTGTTCTGGTTTTTGTTTTGTTTGATTTTGTGGAGTTTTTTATTATCTGGTATAGGTCACATCTTCCACTCCCCTGTACTCCTCTCCTCCTATGTTATACTTCCATTATGATTAAAGATGTTCCCCCATTACATAGAAAACAAAAGTCTCCATTATATTTCCTTCTAGACTGCCAAGACTTTTCATTTAAAGCACACCAACTCCACTAGAGATCCAGTCCTGAAGGAATTACTTTCTCCTTCAGAATGTTGTACTACAAAAGCCAGAAAGTGCCCAAAGCAGCACATCATGGTTGGCACTTGGATGCCTGTAGAAAGCTCTTTGACTTTCTATTGTATACAATGCTTTAGCTTCATGGTGATATGTGATACAAAGTAAAAATCTCATGTATGCAATATGGGTTTTTTTCTGTTTTAATGGGGCTTTTGACCTTAGGCTTTCTCAACTCAATATTTCAGGAAAACACACACAAGAAAAAAGTACATAAAGTATATTTGGCTCTTTCTCATTTAGTGAATGGTTTATTGGTATTTCTTTCTGCATTTTATAGGAAAACATGGGTTTGTTTTCTCTCCAACTGGTACATGCTGGAAAACCTTACCATATCATAGGTGGCACCCCCCTACAGCAGGCAACAAACTCATTTTTCATACAATGCAACCACAGGATCACAGAATGTTTGGGGTTAGAAGGGACCTCTGGGGATCATGTAGTCCAACCCCTCTGCCAAAGCAGGGTCACCTACAGCAGGCTGCACAGGACCACATCCAGGCAGGACTTGAATATCTCCAGAGAAAGAGAATCCACAACCTCCCTGGGCAGCCTGTTCCAGTGCTCCGTCACCCTCAGAGGGAAGAAGTTCTTACTCGTGTTCAGACGGAACTTCCTGTGCTTCAGTTTGGGCCCATTGCCCCTTGTCCTGTCGCTGGGCACCACTGAAAAGAGTCTGGCCCCATCCTCCTGACACCCACCCTTCAGATATTTATAAGCATTTATTAGGTCCCCTCTCAGCCTTCTCTTCTTCAGGCTAAACAAGCCCAGCTCCCTCAGCCTTTCCTTGTAGGAGAGATGCTCCAGTCCCCTCATCATCCTCATAGCCCTCCATTGGACTCTCTCCAGTAGCTCCTCATCTTTCTTGAACTGGAGAGCCCAGAACTGGATACAGTACTCCAGATGGGGCCTCACTAGGGCAGAGTAGACAGGGAGGAGAACCTGCTGGCCACACTCTTCTTCATGCACCCCAGAATGCCATTGGCCTTTTTGGCAACCAGGGCACACTGCTGGCTCATGGTCAACTTGTCAACCACCAGAGAGCTGCTCTGCAGCAGGTCTGCCCCAAGCCTGTACTGGTGCATGGGGTTGTTCCTCCCCAGGTGCAGAACCCTGCACTTGCCCTTGTTGAACTTCATCAGGTTCCTCTGCGCCCAACTCTGCAGCCTGCCCAGGTCACGCTGAATGGCAGCACAGCCTGCCGGTGCATCCACCACTCCTCCCAGCTCTGTATTATCAGCAAACTTGCTGAGGGTACGCTCTGTCCCTTCACCTAGGTTATCGATGAATAAGTTGAACAACCTTCAGCATTTATCTCTAACAAAATCACAACTATTATCAGATGCTGAAATTTACCCGATGTAAGATTTTTACAGGTGGTTTTTTTGTTTGTTTTAAAGTATTATTGCCTTTACCCTCACTGAATGTTTGTTCTCTTTAACAGTTTTCCAGTAAAGTGTAGGCATGATGATTCACTGTTAAATTTCAGTGACTGGTACAGGAGTTTTTCCATTTCTGCCTTATGGAAAAGAAGTCCCGTAATACCTGTGACAGAGATGCTGTCTAGTGCATCGGCTGCATTGTTACTGATAATGAGAGTTTATGGTACAGAGTATAGAGTAGAACGCTGGAAACACAATGCTATAAAGCTTAATTACATTTTAGATAAAAGTAACAATACATCGTATACTTTCTTACCACGTATTACAGAGCTGTTCATTTTATGCCATAAAAATTTGCGGTATATGTATTCATAAAAATTTGACTGCACACTGAATTTGGAAAAGCAAAAGGGATTCTCATTTTTATATATACAAAAATTTGTAATTTTCAGGAGCCTTATCTGAATACTACCTGCCTGCTGTGTGCAGACTAATTTTAGATAGTCATACACCAGAAAAAGCAGCTCAGAAAATTTTCAAGCACTTCTTGGGAGATGATTCTATGGAGCTTTCTATTTCTGTACAGATATCACCCACGTTGCAGGCCTGCGGTCACTTGAAAGTTCTTTATGGTGTGCTTTTGCTGTAAGGTGACATTTTAGCCTGTAGGAGAGTGAAGTTGCATCACAAGGATGCAGTGAACGAGGACTGAATTGCCACTAAAGGAAAAAAATTGCTTTCGTAATGTTGAATATAAAGCCTAAATTCCTACTGCGTGGTTTTGGTAGCAACTTTTACTAGGCCTCAAGGTGAACTCCATCAACAAAAGAGTAAAACAAAAAAACTGTCTGAATCTTAATTAAGAAATGAGTAGTACACAGAAGAGAGAAGAGGAAAAATACCCTCACACAGTGTTCTTCAGATTTCAGCTATGAAGACTTCTCCCCTTCTCCCTTTTGATTTCTTGGGAAATCAAAAGAAATGTTGGAAAATCAAATAATGGCAGCCTATCTTAACTTATTTTATAAATTAAATGTAATTCATATTATCCTCTTCATTTTGAGGGTGTTGGGAAATTGTTTTCCCTACCCAGAAATTAGTAAATAATAAGAAGCATCACTGTCCAGTGATTCCAGGAAGAGCTTCAAAAGCCCAAGCATCTTTTCCTTAAAAGCCACATTTGATGACCTTGATATGAGACGTAGCCACTGATTACTAGCTTAGCTTGTTTTCCATAAACCCTTAAAATAATTATTTAGAAAAACTATGTAAATCTTTTCAAAGAGATCATTAAGGTATAAATCAACCAGTACAGGAATTAATCTTTAACAAGTCCACTCATCAGAAATCTCAATACCAAACTAAAATCAGTCTGCTCGATTTAAGTCTATTTCAAACACTATATAGAAGCACATAATAGTAGTTTAAGGTATTTCGTTCTGCTTTCTAGATGAAAGCCTGAATATTTCACTTGGCTTTAAACCAAAATTGTCGTAACTGGGAATATATGAACAAATATTCATCCCCCCTATTAAAAGACTAACCGTACCATGTACTTTTCTATACTTGACTCCCAGAGAAAAGTTACAAAAAAATTCAGAAAAGGACTACATAAAACCTGTGCTGGACAATCTGTTTACATTCTTAAAATATTTCCAGAGAAGCCTGTGTTTCTACTGCTCTCATGCTAGAAGGTTGCACTTTTTTTCTTTCGTTTCTTTTGAGCTCCTTTGTATTTTTCCATTAAGGAAATTATGGTTTATATCGTAACCTACTGAGAAATAATGTAAGTAAAGGGCATTTTGAGTCATAGTCAGAAGCTTTCACCAATGGTAAGGTGGTTTCATCCAGATATGAAATTATTTAAAGCACTCTGAACATAAACCCACTTATGAAACCAAGCAAATGGGAAAAAGTCGCATTCTTAGGAAACCACCAACACTCTGCATGTTCTGTCGCAGAATTAAGTTGCAAACCAAGGCACATGTAAAACCTGAACAAATGAGAAAGAACGATTTTTTTTTTTTTTCAACTTTCTTCCCTAGCCTTAATGACGCCACAAAGCATGAGCCGACAAAACTGAGACAAAATGTCACGTTGGAACATTTGAACGGAAGCTATGCAGATGCAGTTCAAAACGGAGAGAAGTGATCTCAGAGCACCAGTCCCTTCAACATGCCCTAGGCCATACTACAGGGGAGCTCAGAACCAGGTGGGCAAAACACCCACCCGTAAGCAACAGACCCAGTTTCCCATGCCATTTGGTCCAGATGCGAGCCCTGGAATGATTTTCAAAATCTCTTTTTCCTGCACTCTCCTCTGGGTAACAGCAGAAGCACCCTCTAGTTTCAGTAGTACCCTGAAACTTCAAGGAAATCACAGATTTCCACACAAGGAGCTACAAAAGGGAAAAGGTGCAAAGGAAAGACAGCAGGGAAAGGAAGAGATCGTTTGCTTACCGCTAGTCTTGAAAAAAGAAAAACAAAAACCAGGGCAAGCTTTAACATTTTACAAGAACCTCATCTGCCCAAGAATATTCACCACAACAAACACCAGTAACACTAACCTTCTCTGTCATTTCAGAATCACTTATTCCCAGTATTCATGGCTTACAATACACTGTAGCCAGGAACAATCATCACTGATTTTTTTTTTTTTTTCACTTTCAACTCTGTGTCTGAAAAACCTCAGCAGAACACAGAATTAATAGTCTTCTCTTAAGCTCATGCCGGTGCCCCTTCTATCGTTACCTGACCTCACATTTTCTCAGCAGGCAAACTACACAGTGCGATGTCAAACCGGTTCTCATTCCAATTCCACTGGATGTAATCTGACAACAAAGTTGCTACAGAACCAGGATGTCAAGCATTGCATTAGCTTAACACTTCCTCAGATCATCAACTTTGAATTAAAATCTGCTTCTAGATTCTTTATCAACCTAAATATTCAGTTATTTTTTGACTTGCCAGGAACTCATACCTTTCAGCTCTCAGGGCAAATGCTGCTCTCGACAAGGACCAGAAAAGGCAGCTTTTAGAGTTACTATGGGTTCCCAACAGAGGGACTCTGTGATTTAGAAAAGAAAAAATTCAAATATTTTATCACTTCCCATTAAATTTTTCAAAGCATTAGACCATAATATACCATAAAATAGTATGTAGCTGGAACAGAAATGCTAAAGACATTTTAATAATTATTTATAAATACAGCTACTTTTCTGGACTATAGCATTTTATGATTGCAAAGCTATATTAAAAAGCTGAAATTTTCTGCCTCTTTATGATATTAGCCTACAATTTACATAAAATGTTACATTTTCTTCCATAAATAACGTGAAAGCTGAAGATACTAGAACTAATGCTTCATTATTTGCCTTCCAAAATGGGTTAAAACACATTTTTGAATTCTCTAGCTCCCAGCAGCTCACAAAATCCAGACTTCTGCCAAAGCTTTTGTTCCTAGGCTACCAGGAGTAGCCAAGCAGTATTTTATCCAGACCCTGATGAGCCAACATTCAAAGATTTAAGTAATTCCAACATATGGCAATATACGCTGTACTTTTTTCATCCCTCCTTTGTCCTGCTAGTCCTTGGATACAAGACACAAGCCTCTCGCAGTCAAAGCAAAGCAAGAGAATGAGTAGTATTTCATTGTTACTCCATTGAAGAGGAAGCAGTTTTCATCTCTAATCATCATTCGTATCCCTCGTCCTTTTTTCACACGTTGCATCCCTCACTGCAGTTTCCAGGCTACTATCTCTCTCCCCTATCTATTCATCCCACCATGTTGTTCTGATTTTGTGATCATCCAGTCGTGTAACCGCAGCAGAGCATCCAAAGCAGCTACGCATGGAACCGCAGACAAAAAGCTGTTGCAGCAATGATGAAAGCTTTACCAACAAGAAACAAAAAGGTGTATTTTTGAGCGAATTCACATGGCTGCACCATTTCCTTTTGTTTGCCTTTAAGATTAGCAGCAAGGCTCAGAGTTTAACTTGAATGTCATTTCTAATACCAGCTGCCCAAAACCAACGGGCCCACTGCCCATTTTCACCTTACACAATCAGCAGCAATAGCTCTTGCTGAGCACTATGGCAGCAAAGCTTGCACTCCATCAGCAGGCTGCCACCTCGCACGTGGCACAGCATCACAGGACAACCGCGTCTGGAATGAACCTCAGGAGGTCACCTACTCCAGCCTCCTGCTCAAAGCATTTCAGCATGCTTCATGTAAAACAATGTGAAAAATAGGTATTACACTGCAAACTAAGTTGCCTGGAGTTAATCTTATATACTTGAATTCTATTACTTTATTAATCATTAAACAAAAAGAAGAAAGAGAGAAATTTGCTTATGCTGTGACGTTCTGTGGCCTATATCCTTGTCTTCATATCAGTATTTCCTAACCCAGTGCTTTTTAAAGATAAAATCTGTGAAACAAAAACTTGTAATGCAAAATGTATTTTTTTCTTCTTTATTTGATTTATCATCTGAAAAGCACTCTGAAGGTAGACAGTACTTTTACAACCCAAAGAGAAAAATGTAAGTGTAACATATTGTTGCATAAAAAGCTCTTGGAATACTAAGGCTCTAGCCATCTAAATCCTTAATATCTTATGATCTTAAGCCATCTAGTTATGTATCTGCATAAATGGACTCACAAATTTTTTGTAATAACAAGTTGTTAAAAATGAAACAACAGAAAAAAACCCCATAACCTAAATATTTCCTCCTCCATTTTACTCCGGTCCTTGGCTATATACTGTGGTAGGAGTATGGGGATATAATGTTCTACATGTTTGGGTATGCCCTGGCAAACTGCAACTGCTTCATCACTGTGACAGCTACTAGAAAGTATCAAAAAGCTCTCTCAGCTATCTGCAAGTGATAGCTCCAGAAAGGGTTCCAGGCAGAAGTACAACAGGCTCAGTTAACCTACTTACAGCCACTGACAAGCAGTTTCCTAAAGATCTTGCAGCAGAAAATGGAAGTTTCCCTGCAGCCAGGAAATTAGAGGGAGTCTGGGACTTACACAGGTTTAATACTGTTCTCTGACACTAGGTTGTAGTGCTTCTGGGTGTTTTCCCAGAAGTATAGTAATAAAGATGAATCTGGTTGCAGCTTGTAACTGCATGTTCCAACCAAGCAGTGCACCTACACACAAATTTAGATGCAATTCAGCTCATTGAAATGATGCATTCTCTACATTTGTAGTTCTTGGACCTTGCAAATAATTGCATTGCTAACAGAAATGAAATTAGACACACTATCAATAGAGGAAAGCGTGAGCAAGAGCATACAGAAACAGTAAAGTTTAATAGCCAATGCAATTCGGAGATAAACATCTGTGTTTTCTGTGGAGACACTGCTATTGCAAAGCTTGGAGTCACCTAGCCAGCTCTACCCTTCACTGTATTTCCTTTTTGCTGTCAAAAGAGCACCACACATGTAGGTTCAATCCACTTAACAGGTGGCACACGCATTGTTCCAGCTACTAGTATATTGCTCCCCAATAATTTCACAACACAGTCTGTAGACTGGGTGTCCTCACACCAACAGGGTATGCCAGGCACTCTGATCAACTGGTCCCAACCTCACCATCAGCTGTAACCCATCCGGCTTTCATGAGATGCTCTCAGCACAAAAGATATTTTGGCATTAGCGAGCTATGGGTTTAAAGATCATTCAGTGAGAATATGTGATTTGCAAAATAAAACAATGTGCTATCTTCCTGAGTTGCAAGTAACAAAAAGTAGAAAAAAAATAAAAAAAACCAAAAAAGGATAAAGTGGTAAATGTACAAATCAAAAAATACAATGAATACAAAACCCAGAAAGCTCTTGGGAAGAGGAAGTAAACAAAATTACTCTTCTCCTGCTGCCCTGTGCCACAGAGCAAAGGGTGAAGCCCTGACAGATGGGCCAGAAGAACGGCTGGCCCATGACAGGCTACAGGAAGCTTGGGGTGCCAATGGGAGGCTGCAGGAGCCCATTTCAGCCAGGGAAGAAGGAAAAATGACCTTAAGAATGGACACTGATGGTCAGATCCAGGTTGGCTTGAGCCCAGCCTCTCCACTATGTCCCTTATGCTGGGCAGCAGCAAAACTCGGGGAAGAAGTAACCATCATTTCAAACCAGCTTTTCTCCCAGCTGTGGTTATTAAATTACTTAATCTCTTCTTTTACAGAAGCCATTACATTACAGATCACCCTGTTGTTTTTTTCTTGCACAAACATATCTTGCTTGAGACAGCAACTGTAGACAACCAACCAAGAAAACCCGTACCAAGTTCGATCTGAGAGTCACACGAGTGTTACCTTCTATTTTTTTGCACTCTGGCCTCCACTGCTGAAAATCCGTTTCTCATTCTTTCCTTGACAGAATAAAGTCAGCCTCTTCTGCTAGCCTAAAGTCTTGGCTGGCAGCAAGACCCGATGCCAAGCGCCCTGGCAGACCCTGAGCTCCACGCTGCTTTGGCCGCAGGGATGCACTACTGGACCCCCGCAGTAGCCAGCCCCCAGGTTTTCGGCCACCCAGCCAGTCAGTGCATTCATCATGGGGTTCGTGAGGCAGTCCAGAAGGATGCCAGAGCCTGCTTGGTATGGGTACCAAGTACTGCTGTTTCACTATGAACAGCCCTTGCTGGCAAGTGTTAGCCCAAGCATCACGTCAGCAGGCTGATTTTATCACCCACAACTCCATTATACTTCACAGAGCTATTTTTATTTCTTCAATGTATTAATTCTCCCACCCATTTTCTGAAGCACAGAGCCAGAACTTGACAGCTCACTTACTGTAAAGACATTCAGAAACGTTGCATGTGTTCACAAGGGCCTGGTTATTTATAAAACAGGCCAAAAAGTGCCTGGTAACAGAAGTTATTCACTGTGGCATTTTTCGTATTGAAGTCACCTGAACCTTTAGATGCTTCATTATCCTTAAAAAACTTGCTTGCAATAATTCACAAAGATAAATCTAAGTTTCAAATGACCTAGGTCCAGGTTTTATAAACCTGTTGCTAAGTCTATATAACTTGAGACCGAGTTAGGCATTTTAAAAATAAATTAGTACGTCAGCAAATACACTAATGCTGAATGATTTAGATAATTTTATTTTAATGGTCATACCTTAACACATTTAAATTTTCAATTTATGACCAACACCACCAACAGAATAAATTTAGCCTAGCTTTTTAAAATTGAAATTGTTATTCTCATTTATAATTTAAATAAGAGGAGTATATTCTGTTCTCAAATGACAGCATAATGTTTTTAAAATTCACTTTGGAGGACAGTACTTACATGTAAGCACTTCACAACACTATTATTGAAGGCATAAGGAAAATCTAATTCCATAAAATTGGTGGAAATTTTACTACCGAGTTCAGTGGTGTCAGGTTTTTCTACCTGGAGTATGATCGACGGCAAACCCTATTACCTGCGGAAAGCCTCAGTGGAGCTGCTGAACTCCATGGCACAACCGGTCTTCTCGTCTTCCCCAGCAGGAAGGTTTCTGAAGCTCGTGACAGGTATTTGGTGAGATGGCAGGCACTGGAGTGCAGCACATGCCCAGAAATGTTGCTGTCTACATTAGCTTCTCACGCAGCGTAAAATCAGCTCCACAGAACTGACAGCACAAGGAAACAATACAGGCTGGTTTGGATTGTAAATATTTACAGACTGTCAAGTTGAATTGCAACAACATTAACTCTGCTTCTGGGTTAAACACAATTGATTCAGAGTCCTGAAGCCATGAAGTTGTTTCGCTTTCTGTATGAAAAGGATGTTCATTCCTAAACAGACACATATCTGCATGGACTTACTTTTTTACTTCCCCCCCCTCGAAAAGTAAATACTTAAAAGAGAGTTCAGAAAATAAACTTGTTTTCTTAAAAGTCACCACCAGGCAATTCTTCCCTTTCATCAGCTCTGTCAGGGCAGGCAGACACGTAGGCATATTTGAAATCCAAGGAGGCAGCGAGCAACGTTTTTCAAACTGGTCTTTGTGATCTACTGTGGCATTAACAGGAACATTTCAATGCCTACAAGTCTACCGGACACCGCATGAAATTATACTTCTGCCAAAATAAGTAAACTTGATTTATTTACCGCTTTTTCTGTCAAATGCTAAGTCTGCATAATCATCTTAAATTCTTTAAGCACCTTATGATGAACTGATGAACAAGCGTATCTAGCTGCATGTAAAATGGAGAACAGGGAGAGATGCAAATATGTTCATACAGACTTGCAATGCATGAATGAAGTATTGCAAATATGCATCCTGCAAAGTACTTTGCTTCCCCCCCCCCACTTCAGTTCACCTGTACATTTGTAGCTTTCCACTATTGGCATTCTTCCCAATTCCATTATTTTAGAGCTAGGGCCTCTCTTTTTACTGAAAGTTTCATGATTTTCTCTTTTAATTAAACTTCCTGGAATCTTGCCTTTTTTATGATAAATTCCACTCTGATATAGAATCATAGAATGGTGAGGTTTGGAAGGGATCTTAAAGATCATCTGGTTCCAAACCTCTCTGCCATAAGCAGGGACACCTTCCACTAGACCAGGTTGCTCAGAGCTCCATCCAACCTGGCCTGGAACACTGCCAGGCAGGGGGCAGCCACAGCTTCTCTGGGCAACCTGTTCCAGTGTTTCAGCACCCTCCTGGTGAAGAATTTCTTCCTAATATCTAATCTTAATCTGCCCTCTTTCAGTTTACAGCCATTCCCCCTTGTCCTATCACTGCACACCCTTGGGAAAAGTCCCTCTCCATCCTTCCTGCAGGCCCCCTTCAGGTACTGGAAGGCTGCTGTAAGGTCACCGCGGAGCCTTCTCTTCTCCAGGCTGAACAGCCCCAACTCTCTTAGCGTGTCCTCACAGGAGAGGTGCTCCAGCCCTCTGATCATCTTCATGGCCCTCCTCTGGACCTGCTCCAACAGGTCCCTGTCCTTCTTATGTTGGGGGCTCCAGAGGTGGATGCAGTACTCCAGGTGGGGAAGTTAAAAAGAAAGAAAGAAAAAGAAAAGAAGTTTCCTGGACTCAAAGCAGAGAAGGAAATTTTTTACCTGTGAAATGCCATTGCAGAAAAGAACTTGTATAATGACTTTTAAACTGGTCTTATCAATGAGAGATCTAACAAACTTCTAATTGCCCTTCTGTATTTATTGTTAACCACATTTAAAAAAAATCTAATCCTACTGCCCCAAATCACAAGTTTTAAAGAAAAAAAAAAAATCCTTCTGATTTTTGTTTACCAATGGACAGAAAATGAAACATGCTGCTTCTTTTCCTAAAAGCTGCACGGGGTCTAGCAACAATCTTAGCAGAAGGCATACAATCTCAAGTATATAGCAGAAAGGAATCAGGAAGTCCAAATACCACATTGTTTACCCTGCAATGGAAAAATATATAAACAGAACTAAATTAAAAGGGAAGCAGACATGCTAATAAGTCTGCACAACCTCTTATTTTTAGCATATGTTGCTCAAGTCTCCATTTCTTCCTACACACACATTAAGTCAGTGTGTAACTGAGTACCTCACTGCCAAAGGGTCCTTGCTGGCGTTATATATCAGTCTTCTCTACTGTGTGGTAAAAAAATACAAGCGACCTTGACACACAAGCAAGCTCTACATACTATCCTTATCCCTGCCTCTCTTAAATTGTGACTTTTTTCTGTATCTTACCCTTCAAAATGTAACTTTTTAAAGAAACTATTTGTGTCTTCTTTCGTAAATCTCCGTGGACTCTCCTTCATTCCCCTGTAGCAAACTTCTTGCAGCTGCTCCCTTTGGTTCCTTTCCAAAGCAACACCTTGATTCCTCTTCAGTCGGCAAGGCAGAGCTTTTTAAGTTTCTTATTTCTGGATGAACTACGCATGACAGGATTCAAAGAGTAAAGCAGATCAGCTCTGCCAGTATGGGACAGTGGCAACCTGATGTGATCCTCCCCCAGATACAGTTTAAAATCTAGACCTCAAACTTTGTCATGCGAATTAATTCCTCTCTCAGATCCAGACACTTTTTTTTTTTAAATCTTTTTCTAGTCAATCTCACTGGTAACGACCAAGGGTTTTTAAAATATATATAGTTTGTAATGAGTGTACAATTAAATAGCTAAAATGTAAATGACATGAGAGTCCTTCATTAAGAACTTCATCAAGTAGGAACAACATCATTTGGCAGCCAGGCCTTGTTTAGCAAAAACCCGTGTCACTCCTGCACCCCACTTTCACACCAACAGGCGACGGTGACCCAAAGAGCCCTGGTGACAAAAAGCACCGCTCTTCTGAAACAGGTAACCTTTGGCATCATGTGTTTAAGAAGTAACTCAATCCCCAAAACACACTTTTCACCGATGGCTTTGAACGGCTGCGGAGCTGCACAGTTTCTCTGCTGCCCTTTCTCTGCGCCCCGACCACCAGCTGCCACGGAACACGGCACAGCTGGCGACAGCCTGCCCGCAGCTGCCTCCTGCTGATGCAGCCACGAGAAAGTCCGACTCCCAACAGCCTGCCGCCGGGAAAGCGAACTGTGATGGTCCTCCGAACCTCCCCCCTCCTCCTTCAAGCGGCTGAGCAAAAGCCCTCCTGCCACGCGCCCTACGGGGCGAGAAGAGCCATGGGAGGCACGGGCTGAGCCCCAGCCGAGAGCGGGAAGGAAGCAGTGTGAGGCACGAGCGGGAAGCTTCAGCCTGGCTCTGAAAGTGCAAGAGCTTCACACATGCTTAAGCGACCTGAACTTTCCTCCACACAAAAGCCAAACATGAGTTTGCATTTAGCAGCGCTGGGTTTAAATGAAACAAAAATGCCTCTCACCCAGTTCAGGTCTCTGGGTCACCATCCTCTGTTAAGGACTTGTGGGTTAGGCATCTTCCTTCAGCACGGGGCAGCTGCTGAACTGAAATGTTTGTTGTCCTTGACATCTAGCCCTGAGCCCCACTAAGTAAGTTTTGAGCTCTCTTCACCACAGCAAAAGCTGCTCCCTAGCTGCCAGCCCTCGGGGACTGCTTCCCTAGAGCAGCTGTTAAGATGCTGTAGCCAGACCCAGCATGGCCTGTTACAGCCTCCGCACAGAGACTGCCCTAAATCAATCACAAAAATGTCACCAGCAAAGAGATCAAACCTCCATATTGCTTGTTAACACACATTCCCTTTTATCTGTTAAAAAGAGGATGCTGCTCACTTCCCTTCAGTCTCGTCTCCCAGTTCCTCGGGAGTTTATAAAATCCTGTTGTGATTTTCTTTTGTTGTTGCTGCTGTTGCATTTTCCTCCACCTTCCCCCTGCCAAAAACCTCCAGGAAGGCAGCCATCACACTCTTCCAGGGTTTGCTTTTTATAACTGCTCTACTTCCTTTTATATTTTCTTCTGTGTGTGTGTGTGTGTCTCTGCGCATGCCACCTGTATCTTCATTAATATTTACTGTCTGTTGAGGAGGAAAGCACTTCTCAATTTACTGGCATATTTACCTCATGTGCTTTGCTGCACACGGAATCATAAAACAGTGTCTTTTTCCCTTCAAACAATGAAAACTCCATCTGACACCAAATTTCCCTCGCCACCTCTCTATGTCTTCCGTTACTCGCTCAGTGCACCAAACAACTTGCTCTCACACAGATGCGTAACACGATGATCCTTGAATGTATTTCTCGGCTCCTTCGCCCACCTTTCTCCTCCCTCTTCCACCCTGCAGCTTGACTACGGCGAACTCCGACGAGGCGGCGAGCTCCGAGCTCCTTCCCCCTTGCTGCGGGGCATCGAGCAGGAGCGGGGGGCGAGGCGGGGAGCCAGGGCAGGCTCCGTGACACCCCTCCCGCAGCGGGGACGCGCAGCCCCGTGCCTCGAGAGGCGGCCGCCAAGGGGGACGAGCAGGGAAAAGGCGCATTGGTTCCCAGGCACAGCTCTTCCCCGAACACCGCCCAAGGCACTGAAGCTAAATGCTTCCACTAAACACAAGCACAGGCCTGCAGGCAGCCTTGCTCTCTTTATGTGCTTTACGAAACTCCTTTTTCCCCCACTGCAATCTTGGCTTCTTTGACAATTTTCTCACTTTCCTCTTGCCACCCTAATCATATTTGACTCCTGATCTCCTCTTCTACTGACTCCTCATGCAGCAGGAGCCAGGCACATGTTCATTTCACCACAGTCTGCTTGATTGGGGAGCTTCCCATGGACTTCGTCCATCGTTCCTCTCTGCTGCTCCACTCCCAAGTCACTTGCACACTGCACCCCCCTCACCAGCCTGAACCCCTCACCATCTTCCACACCTGCCTCCACAACTTGCCATTCCCTCTCCTGAATGAACCTCGTTACTCACAAACCAATTCAGTATCTGTCCTCCAAGCTAGCGCCTCCTCTGAGAAGAGCTACCCTCAACAGTGGTGCCACAGGTGCTCCAGGTACGAAGAAGATGGCTACAAACGCTGCTTCCTCTCTAACGGGGAATTAAACTGCAGGAGCTTCCTTCTCAAATCAGACTTTATCAAATTATTCCAGGTCCTGACTCGTCTGTGGATGAGTTCATTAGGGCCTGCTTCATCATCTAGCAGGGATAAATGTGATTTCAGAAACTCCAAACAGGCTTTTAGAGATAAATTGGCGACTCCAGTCCAGTTCACGATGTCCTCCTCCTCCTGCCTCCCGCAAACATGTGAAACTGCACACACACGTGCATACACGCATTATCAGAGCTCGTTCCATCAGAAATCTGCCTTCATTGTCTTCACAGGAGGACTGCAGGAGCAGGTGCTGAGTGGGACAGGGCAAAGGGCCAGGAAATCTTATAATTCAGAGCTTGTCCTCCCAACAAGCTGAAGGGAAAACAGAATTCGAACGCCAGTTAAACTCCAGAGTAAGAAAAAGAAGAAAATCCATGGCTGAAAACGGCAGAGTAAAGTATTGCAATTTAAATATACATCAATGTTTGCAAGAACGCCTTATTGATCCCGAGATTTTACCAATATAAACCTTCTAAAGACAACTATTACATTAATACCTCTGTCTGCTGCAGAACCACATGCAGAGAACCACCAGAGAAAATTCTCTAATCACCAGGTGCTTTGGGAAGGCCTGCCAGTGCCCCAAGAGAAATGTGGCCACATCTTCCACCGACAAAACCACCAGAAACCCAATTTTCAGTTCTCCAAACAGGACTTACTGAACTTGATGGGACTGAGAATGTCCATGAGCTACTATCAGTTGTCGCACACGTCCTCTTAGTTACATTCAGCTTGAAAATGCTGCTGCTTATTTAGTTTAAGTACTCATCTAGGAAGCAAAAATAGGACACCAGTTTAATCTGCAGCAGAGAAACAAGCAAAACAGGGCAAGAATTATTGCAAGGGAGCCAGTTAACGAGGCTAACTGTGCTCACTTTCTATTATAACACGTTGAGTCTGGTAGGTTTTTTTTACCTTGTAAGTAAACACATGACATAGATAAGCAAAGCAAATAGCAGGAATGAAAATGCACTGCTCTGGGAACATAACAAGTAGCTTGAGTCCCAAGAAGGTCAGTGGGGTGAAATCCCAACACTCGTCCTAAGCACACAATTGGTTACATCACTGGGTCTCATTTCATCCCATATATTCTTAAGAAAAAAATGGAGTATCATCAGCTGTTAAGATACCTGTCTGAGTGCATATTGCACCTACGGAGGCTAGCCCAATTAAACTGTTTTTAACTCATTTACCTGGAAGCACTGGGCAAAGGAGAGAAGCTAAACCCCCTATTAGCATATGAAAAAGAAGGCAAACAGCTTCTGCCAGAAAAATATCCAATTTGTACCTTCCCTGAATTCAACACATACGGAATGTCTCCCTACTTCCTCAGCACCAACTCAGATGACCTAATTAGCCTAAAGTCATTGGACCAAAGTTAATTAGGGAGAAATAAAGAGGTGTGGGGGGGATACATAGGTATCTCCTTTAATTTCTCTGTTTGTATAGCAAGGGATGCAAGCAAAATCCAAGAAAGCTAATCCAAAATCTGGGAAACCCTAAGCTCAGGCAGGGTCCTTGTTGCAAGAAGGTATGTTAATAGTTTGTGTCCTAACGACTGTGAGACACCCAGGTCCATTTTTCAAGGCATTATTGTGAGGGTTATGATTTCACTACCAAATCCAGCAGCCCAGCAAAACCCTGGGAGCAGGGGCTGACTGGCCAGGCCAGGAGCTGGCAGAAGAGACACTGTCCTGGGAATCAGTCCTCCAAGGCAAGGTGCCACTGGCTGTCCCTGGAGCATGGACGCCAGCAAGCCCCACACCACGGTATCAAGAATCACTGCTTGGGTTCAGAGGAACCTCAAGAAAAAGCCTGAAGCTGCTGACTTTTTAAAAGTATCAGGAAAGATTATTTTAGAATTTATTTAAGCTATTGCTGAGTGTCATTCTTTCAGCGTTCATTTTCTTAATATCCTGAGACTGTGTGCTACAACTGAATAGATGAACTATCCATTTATTAATCTTGCTTGGCAATACAGAGCAACGAATGCTACTTGGATCCCACAAAGACAAAGTCTTTACAGAGGCCATTCAGTCATATTTTTGAGACATCTAGCCATGCAGTCTTGAAAGCTCCCTGAAACTGAAGAACACCCTTTATTTACATCTAGCAAACACAGCTAGCACAGGCCCTGGTGACAGCACAGTGGCACCAACAGTGACCTCTTTTCGTGGTGACCACACACCTGTAGCCTCTGGCAAGTCATGAGAAATGTGGTGAACACAACAAGGGACGTGGCATGGCCTGGACGTGTGCTCTCTAGGAGCGGAAAGTAAATAACTAGGTGCAAAGGCTTCATTAAAACAAACACACACACATAAATAAAACAAAACCACCCCAAACACCTCCTGTGGAGCACAGACCTATTCATCCCTGACTGCCCGCAGAGATGTTTTTCCAAATACAGGAGCACTGAAGTACAGTGTTGCATTTTTAATTTTCTCTCCAAGAGTCTGCCTTAAGACAAGGATAATTTGTCTCGTACTGCCTGAAATGTTTATATTTCCACATATGTCTTTTCATGCTTTTATCCTTCATTTTGCTGGGTAGAAGATCCGAAGTCCAGTTATAACAGTACCAAGCCATATCAAATACAGCAACATCACTGTATTACCTTCCAAAAAGGTACATGCTTGAAGCCCTTGAATCAATTCTCTATCGATCACTTCCAAAAGGCAGCTACTTTATTATAAAAGCACTTTGGAAAGTCTTCATTTTTCTCTAAATAGATATATACTTTCCTAAATGAGATTTTTAAAAACACCTCTTCCAAAACTCAGCTTTCATCTGAAAATGATACCTAAAGAATATCTAAGATGTATCAAGCTCCAAGCCCCTACCAGCCTGCAACCCCATATGCAGCTGCTGTCCTGAGTTGCATGAAGTTGTGCAGAGATTGCTGCACATAAAAGAAGCACTGCAAGCATGAAATACCATCAGCAAAATTTTTCTTTCTAAGTTAAGGGAAATTGTTGAAAGATGCACCAGAAAATAGATTAATCTTGGGCATTCTGTATTCTTCTTGGAGCAGTAGTAAAGCAAGGAGACATTTTTCCTTGGAAAGGAATGACAAGCTGAAATATTCCTCCAGGCACCACATTTCTCATTTCTCTTTTATCAGACAGCTGGATGTATTTGGTCTAGCTGGGACTAAACTTGTTATGGTGGCATCAATGACAGAAATGAGAGGTAGATCGTGGAAAAGAAATTGCAGAATCCCTCTGCATAATAAAAAAATTTGACTTACAATGTACCCCCAACACCTGCCATAGGGGTTTAGGGTAGCAGGTGCGGTGACCTTCAGCAGATAGATGCATCTCAGAGAAAATAAACAAATTATAATGAAATAATCACTTCTAAGAATTACAGAAGTTCTTAGGAACCTCATTATGTCGCATCCTACCTGATATCTTCTTATGTTTAAAATGAAAACCAAAAGGAGTCAGATTCAAGCAGAGATAAAGCGGTAGCAGGCCCCATATCTTCCCCTCTACCGTTCTTTTTTAATTTAAAGTACAAATGCATTCCTGAAGAAACTTCCGATGGCAAATCTCTATCTGCTCAGAAAACAGCGTAACGGGAGTCAGGGGCTAGAAATGTTAGCTAGAAAAATTAAAATAAAGAATAGGGGACACATTTTTATCATTACAAACCAGTAAATTAGCCAGGGAAATCACTTCAAGACATAAAATCAAACCTGGAGGTCATTAAAAAAGCAAAGGTAAAACAGAAAATATAGGCTCAATGAAGACATCAATGAGTGCAAATTTTTTAACCATGCAAGAAGTTAAATCAAAAGATAAAATCAGTTCACCAACTTCAGGAGGTAGTCCACCACAGCTTAAAAAAAACAAAGATAAGAAGATTTAAGACGTTCTTAAGGTAGGTCAGCATGGATCTGTGGGAAATTAGCCAGTCTTTGCTTCAGGTCTAACCTGAGTTAAAATTTAACAACTGCACATCTGAAAAATTGTGTGGCTCTCAGAATGAGTCGGTGGCTTCGGGGAAAGCATGGAGAAAAACAGTGAAAAAAAGAAGGATAGTTATTTCCCAATTAGAATAGGGACCAATCAAAAGGAAATAAAGCAGAGAAATGGAAAAAAAAATCAAGTTATGCTATTCCGCTGAAAAGAAATCGGCTTGACTAGTCTTTGTTAAACAAACACTTAGAGAAGGAATGTATAGTGAAGATATGATGGTGGAACAGGCAGAAGATCCTAGTTCAGTGAGCTTTCATATCTCAAAATTATTTATATATCATAAATCCTGCTGATAAGCAACATTACAAACGCTTTAGTTCAGATTCTTCCTCCTTCTAGGCACAGAGTTACAGAAGGGCTGCAAATATAAACACCTGATTCAAAGGCTATAAATTTTTCTCTCCATACAATCCATGACCCAACTTCAGAGGCTGTACTGAAGAAACCCAGTATCGCTTGTCCCCACCATTGCTAAAGCTTATCCAAGTCTACCAACAGTCTGCTCTGTTTGAAGGACAGTATAGCCCTTGTCTGTGCCCTTCTGATGCCACCTGAAAATAATCCAAACGTTCACGTCGGACTTTTTCCAAACACTTCAGACCTGCTATGCAAAAACTCAAATTTTTGCAAATGACTTCCTGCCTGGAAATCAGACAAACCCACTGCATCAAACTCTACTTCATTTAAAGCAAACCAGTTGGAAGCTGAGTTACTTTGAATTTGATTACATAGCATAACTGAGCCCTTAAAAATCAATACACAAACACTACCCATTACACAGAAAAACATCCGAGCTTCTGAATTTCCTGTCATTTCATCTAATGTCGTCTTATATTCTAAGCACAGTAATATTTTCAAGAAAGATGGTATTGACAGCACTAGTGCATCCGGATAAAAAGGGTAAGTCTACTCTTATTATTTTGCAGAAACTGTATTTGTCAAGTCATTGGAAAGCCTTCATAATGTTACTGCATTAACTATCCCTTCATGATGTAAAATTACTGTTAAAATGCAGATGATAATATAATAGACCTTATGCTTCAGTCTGCACCTCTTCTTCACTGTTTTACACTAAATTTGAACAGATCAATGTACTGTTGCATGAAAACAAACCAAGCACTGTGTGAATCAAGACAGTGCAGCATCCTTTAGCTGAATGTCAAGCATTTTTAGATTTTTTTTTATCAAAAATATTCTTTATTCTGACATTCCCTATGTTACCTCTTTTACTCAAACGTACCATGCTGCCTTTTTGCCAGCTGGTCAAAGAATCCAGTCAAAGAAATGTTCCAAGCAAAATACTATTATTTCATGCCAAATATTTTAAATTAAAAAAAGACAAATATGGAATAGAAAGCCCAAACACAAGAGCAGTCTCGTGTCTAGTGACTGTCTATCATACACTGCTGCTACAGGGAAAGGAGCCTGAGCCGAGGCAGACCAAGAGGGGCTGAGGCCGATGGAGAGCGACAACTTCCACTACAGTCAAGTGAATGAACCTTCCTGCTGATCGAGAGCAGTGCAGAGAAACCCACCCCACTTTGCTTCCATCTTTAACTCTGACATCAGAACAAGAACAACAAAACCCCCAAACATTACGGCATCTGGCATTTCAGAGTGTGAAAGCTGGCACATTAGCACTGAATGAAATATGGGTACTTATCGCTAGACATTAATCTCTTGCATATTTGGCAGTTATGGGGATGAAGACTAATTTGTTCATTATCCAGTTCAGAGCAGCGGAGAGAAGAGAGATTAGGTATGTGCTGCACACCATACACAACTCAGGCTGTCACTCCAATTGGAAGACTAAATTGTAACACGTTAGATTTTGTGAAAAAAATAATATAATACTTTCTTAGCTTCCATCCACCACCTTACAAACACTGCATTCAAACTGAGTTCCTATAAATGCTTATTTACAATATTACACCCACTCAATTCTCCATTATCTATGGGGAAAAAAAAAATTGAGACAACAGGATTACAGTGGGACAAGGGGAAAGTATCCGCCTGAAACAAACTTACCTGTACAGAGCAAATGCGTATGTCTCTTCATCCATGGCACAATGCATTCACAATCCAGACAAACTTACCCATGCAAATTAAGAAATTTCTCCATGATATATGCATTCCTATTTTCATGATAAAATGTAAAAAACGTGCTATAAACTGTTGAACGAGGATTTTAATTACATTGTCTATACTCTGTCAACCAACTCATCATGGCAAGACTACTTCAAGAAGTTCAGGGCTTTCAAACACCTACAATTAAAAGAATACGGATAGAAATGCTTTTCTCTGGGAAACCATCACTTCATGCACTTGTTTGATGCTACTGTCTTGTATCAACAAGATCTAATTTATTTTTGGGACTGTTTAATTCTTTTCTGGTTCTAATATCAGTTCTAGCAAAGGCAAAAACTTCCTAATTTCTAGAGTTATAAAAAATTCATTAACATATGTTTTAGATGATCTCCAGGTGCATCACCACTGAGTAATGCAATTATGCCAAATTAATGCAATGTGTCATTATATACTCTCTTTCCTTATTAATGAAATGCTATATAAAAAAACCCGGTAATACATAGAAATCTCAGCTTCTTTCTTCAAAATATGATTCGAAACTACTTTTTTTGCTTGAGGTGCAGAATCTGGAATGCATCGGCATTGTTATACAGTCTTATATATGACAGCAACTGAAGGAAAAAAAAAATAAAGCATAACTCTGGGCTGCACGATACTGCTTTTTTAAAAAAAAATTAGTAATTATTGAAATTGTGTGATGAAAAGCCAACAGTCTTCACTGACTAATGTGACTATATGGATAATTCAGTACATATTAAACTACCATACTGCATTTCTTTTTTCTTATACCTTTTTTAAAGTAAAGAACAAAAAAGCATCAGAAATTTTTGCAGTGTAGATTCCCATGTTCTTCTGTTAATATGCAAATTTTGGATATAAATTCCTCAGATTACAACTGCCTGTTCTATTGTGAAGATATTTTAGAGAACCGAAAAACATTATTCCTTTTTTTGCTTTTGATGAAACCTATTCTACAGTGACTTTTTTTTATCTTAGTTGAGGCCTGTATAAGAAAAGCTACGTTGGCTATTCATGTATTGTATTTTGCTAAATTGTAGTAATACCCTTGTTTGATGCACAGCAATTTCCTTTGGAGTGTGTTACATTTACAATACAACAATCAGCATGCAGGTATACATTCAGCATACTGATCTGGCATTATGCTATTCAAAGTATTCTCTTATATCTGTTTTATTTTTAACACTTTTGGAAACATCCAAAAGAACTAGCCTTAGGAGAGTCATCACATGAGGTTTCCTCTACTCTCAATGGACAGAGACTGAAGTTTCTTCCTGGAGCAAGCCAGCAGAGGAAGGTGGAACCCATTTTTTCCTAGAGGAGCTACCACCTTCTCTCCACTCATTACAGAGAGACTCTACAAAGACCAGACTCTCAGGGTTAAAATTCATCATGGGAATACAGGTCTTTGTTTTGTTTCACATTAGCAACTCCAGAACCTCGTAGTTCAAATATGAAAGTTAACGCTAACTTACACCAAAGCCAACAGGAATTAAAACCAGTGCTAAGTGCGATTCTTCAAAGACAGATGAAACCTCTGAAACCTTCTTGCTCGGAGAGCAGAATGAAGCAAAGCGTGTTCCTAAAGAGATGCTCATTAGTGAGAGGAACTGAGGCTGCTCAGCACTGCTGGTGGTGGTCCGAAATCAAGAACAACAGATACTGCAGGTCTCATCTGAAAATATATTCAGTTTTGACTGAGTACAAGAATGTAGGAGGAAAGAATGCATCAACATCTGAAATTAGTAATACCTTCTCAGAATAAGCAAATAAGGCTTTTTCTTTAGTCCAAATAAACTTGTGTCTTGTGAATGTCATAAGAAAAAACGCTCTATATTAGATTGTACATAGTGGCAGAAGAAACAGGATTACAAAAGTAAAAAGCTGAAGTAACAAAAGAAAACAACATCCTCCAGAAATATTTTTCTTGCAATAAAGCAATTATGCAAGACTAACGTATTATCTAAGATCCTTATCTGATTATGGAAAAAACAGTTGAAATTCAAAGAAGGCTTTGAGTCATTAGACACTTTTGAAGGATCACGTGCACTACGCTTTCAGCTAAATGAATTATTAGTGTTTTTCACGGATGATGAGAAGCCATTTTTAAGCAATTAGTCTGCAAGCATTATCAACTGCCTATCTGTTAACGGTTACCTGTGTACTCTTCAAAATTAATGTTATCTATCTAGCAGAGGCTATACAAATCTCATTTATGCTTCACAGGGGTGTCATCATGAGAATGAAAGCCTTAACATTACACTCTGAACTGGCTTGTCTTGAAAGGGATAGCCACAGGAGTTGAATGGGACAAGAATCTTTTGATAGAGCCGTTTTCCAAACTTCTGGAAGATTTCAGGCATTGACGCTGATCCACACTTGAATATTCTGTGATCAAACACTGCGACCGCACCACCTTAAGAAGTATTATTCACCAAATGCATACTACTTTCTTACAGCCCCTCTTTTGAAAAATAGGAATAAATCTGCTCCCAAACCACGAAGGACAGTGTGCTCACAGATGCTGGACGCTTCACAGGTTTCAGCTAAGCCACTCTGCGGATGCAATTCCATCTTCACTTGCAGTAGTTTTGCCAGACTTGAAAAACATGTTTCACGAGGTTTAATCAGCTCTGAGAATTAATCTGTAACACAGATATAGGCCCTATCCATAGAGGTTAAGATGCAAAACTAACACTGAAGTTCTGACTGTGCCTATCACCATGAAGTATAAATACAGCATTATCGCAGCAACTCTGTCAGAGGAAAAATAACCCTGAAAACTTCTTACATCACTATCATCTGTAGGGGATACCAAGAGAGGGCAACAGTCCTGAAAGGCTACAATACTGACTTCTTGAGCATCCTCTACTCAAGCAATGTACGATAGAGATGACAGAATTAATTAAGAGAGAGCTGGCAGCAAAGTCAGAGGCTATTAAATCCAGACAGCTTTTTGTATAATCACATCATAATAATAATAATGAAGGGAGAAATAGCAAATACCTTTGTCTAGCACTAAGATGTAATGTGCAAATATTCAGAAGAGCAGAGGCTGTTTAAAGCTCATCTACAGCAAGAGATTAACATTTATTTTCATGATGTGCGCACCATCTAATTTCTTCTGGGAACTACCCATTTAGTTTTTAAATTGACCAATCATATAGCATTCAACACGACCTCCACACAATAAGAAATCAATAAAACCTCACTGACTCTTAGTATATTCATTCTCTTTTGCAGATATAGCCATCTCTGTTAAGCAGTACCATAAAATGACATCTATAGTAATATCACCACACAGAAATTCTGTGCCCAGCAGCCAGTTCTTGCAGGCTCTACACACTTTTCCCCCCCTGAATATTAAGCTGACGTGCCGATATCAATACCTTCCTTCTCATTCTTGCACCAGTTGTCAGACAGAAAAGAATATATACGCTAGCCTTCATCTGATTGCTAACCTTACCAGAAACTTGTACAAAAGCTTGTATTTACCCATACTACAACTGAAAAACAACAAAAAAAATTAATAAAACCCCAACGGAAAGCTGCTACATTCCTCACACACAGCGCGCCCGGCTTTCCTCCAGCACATCGGTGAAGCAGGGGTGCACACTGCAGCTAAACAGCTGACTGAAAAACAATGACCACACACAGTGCACCAGAAGATGGTTCCCCGAGCCCTGCTGCACAGCCTTTTTCTTCTCCCAACCAAAATGAAATCGGAGACTGAAGCACCTGTCTCAAACAGGCTAATCTTCTATACCAATAGGTCAAATTAAAGGCTCGGTGGGAAATTTTCCATTGCCACAAACCCCACATTATTTTCCAGGAAAAGACAGCTCCTTGACTTCCACTAGAATTTTTGTAACAATTTTATTCCTTGCACTAGAGTATTCACTTACTGCTGCTCATTTTCTACTGTAGGCAGTCCCGGCAAAACATTCAGTCAATATACACCTGCATGCAACCGAGGCAACATCTGATTAATAACTTGGAGCCTAAACCTCAAAGAACACTCAAAAAAGCCAAACTTCTCACAGTAGAAATGATTTTAATATGCATGACTGGCAAATCTGTGTATTTATTCTCTTTGTAAAAGGCAAGAGTATAAATAGGAGAGATTAAAACCTGCACATTAAAATTTTTACTCAATTTCATTGTTTGGTACTTTATGCATTGAGAAGAACACATTTTCCTCACATTTTTGGGCACTAGCTATTTTCCCCGTGAAGAAATGTAAATAGTGCAAAGGGATTCTTTGGCAAAAATCCTACTTTTGACATTAGTTTCACAATCCCTCGTGTTTATAAAGAAGCAATTACAAATGTGATGACATTTTGCCATTAATTCACACTAATTCAGTTACTTCATCACAGTTTAGGTCAATAACCTCCTTAGCTTTCAGACACTTTTATTTCCTAGTGACACATCAGCTTTGAAGTTTATTTAGCCTAAAACTAAGTTGCCTTGGAAAACAAAGTGCTCAAACGACAATTATTTATTTGCCTTTTATACTCTCCTTCCACTTTAAGGATCCCAAAACAGCTTAGCGACCTTAAAAATTCAACCTCATAAAATCCTACCTCTTGCAAGTTTGTCCACACCTGCTTTACAGGTGGGAAAATTGCAGCGCAGAAAAATTAAGTGGCAAGATGCCCCAAAAGCTTTCTGTGCCGGTCAGAAGCAGCATCTCCCGACAGCTGCATGGGAAGCTAGTTTCTCCAGGAGGATGCTGTGGGGAACAGCGTCAAAGGCCTTACTAAAGATCGGGAAAGAAACTAAGAAGAGGAGAAAAGGTACTTGGAAAGCTTGTGTGGGCTGTACTCTGGGCACACCACGTGATGAGGGGCTACCAGGGGTTTGGTACCCTGTGGGCAGAGCAGAGCTGCTCCAGGGCTGTGCCAAGCCCGCAGCTGGCTGTGGGTGTTGCTCCTGGCACAGCATCCATCGGCTACATCTGCATAGGCCTGGGGGGGGACACTGGAAGGCAGGACACCTGCGGGTCTTGAGGGAGAGGACTGGGGATGGAAAGAGAATAATCCAGTCCCAGAGACAGGAGCAGAGCAGGGAGAGACCTGCATGCCCTTTATACAGCTTCCTCACCTCCCTCGTGGCCTCCTCATGGGTGCTGAGCCCTTCCCACACCCCGTCATGGTGTCGCCCTGCCCATCCGCCAACCCCCTACCACATCCACGGAACAGAGCTCTATAGCTTATACTCATTAAATCCCCATGTCATTTACGGGTAAAATATCACAGCAGTCTTACAATGCATCAAATTTGGGACGTACTGTGAATACCAAAGAAAACGGTTACTGATCTCATTGTACCCTAAACACTCCACTAGTACTGAAGTACTCTAAAAGAACAAATCAGATTTCATTCACGTGAAGAGATGATGGAGTCTGCATCCCTGGAGATACTCAAAACCTGACTGGACACAGTCCTGGGCAACCAGCTCTATGTGGCCCTGCCTGAGTAGGGGGTTGGACAAGATGACCTCCAGAGGTCCCTTCCAAAGTCAACCATCCTGTGATTCTGAAGTTCAATCCTATGAAATGTAAGAAGGTAACAGATAC
This sequence comes from Opisthocomus hoazin, assembly GCF_030867145.1. Classification (NCBI taxonomy): domain Eukaryota; kingdom Metazoa; phylum Chordata; class Aves; order Opisthocomiformes; family Opisthocomidae; genus Opisthocomus; species Opisthocomus hoazin. The sequence continues at coordinate 87,854,478 of NC_134414.1, read as the reverse complement.
ATATTTGGGATATATTTAGAGTAGACATACTTAGTACCAAGACAGTATAAGACAAATTTGTGTGCATGTGTGTGAATGAAACTACTCCATGCTACAGCCACAATTCAGGGACTCCCAGAAAGTGCATAGAAGACAGAAGCAGAAGAGGAATTACTCCCGAGCAGAAGAGGAAAGCTGCATCTCCAGAGAGCCCCTCAGAAGAAGGGAAGCCTTGATGAGGTAAAGTAAGATTGAGAACCTCTTACACTATCTGTACAATCAAGTTTTAGGACATAACATGCTACTCAGTTCCCCACTTGGCTCCAACAGTTTCAAAAAGGCCCCACTCTACAAAGCAGCACTCCAGAAGCAGCATGTTGCTGAGGAAGCTCCTTAATTTAACCAATGTTGAGAGGTGTCTGAGAGAACCTCTAAGTGGTAATAAAGTCAGGAGACCAGTGACAGCATTTTCTAAGTGTGTGTGAGAGTTTCTAATTTTTTAAACAAGATTCTACATTTTCTTATGTTAACTTAGAACCAAAGAAAGATGAAAGAGTAAAAATGCTGTACAAGCAAACATGGTAAGAGCAGAGCACATAACTCCTGCAGAAATAATGCAGCCAAACAAACTGGTGTTAATACAAAGCCTTTCTTAAATCAGGAGTTGATGTACTTCCCAATGAAGTGCAAGAATCGGTTTGAAGGCTGGTATTATCTAGTATCAATGGTACTTCAGCATGTATCATCTAGCAAGACTTTCACAGGAGGTACAGTTGAGAGAGACCTCGCAGCTTGCAAAAATTCATGCTGTGACTTTGTAAAAATACAAATATCTTAAACAACAGTGTAGGACTAAGCATGGGAAAGGCACCTTAATGTAATGACATTTTGAAACAAACTTGTGCTTGTTTTATATTGTGCCCTTTGCATTAGTCACACACTTCAGATACCTCTGAACTGAACGAGTTTAAACTGCCATCAGCAGTGGAAAATGAATGGCACAAGGGCACAAACCATACCCTACCACATCCAGTCCTCGCTATCTCTTTTATTTGCAGCCTGTGGCTTCTGGCCCTGTATGTGTGTATTTCATGGTCCGTGCCTCAGAAGCCTGCAAGCGGAGCAAACTGGTATCAGACACAGCTCTTACTGCTGCCTCCCTGCGACATCTCAACTGGCAGAGACCTAACAGCATCTCCACAAAGGCGACGGGAGCAAAGTACTACTGCTAAAACAACTCCCAGCAGGGAACTACTGGTAAACTTACTTCCCTGCTACCAGCTGAATAAATTCCTATTGAAGCTCATTTGAATGCAAAGAATAAATAAATAAGTAACCCTACCTATACTTTACTGAAGGTTTTTCAAGTATCTTATCTGTCATGACATTAAATATCTTGGTTTTCCTACATCTGTAGGAAACAATATAGTATTCATGGGAAGTTAAAATATTTGTTACCTGTTTTCAAATGACAAGAACCCAGAGCATTTTCTTTATTTTGACTCTTTGGTTTTGGTCTGCTCACTCTTCTTTGGGTTTCAGTGCTCCCCTGGGAAACATTTTCACAGTTGAAAGTATGCTGTGTCATCTGTTATTCCCTATTTCAAAATCTTAAGAATCCAGTGCAGGAACACACATTAATCATTTATTACTGTATAAATACATGAAAAATTAATAGCCCAGCTAGAATTCCAAGGCATTCACTTAATGAGCTGGGACTCAAACCTAGGAGCATCACGTCATTACTATTACACATCTATAAAACAGTGTTCAGAAAGCTTCATCAAATGAGACCTATTACTACAAATACAGCAGCTTGGAACTGTGAATAAACATCCAAAAACCAAATCAGGCATTTACTTTCTGCAAGAGGGGAAAAATAACCTTTGTTAGAATCACAGAATTCTTTGGGTTAGAAGGGACCTCTAGAGGTCATCTAGCCCAACCCCCTGCAGTGAGCAGGGACATCTTCAACCAGACCAGGTTGCTCAGAGCCCCGTCCAACCTGGCCTTGACTGTTTCCAGGGATGGGGCCTCCACTACCTCTCTGGGCAACCTGTGCCAGTGCTTCACCACTCTCACTGTAAAAAATTTCTTCCTTATATCCAGTCTAAATCTACCCTCTCTTAGTTTAAAACCACTGCTCCTTGTCCTGTCACAATAGGCCTCGCTAAAAAGATCTTCCCCATTTTTCCTATGGGCCCCCTTCAAGCATTGAAAGGCTGAGATAATGTCTCCCCACAGCCTTGGCTTCTCCAGACTGAAAAGCTCGAACTCTTCTTAGCCTTTCCTCACAGGGGAGGTGCTCCAGCCCTTCGATCATCTTTGTGGCCCTCCTCTGGACCTGCTCCAACACATCCACGTCTTTCCTGTGCTGGGGGCTCCAGAGCTGGAAGCAGGACTCCTGGTGGGGTCTCATCAGAGTAGAGCAGAGGGGAAGAATCACCTCCCTCAACCTGCTGGCCACGCTGCTTTTGATGCAGCCCAGGATATGGTTGGCCTGCCGGGCTGCAAGCGCACATTGCCGGCTCACGCCCAGCTTTTCATCCACCAGTACCTCCAAGTCCTTCTGGGCAGGGCTGCTCTCAATCCCTTCATCCCCCAGCCTGTACTGATAGCGGGGGTTGCCCCAACCCAAGCGGGGGTTGCTCTGACCCAGGTGCAGGACCTTGCACTTGGCCTTGTTGAACCTCACGAGGTTCACACAGGCCCACCTCTCCAGCTTGTCCAGATCCCTCTAGATGGCACACCGTCCTTCTGGCATGTCAGCTGCACCACTCAGCTTAATTATCACTCTTCTTAATTATGAACTTGTGGCAGAAGACTGAAAATCCAGTCTTGCACTTTTAAAGATAAAAAATCAAAAAGCAAATGCCATAAAATATTTGGTAAACTGCTTTAAGTCTTAGTTAGCTTAAAAATAAAACCCAGTAACTCTAAATAACAGAATGCTTTGCAATTTTCAAAATATTTGGATACATTTTGCAAATGTCTATTAAAGCCATACTTACTGCTGCAAGAACCAGTTAACGTGACAAATCCCAACACCACAAGTACAGATAATGAAAACGTTAACAAAAAGCAAGCATCAAATTACGTAATTATTTTGTTCCAGTGCTCTGAATTGTAAACTGCCTTCATAGTCAGAAGTATATATAATTGCATTTACACAGACTAAATGGGGCAATACAACCATGCCTATTTCCAGGACAGCTGCAATCATGACATCTATTGTAGTTTGACCAGAAAGTCTGTGCTAATGCAAACTTTATCTGAATGACACTTTGAAGCACCTACAGGAAGGTCTCAAAGTTGTTCCTTCTTAGAATCAGTAATTTTTCTTCTCATCAAGAATAATGGCAAAGATGAAAATTAATAATCAAAGCAGGCTGACAGGTTGCCTTTGGAAAGGAGAGGGCAGACAGGTGAGAAGACGATGGCGGAAGACACACCATCATCAAGCCGCTAGCAAGACAACATAAACCCCTCTGCCACAAAGCAAGAGTTTCTAGAGAAGGATTTAATATATTTCCAGAAAAAATTCAGATCTAAGATGTAAAGCTGGAATATATCAATAATCAGTTGAAACAGTAAATTTAAGTCTCGCAATGTTTTAAAAATGAATTTTCATATTACTTAGGGAGTAATGAGCCATTTGCATCTATGTTGTGCAAGAATACTTGATGATCAGGAACGAGCTCCTCTATGACCTGCAAATGCTTTACAATTTGGGCTATGTTTCTATATTTCCTTAAGCAAGAATGATCGTTCTGATTTATTCAAACTCACTTATATTTTCCTCAGAGCAATTCACACAGCTACAAAAAGAAAAGAAAAGAAAAAAAAATCTGAACAGGCTCTGGCAGTCTTTTAACCAGAAAACATGGTGTAAGCTTTTACATAGTTCAAAGGAAATGCGTCCGCCCAGAAGCCAAACAAAACTTTACATACTAGCAAAATCAAAACTCTAGCACAAAGACGGCAATATGATATTCTTAAGCAGATTGCAAAGACTCGACTCCCTGTTTTGAAATGCTTCATGTTATGGGAAAGCTGAAATTTCTCAGGTCTAATCTCAGTTTAAAGCAGTCCAGTTTTGTGGGAGCACGTGCACATGCAGGCCTCTGTATTCCACTGTTACCTGCCCACATGTGGCCGCCTGCCAAAACCAAGTGCTGCTGATCACCTGCACCCACGCAACCTGACCAGGCTGCCCTGCCTTCCTTGCCGTAGAAAATTCTGATCTCCTCACCAGTCAGATCCTGACACTGCTCAAGGTTAGGAGGGGTATTCAATAGCCAGTGGGGCAAAGACATTGCCTGCAAAAAAGTCAGAGTAAGGACACAGACTGACTGCAACAGAAACAGGGAAACCATAATTCGGACCTAGGCTTTCAGCAAACTGTCCTCACCAAAGCAGAGTTAACTCTGGGTGCCAACCATGCAATTCCCCAAAAACATACTTTTCCCACCACCCCTAACACCTTCAATCTATAAACCTCCAGCTCTGCAAGATGAGACAGAAGGGTTTCAAGGAGTCAAGTTTTTAAAATGTCACATTACAGGATTACTAAGTACCATAATTGACTAAGCATGTGCACTACGTAAGTTGGGCTTTATTTTTAAGAGCTATGTCATTTTGGAATCAAATTAACAGGTACCACTGATGCAAAAGAATATTTCCTTTAAGAACATGAACAAAACCAGATATCATTAGCTGCAAAAAAAAGAAAGTGGCTCTTGCAACACAGACAGCAGCACGAGAAGTTGATACAAAAAGAGCTGAGGAAGCCTGTCTTCTGGCAGAAACTCAGTAGAAGAATGTATTATTAATAACAGTAATAATAACAACAGATCCATGATAACTTTACAATAAAAGTCCTGAGAATTACAAGTTTCGCAGACAATGAGGGCATCTGGGTTTTGTTTTCTCTTGTCAACAAATTCTTTGTTCTGGATGATGACAAACTTACCCAAATTCCTTGCTACCGCCATATCTCTAGACACTGAGAAGAATAATAAAAAGGGAAGAATTCAGCAGAAAGACTGGCAGAAGCAAGTGAGCACAAAGCTGTACTTAAAATTAACAGCAAAGGAAGCTTGAGAAAGGAGCAAAAAAGAAGCCCGTGACACACTAAGTATGAAGAGAGAGATGCACTCGGTGTAAAACCGATAAAAAAAAGCACACAAAATGAATTTGGAATTTACAGCAATTGATACCAGCCGAGAATCAAATGAACTGCCACAGTATTCAACATGAAATTATGCCTTATAATAATAATGACTAATGGTTTTGCTATACATCATATGCTGAGGCTAACCATTACACAACAAGTTAAAGTCTATGAAAGTAAATCAGTATCAGCATTGAGCAGCCACAGGTCTCAGCATAATTCACTTCCACAAACATATTCAGTCAATTAATTCCTAATGGACTTAGCTGTAAAGCTTGTTTGAACTTGCTGGTGTTAAGCTACTGAATGTTGCAGGACTTCCTATCTTTGAGGCTCACACTCTGCTATCTAGAGATGCTGTATCTTCTACAGCAAAAACAATTTTTTTTTAAAAAGGGGCAAAAAACGGGGAGGGAGGAGCAGCGTTTCCTGCATACACACTTCATCCACGCCAGACAGAGATGCTGTGGGAACACACGCCCAGTGGCCCAAGCCACTGTGGTTCAGAGCCTTCCCCTCCTGCAGCGCCTCTGACTCCCCTTTCCTCACTGCATCCTGCCCCAGAGCTGCTCCTCCAGGTGCAGAGAGGTGTCCTCTCCCACCCACAACTCCTACCAACTCCCCCAGCCCCCAAGCCCTTCCCACTGCAGCTTCCAACCCCCAAATCATCCCCCACCTCTCCCTCTCCTGCTCAGACTGTCCTAAGTGCCCTCCTACCTGAGCTTCTCAGCCACACCAAAACCCCCAAACCCTGAGCTTTTCTTGCTACGTTTTCAGTAGAGGCCCAGCGTGACACTTCTGTCATCCTCTGGCCACCCAGACACTGCTTCTCTCCATTGCTCAGTAATCACATAGGTCTAGCTTGGAAAAATCAGGATAAAACCAGCAACCCCAGTTTTAATCTCTGGCACCACATAGGCTTGAGCTGAACGACCCCGACTCTTCGGAGAAGCAGAATCAAATTCTGAACCTGAGGTTCATTTTCACTTTTTAATGCATTAAAAATCAGAACCCAACTATAACCAGCTGGGTGAAAAATGGCATCAAACATGGAGGAAAAGATGACAAAAGGCTGTGGAGGAACCAGCCTTTTCAAAGGGCACAGACTGCAGATCTCCTTCAGTCCAAACGCCCATGTGGTGTACAGTCAGACCCCTATGACTCTTGCATAAAGAACACTCTCAACCCAATCAGAGAGCAATTCCGGTTGTAAGGGATGTACAGAGGTCTCTAGTTCAACCTGCTGGTCAAGGTAAGGTCAGACCAGGTTTCTCCTCAGGGCTTTATCCAGTTTAGTCTTGAACACATCAAAGAATGGAAACTGCACAGCCTCTGGACAATGTGCTCCACTGCTTAACTATCCTCACAATAAACTTTTTTTCCTTATATCCAGTCTGAACCTCCCCTTCTTCAATTTATGGCTACAGTCTCTCATTCTCCAGCTACATACATCAGTAACAGGCTCAGTTCTGCCTTCTTCATAATTTACTTTAGTACTGGCAGGCTGCTGGTAGGTCCTTCTGGAGTCTCGGCTCCTCCTGAACTGAGCAAGTCCAGTTCCCCACATCTATCCTCAGAGCTAACGTGTTTACAGAATTATTTAACCATCTATAAATCTAACCCTTATTCAACATTTACCACTGTACAAAAATTAGGTTTTTCTTTCTCTTTGTTTTCATAATAAAAATTTTCTGGCTTCTACAGTTGAGCGAATTATTGCTATTACTCCTTGTAATGGAAGCAGAGTGTTTTTATATTCAGTCATTTCCTCAAGAAATGAGAAACCGAAATCATGAAAAGACAGCATGACCATTTTTCTTTTATAATACCAATGCTATAACCATAACAGGTATTAAAGAGAAAAATAGGACCAAATTCATCCTTTCCTCACCTTTTCAAAAGCAGTCACACAAAAGTAGCACACAACTCTTGCTACAGTCTGTACTGTCAAAAAACAGAAATTACAGCATTTCTCTCAAGTTCATGTGTAAGTTCAATCATCTTGGAGCCTTTCAGAGCTTACCCCAGCTCCTCAGCACAAAACACAGGAGTCCAACAGCAGATAACAAAAAAAAAAATGAAAGCCAAGTACCAACTCAGTAAAGCCTGTCTGGTATCTACTTAAAAGGATACACTGTGGAGATAAAGGCGGCCAAACTTTTTAAACTTGTTAAACTCCATTTACAGCCTGAGTAGCTTAAGATACCTCAGTGATCACAGTGATCTGTCCTTCCAGAAAGAATTTTATTATCCTACTCACTCTGCAACAACTAATGCTTCATGTTTTGAGAAAGGCAAGCATGAGAGCCACAGGAAAGAAAACCCTCATGAGTAAATCTTGTTGGGTTACTATGTCACTCCCATTCTGTCCACCTGGCATCTACAGGGTCTCTACTGGGAAAAAAAGGGGGAAAAAAGAGCAGCACAACTATAATTACTATTAACAATATACACAATGTCCAGAGAGATGGCACAGAGAGGAGACTGGCACACAACCAAACCAGATGGGTAAGAAGCTGGTTGGGTGCTCAGGCTCAGAGTGGGTTGGATCCTACCCAGAGCCCACCACCCAGTGAAGAACTGCAAGTCTGTCCTGAGACCTGTCCACTTTCACACCTTTATCAATGACCTGGAGGGGGCAATAGTGTGCACCCTGCCTTGGTAGGGAAGGCATCCTGCAGCTCCAGGAGGTATGAATCGAGGCACAGCCCAGAGATCAAGGGAAGGGATTGTCTGTCTCTGCATAGCACACGTCAGACCGTATCTAGATGCTGCATCCAGTTCTGGACCCCAACACAGCAAAGAAACCGTTTCCCGGTGATGCCAGTGAGGCATCAGAGCAGGCTGTCCCAAGAGTCTGTGCCATCTCCATCCTTGGAAGGTTTCAAGCTCTGACTGGTCCAAGCCCTGAGCAGCCTGCTTTGGGAGGAGAGAGGCCCACATCCCATCCCACCAGGATGGCTCTGGTCGTAAGGGAGATGAGAGAAATTCAGAAGCTGTGCTGGCCGAACCACTGTTGCTTGGACAAGGCAACATGGACGGTATATGAACTGCAGTGAGCTCCAGCCTCTCTGCTGGTTTTGGGTTCCAAGCCCAGGGCACCCACCTCCTAGGAGAAAACTTCTCAGTCTTCAGACGTGGAGAGATGCATGTGAGGAGGAAAAGCACGGCACAGTGAACTGAAAGGCTTTAAGTGACAAAATGTGTATTTTCTACGTAATCCACAAGCTCTGGAGGGGCGAGGGGGAAAAACCCCTAAAATAAAACCTTATTAACAAGTATTTTAAGCTAGGAAAGGACAAAGCAGTAACAGTCACAGTATGAGTGTGTTCTACACAGAAATATCTAGAAGGGCATTACGATTTTCACCTACTGAATAGGAGATGCTGACACAGAACAGACAAATGCTTGAGCTGAGCCCCTCAAGTGTGCTCTGGAGAACACTGAACAGGTAAGTACAATTTTAAAAGCCGGAAGCTATTGGAAGCCATCACCTTTTCAAATAAAGCCAAATCATACAGATTACTATAAAAAAAACAAAAAACAAAAAACAGAAAAGGTCTGTCAAACTTCTTTTATTAGACATATTATATAATTAACGTAATTGTTACTCTGTGATTTGTACTAGTACAATTAACTCTGTGGTTTGATATACTTAGTCTTACATACATTCATCAAGCTGGCATTTTGATTGGTGAAAATTAAATTTGACTACCTTTGGGAAGTGACAACGTTCTAGGTAATTTTTTCTCACTGATTTTCTGTAAATATGTAGTAGCAGTTTGGCGATGCTCGTATATAAAAAACCTACCCTACTCACTCAGTAGAACAATTAATGTGTTGTTGACATTTTCTACAGAGAGAAACACTGAAGTATTTAAAAGAAATACAGAAAACTAAAAAATACCATGTTGAACAAATAAAAAAAAAATAGGCTCATTTACTTTTAATTATATTGTTCCCATTACATAAACCTGGAAACAGTTTCCATTTTCATAAGTCTTCCAGACAAAATATTGAGTCACTTTGGAAAATCCTCATTTATTTCATAGCGTGAGGGTTTTTTTTACAAAAAAATTAAAACTTCAAAACTTTGAAAATTTTGGCTAAAAAAATCTTAGAGCATAGAAATCTCTCCAAAACTTTAATTGTGCACACGTAGGTGTGTGTATACAAGAAGAGAATTATCTTTTATCAGAAAAATAACCGCTTCTTTACCAAAACGTAGTGACCTCCAGGTTGGTTTCATCTAGGAATTCACTATGACAAATACAGCCGAATTAATCACTGAACTACCATCTCACTCCTTCAGCTCTGACAAACACTAAAAGCACAGTTTCAACTCCTATTTTATATCTTAATGTGTTTCAGGCACAGGTGTCTCGCAGTTCTACGGGTATAAAGGTCTGATGAAAATTTTTGGATGAGAAAGCGATGGATGGAGGAGCGAAAATGAGAAGGACAAGGCAGTCATACCCAGAAATCCGGACTGCTTAGTAATTTTGGCCATTCAAATCTTTCTAAACAGTTGACTGAAATCTCAAGTTATTCACAAAAGCTAATGCATCTGGGGATGGGGAATTAAGTCCAATATACAGGACAGTTCCAGAAAAAAGTATTCTCTGGGCAGCAGCAGGAGCAGAGGAGCCCAGCCGGAGCCTCCCCACAGAACAAGCCCGTGAGCACCAACCGCAAGGTGCATAGACAGGGAAGAGCAATCCGCGGCTGCAGAGGGAATCACGGAGATCGATGCCGAAACAAGGGGCTTAGCTTGTGTCTCCATATTCCAATGGATGCAGCAGAGCGCTACAGACTGTGACCAGAGAAAAGAGAGACAGAGCTGGTTTGTGAGACTTGGACACCCCGACTGGATTCACCAACAAAAGGCAGACCTATGTGACTTGTGCAGAGGTAACAGCAGGTCTGGAAAGGGTTCTTCAGCCTCTCTGTGCAAGACAACAACAACAGCCAAAAGTTCACGCTGAAGTCAGACAAATTCACATAAAGGAAGGAAAGAAGATATTAGCATTCATCTATAAAACAAGAGTAAAAGCAGGGGAAGAACTGTGGCACCTCCCAAGGATGCGGAGGACAAATAAGCTTCTGAAACAAGATAGGCCTCAGTCATACATGTCAGGGGACGCAGCCAGGGAACGGTCTGCAACAAGCAGGAGGTCAAAATACAAGGTCTAAAGGTCCCTTTGGGCTTAGTGTAGCTGATGAAATAAGAGTGCTCAACATGTTTTATTCCAAAACGTGGGTAACTGTGTTTGCTGTGCAGAAGCACACATCTGATTGCGATCAGAGTGATGAGACAGCAAGGCCACTCCGTTAGAACACATGGCACAACGACAGCTAGTCAAGTCACATCGGGGACTTTTCATGTCCTGCAACACAAGTGCTAACAAGCTGCCCTTAGCCAAGGCTACGTCATTCTTCATGGGATAGACCCCCACTGGTGGCTGCATTTTGAAAATATTAGACAGCCAGTTTTCAGTCCATTGTGTGCCATGCAACTGTCAAGGTGATGATCTCAAACACTGGTAGTTCTAAGTAAAGGTTCTACAGAAAGACTACAATAAATGTGGTCACTTATCAATATGCATTTTTTTTTGATGGTGCAGAAAGGTAATTGGTTCATTTTTAAGTTTTTTCATATTCTCAATGTTAAATATCTGATTTTACCAGAACAGCCTAAACAGTCTCAAAAGCTCCTCAGACAACTTTGGAACAAAAAAAAGTTGACTATTTGACTATTGTATTACTTAAGTGATTTTAAAACAACTAATCTGCAGTCCACGCAGTGCAATACCATGTTACTTATTTTACTGACAATATAGAACAATTTTCTGGAACAGTCAAATGCCTGATTATCTCTTCCTCAGGCTGATTTGTTCTCCTTCAGCTTTGAATATTTATTGGAAGCGGCAGGTCCCATCACACTGTCATTACTACCTAAGCTATTGCAGATCAACAGGATGGCCTTGCCATGCAGCTGCTGGGCTTTTTTTTCTTCCACAATGTCGAGACAGCAAGAGAAAAATAATTTTCATTTAAAATTTTATCATTTCTGAAAAGGTAGATGACCTGAAAAGCTGACCATATTTCACTAACAAGATTTCTGCTAACAACTTGATTTTGCAACCACATTCCGTTTTAATTGACCCCTCCAGCTACACGTATGCATAAATGCATGTTAGACAGACCAAGTTACATTTTGCTTGGGAATTAACCCATACACCAGCAGCAGTCTTCCAGTTCTCTCCACTCCATAGCCCAAAAAAAACCAAACTAAACCCAAACTTTTCACAGTCTCAGTCACTTTCCAGCAAAAAGAAGAGCACATCAAGGGTCCAAACAACCAAAAATAAAAAAAAAACACACGTAAGCAGCACACACAATCTGCACGTAAGAAATCCTGGTGCTAACAAGGCCGTGCCAAAGCACATCGTCCCAATTTTCTTACAGCTTTTGCGGGACTCTAGCTGCATGCATATTGAAGGGAAGAGGCATCATTTCCATAACACACAGCGTCCCGCTGAACATTAATCACCATTACCCACTTAGATACAGCAATATGCAAGACTGATTGCTGCTCCACAACTGCTCCGCAGCGCTCTCAAGCGTGCCAGCCCTCAACACTACCGCGGCTCCTCTCCAATTTCTTACAAGGAAGTTAAAAGAAATCATTCAATTTTCATGCCCCAAAAGGAAAGGCATCTCAAGTGTCAGAAGGCAAGATGAATGACACGTAGGTTTAGAATTATCATTACTCAACAGCAATTGAGCCTACGTGTCATTTTGGGATTCTTTAGCAATTTTTCTTGTATTTGTTCATTAACCTAAACATATAAAAAACCTGAACTTTTTAGAAAAGAACCATCTATATTTTCTATATAGGGGGTCTTGTATTCTGTTGGGTTTCTATTTGGGGCTTTCTTGGCTCTGATTGTTCAACATCAGTTTGTAATATCAAAAACTTTTAACAGGCAACTTTTTAAGGTAGAAAACTTTTTAAATATTCACAAATACAAGCACTTTTCTTTTTGTTTTATACTCACTTGTATGCTGAGTAATCAAGCATGTCTAAGTGCATTAACATTTCCTTAGTATAGCATATGGCAGTCCTTTTAAGCAGTAAGTGCCAGAGTTCATGAGATACTTTGCATATCATGCAGGGTCAGGCATTTCTTCTTCCATTAGTCAGTTTGGAAGAATGACATGAAAAAGTACAAATTGCACACAAAATACTCTTAATTAATAGTGCAATCTGTTGATAGCAAAATATGGTTTTACTCTGTAGCTTAGTTAATAATGGATTGTTTCACCACTTCTGTTCACGAGTAAAAATGTCAGTATTTATGATTGATACATTTACCATTCTTTAATAAGATGTAGGCATCTACAGCCCATGTATGCACTACTATGGGTATACAATACAGAGTCTGTACACAGCATAACTGAATTGGTATTTAAGTTCATGAATAACTTCCCAGAATATCTGAAGTCCTACTTGGTCCTCAGTTAGGGGCTGGGGAACCTTTTCCTATGAAATGCAAAAACAGAGGATAAACTGCATCAAAAATAAAAGCTTGCTCATCCCACACTATCTCCACTTCCGCATGAATGTATTTGCTTTTTTTACTTTTGCTTTCATGATGGATTCAGCTTAGAATTAACCGAATCTTCTGTCTGTATCTGTGAAATTCTGTTGCTGTACTCCCCAGCACCAGAGAATTCTAAAATATCTCAGTGGACGTTTTGCAAGATGTTTCTTGAGCCTGCAATCAGAAATACTGCTAAATACTTGGCCACGGGCGACAGCAGGAACAACATCTGTCAGAAGAGACAGAGAGAGAATATCAACCATAATCTTGCAGCCATTTCCCCCCCTCCCCCTCCCTCTTCGAAGAAGCTGGAGCTAACTTCGGAGAGCAGAGGCACCCTTTCGTCACTTGCCAGCTGTGGTTTTTCATGCTGTGGCCGTATGCAAAGTCCTCCCTCCAACCAAAGAAAACAAATATCCTCAGCCAGCTCTCCTACGGCAGAATATATGCCCTGCTCATCATTGACAGTGTGACTAAAACTGGACAGAAACGCATACTACTGAATTCTGAACTAAAACGCACTCACCAAGGGGCTAGCGACTGATGGCTGAAGCAGAAACTATTACATTGAGCAGCATACCTACAAGGTTTCCTACCAGCACATGCGTTAAGCAGGAGGTGGAGAACTGCCCTTTCAAGCTCGGTAACCATGCTACCTGCAGCAGTGGGGAGGTAGCAAATTTCTAAGACAAGAGTCATGTTGGAGATGAAACGCTCCATTAAATAAGTAAAGACCTAGCCCGAACTGAACTTTTAACCAAACTATTTAAAATTCAGGCAAATTAAGTTCATTCTTTGTGAAGGTATGGGAAAAGAACAAAAGCAGTTTTGAGGATGCACAGTTTAGGTGTAAGTAGTTTAACTGTGGCATCTTCTAACTTTTAAAAATCTGAAATCACAACATTTGCAGAACATGAATATGGTAAAATAAAACCCTAGAGGCCAATCAATATGTTTTTTATAATTCCTCTACTCCATGCAACTTTATTTTACACTGACAAACTCTGACCCCTTATTACTTAATAAAAGGTATTAGCTTTAATTACTAATTCTTCTACAGAGGTAAACACAAACATGAGAACAGACTAATAAGTAATACAGACACCTGAGTATTTAGATGCTAACATTAATGACAGTCATTGACAGCCAGTATGAAAATATGCTTTTTAAACTAGTATTAATAAAATTATTTTGCTGTATTAATAAACCTGTTGAAATACCTTTGGTATATGCTGAATAGAAGCGTTTCCATAGACACATCAGTCAAGCACACTGAAGGTAACGGGCTTCTTAATTTTCGTAGATCAATAGTACAACGTACCTTCATGAATGTGGTGTCACCAGCACCACTCTACCCACACAACTTGCATACAGAAAGTTAAAATATTACTAACTCAGAAAAGTGCATCTATTTTACTGATTTTAGAAAGGACCTCACTAAACAATCATTAAAAACCCTTACTAATATAAAAGTTACAAATACATAATTCAAAATTCAGATGAAGTCACAAAATTGCAGGCTGAAAGATCCTATTTGAATCTTCCTTCTCATTCCCTAATCTTGAATTTCTTTAACTTTAAAAAAAATGTAATCCTATGCAAGCAACATTCAGAAAAGATTCTAGTGAACCAATGAAAAGTAGAAAGTTTATATTTTCCTTTGGTCACATAAAGCAATGAAAGGTTTCCTCTTTCTTCTCCCTCATGATTTTCTTTTTCCTGCAGTGTTTGGGCAACAGACATTTTAACAGACAAACGTTTAGAATACTGGTAAAATGGGAAAATTAAAAATGAAAGGAACTTCCAGGAAGCTAATCACGTTATCTAGCCCATTGTATTTTCCAGGATAGAGTTAAGATAAACAAACAAACAACAACAAAAAGAAATTAAAAAGAAAAACTGTTTCTCCAAGCAATATTTTTAAAATATCAAAAAAGACTCAGTTTGAAATACAGAAACAATTTCACCACTTTGACCTGTTTTCTAATACTGAACTTAGAGTAATTTTGATTTTTGCATGTTTGTTTTTTTGGCAGAGGTAGGCAGAGGGAAGATGGGGCTCCTGTGAAAATAAGCCAAACTTTTTCTTAACCTTGAAGTAACCAAAAGCAGCTTGAATAGGCTGTTTCCATTAACCACTAAACACGAGGAACATTGGTTGGTGGGTTTTTTTTAGCCAGTGAGGTCATGGTAAGGACATAAAGACAAGTTAAGCAGTAAAGAATCCCTTCTGAAATCTGTAGGCTGTAGTAAATGGAAGGACTATCGTAAGCTATTAATGATCTTGCAAGAAAAAAAGTCTTAATTTAAGACAACCTGCATATATAAAAATAAGAGCATACGTAACTTTAGAGTAACTAATGGCATTTACTTCTGCTATTATTAGTATAATTACACTAGTACAATTAATATGCTTCTTTTCCTAGGAATCCTTCTTCCCAGGTTCCCTATTCCTCACAAATACATCTTAAGTTGTTACAAGTTTTGTTTTCAAACTTTCGCTTTTCTTTTTGTTGTTTTTTGCTTAAACTGGAAATAATCTATGTGGGAATAGACAATACCAGACTGGTCAAAGAAACCATCCCAGGTAAAAGTGAACAAGTGGAAAAAAAAAAGATAAAAAATTTTTAAGACTTCTTTTTTCTTCTCATTCTACTTCTCCTCTTTAAAGTAACACTTAATGTAAAGCATAGAGAAAAGAGTATTTTTTATTTTAATATTTAAAAAGTGTGGCAATACAGTACATTTAACCATCCCCTCAGGGTTATAGATCTTATAAATTACCAAGTTTTCAAGGCAAAAATCTGGGCGTCTGAAGAGAACTGTCCCATCTCCCTTCCTGCCCTCACATCTCCTTTGCCTGAAACACTACATTTCAGCAGTTCTTCTAATGACACCTTCAGACCATTGGTATCAGAGAGGTTCACAAATTCTCTAATCAAAAGTCCTATGGTGTTCACGGCACTCTGGGTGCTCAGCCAGTGCCGAGCATGAAAGCAAAAACCAGCTCCACTGGTTGTGGAGGAGGCTGTACCTGGATTACCTCTTCTCAGCATCTTGTCAAAGCCCACCCTTAGGCCATTTCAGGCACAAACCAAAACACACCTTTCTACGCCCATTGTAAACTACAGCACGCTTATCCAAAGCGTGATAATGTTGTAGTTTAACCTGGCAGCCAGCAGCTAAGCACCAGTCAGCCGCTCGCTCACCCCTCCCCTTCCCCCCAGCAGGATGAGGAGGAGAAATGGACAAAAGGGGAAACATGTGGATTGAGATAGACAGTATAATAAGACAACAAAGAAAAAATACTATTACTACAACAAATAATAATTATTATTATTATTATGAAGAATATGCAAGCCAAACTGTATACAGTACAATTTTCTCACCACCAATTCGCAGTCAGTCCCCAAGCAGCGATCGGGGAACCCCGAACTTGCAAATTTTGCAAAACTCCCCAAAAAGACCAAACTCCCAGAAAAGTTCAAACTCCCAGAAAAGCGAGGATTCGAACTTAAGGAAATGAGAAGAGCAGATTACTGCCCCCCAGTCAAGCCCCATTCATAAACTCAGCCTGATGTCTGTGGTATGGAATATTTCCACTGGCCAGCTTGGGCTATCTGCCTGGCCATGCTCCCTCCCAGCTCCTGCCCACCTGCTCATTAGCTGAGTGTGAGAAACTGGAAAAAGTTCTTGATTTCGTAGCAACAACTGCAAACATCAGTGTTATCAACTTTCTTCTCTTGCTAAATCCAAAACACAGCAGCTGCTGGGAGGAAAACTAACTTTATTCCAGCTGAAACCAGGACAAGTAACATAAAATAAAATCAGAAGCAAAGGATCAGGAGAGAGTTGTTCAAAAGCAGGAGATGTTTTAGAGCTGCAAAGGGGAAGGGTTGCAGTTCCCCTTGCTGTAGTCTCTCCCCTGCAGCCACATCCTAGCCCTGTGCTTAATATTCACAGTATGAATATTTCATATCCCTGTTCACACCTCGCCCAGGTGAGGCGTGCTCATTTTCCATAGGTCAGAAGTGTGGGCTTTATGTACCAACCTGCAATAGCTGAAGAAGCGACAAGATCAAGAAGGTCATATCCATCTGAAAGTCAAGCGCTCTATCCAAGACTTGCCTTGTTATCAAAAAGCTCTGACCTGAACTGCTGCTTCCAGTCCTTTTCATTTAGCACCTGAAGGGAGGGCAGGATTAATCCCTGACAGCCCTTGCAGCCCTCTGCCCTCCAGGGTCTTCTCCACAGGCGCCGAAACGCTGGGGAGGCTCCGTCAATGAGGGATCTTTGTCCCTACTGACTCCAGCCTCGCACTGCTGGCTGCGCAGAGACCAGTCAGCCTTCATGCCGCTGTCCCAGATGCACACCTGAGCCCTTGTTAGGGTTCGGCCCTCTTTAAACTTCGATCAGGACTTGCCTTTACCCCACCAGATGTCCTGCACAGAACATAACAGGGAAACAGAGGCAGCTGGCTCTTACGGGTACAACTGAAGAGACAGCGCATTACAGTCGGTGATCCTCTGCTAAGCGGGTGATGTGGATATCATAATCATTTGGTTATATTTATTTCCTTTGGGAGGCGTTCATTTAGTCAAAATTATACAGGTTTTAAATGTGTGTGCTCAATGAGAAAGAAGAGTGTTGTACCACACTGCCAAAATGCAATTCCCTTTCTCTAATCTATTTGGAAAATATTTAACTTCATTTCAACATGCAATTAGATTAGGTTCTTATTGGACTATTAAAATCTTCAGAATAATCATCCATCTAAAGCTATTCCACGGCTTGAATTACTGGTATTTTCTATTTTTATATAATGTATTTGGTGAGAAACCAAATAGTTTTTAATTGTTTTATGTAGCTGCCAAATCATAATACAGTAGGTCAGAGAATGCCTGAAGCAAAATATAATCCATGATACATAGGTGCTTTTTTTCCCCCCCCTTCTCTTGCACGGCTGGGTAATGGATGGGCACAAGCAGTTTCACATGCTGTTCTGCTTCAAAGGATTTAGTCAGAATTGGCTCACTGAAACAATTAGGTTTTTTCCATACTCACATGGATTAATGAAGGAAGGAAAGGTAAAACATCTAAACCAGACTAGACAAGAGAAAAGAAGTAAGATCCTCTGTGTACCTCATTGCAGTGGAAGAAATATTTATTTTCTAAACACTGTTTAAAATATATTTTAGTATTACTACAGACTTAGAAGCTGTATCAGCATATGAATTTATGCATGCATAAACCCAAGGAGGAGACAGGAGAATACGAATATATGTTTTTGTATTGCTGGCTTGTCGAAGTCATCACGCAGCAACCCACTGCCTCTTGTGTGCTTAAAAATTGCTGTTTCCAGTTCTGTGTTCTTTTCCTCCAGACGTCCGAGTTGTTTTCAAAGAACGTTGCTTCTTAAAGGTCCCGCTCTTCATTCAGCAGAAATGGGGAAAATAAAGCCACAAGGCACCCAGTGACTACCCCAGCATAAAGATCATCCTCTGCCCAGTAAAATGAGCCAGAGTGCAAACTCTAGAGTTTCAAATGTGGGAACGCACATGAGAAAGAACATGAATCGAGAAAAACCATAAGGTAATTCTGTATTTGCAGGAATTCATCATTCCTTTTGTAGGGAACAGGCAGTTCTACTCCAGTGTTTGGTATAGAAAAGTATAAACTTCCCAAATTTTATTGTACACCATGACCATGTCCTACAGGTCTCACAGTTCCAATTGATGTGTTATTCATTTTAAAAATTATAAACTTATTTATCAAAATAAAAGAAGTCCTTCTAGGAGTCAGAAAAGGTTTAAAGTCAGTCGCTACTACTGAATTCACTACTGTTAATTTTACTTGGGAGGCAATTAAGAGACGATGCAAGGCAGATGACCAGCCCAAGTGAAAACAAAATGATACTCTGTGCACTCTGGCTGTACAGTCCAGCCAATCCTCTGAAACTTTTGAGATGTACAACATAACCTGAGGATCATAAACCACAAGAACTGCAAAATCTAGCATTATGCATAAGATCCTAGCAAATGAACATCTAATTATTAATACTATGTAGTTTTATTATATGTTTAGAAGATGGTAACATCAAATAACTACCCAAGAAAAGTGCTGAAACAGGCGCATCACTTCAAAAATACAAAATACAACCCAGTACATGAAACCGAGACAGACTACACTGTTCCAGATCACTTACCTGCAAATTTGGAGGTTTCAAATCATTAACCTCAAACTGAGATTAATCACATGATTTTTCTTTGTGAATACTAAGAGCAGCCACGTACATCTGAAGCTAAAGTACTGAACATAGGTTCACAGAAATAACACAATCAATTTTATGCTATGCCAGTAAAATCATCATACACCAAACAGACTGAACCATAAGCCACCTAATGTACCAGAAGATCACATACTAAATTTCTTCCCAAAGCCAATGAGATTTAGGACCTTTAGTGACTCTAAGACATTTATAACATGTACTGAGTCTTATTTATGACCCACAACATTATTAACAGAGCTGATGAAAGCTGCATAATTCATATGCAAAGTGAAATTAGGATGGTTGCATCGAAGACGAAAAGCAGAAAACTGACATAGCCTTCAGAACCGTTTCTACATTAAAAACCTAGGCTTAAAATCAAAGTAGATCTTTTCTTTCCTAAATCCAGATACTCATCAAACATACCACTCCTTGCTACTTCCTTGTGAGTTGGTGTATCAACCATTGCTGTGTGTGAACCAATTTTACTAACAGTTTATTTAACAGTGTGCAAAAGACAAGATGATCTGAAAGGTCCTTTCCAATCTTTAATGACTGTGTAATTGATTAGCTAAAGAACTCCGGTTTGGTACTAGAAAATAAAAGATAATGTTTTAATTTTTGTTTACATTCGAAATACAAGCAACTGGAAAAAAAAATCAGCTTTTCAGAAGTGGCTTCTACAAAAGCAGACTGATGACCCTAATTTTCAAACTAGACCATGCTTTCCTTCCACAAGTAAGTAGCAACTAAAAAGCAACCACCCCAAATCAGAACCACTGTTATCTGACAATTTTTAGCTCCGCAAAACAAGTTGATTTGTACAGAAATTATACCAAAATTACATAAATCGCCACTGACATAGGTATTAGCTGTCAGCCGCCTTGGCCACAGGAGCAGAGTGATGAAGAATATTAGCAACATGCCATCTGACCTGCCGTATCAGCTTTAGAAATTCTCTCATTAGGCATACAGCTCAGAAAATAAACAGAGACAATTTAAAACAGCTTTGCAGCTGTTTTGGGCTTCCGTCACCATGCATCAATAATACATCTGAGCACATACTTTCATACTTTCCAGTTAACTTTCAGGTCAGATCCTGAGTCTATTTTAGGAATCTCAATCCTGCATTCAAAAGTATAATTATGCTTCATGCAGATACACCCAAGATACAAACACATACACCCAAAATATAAACACTTCCTGGGCAGGCACAGCTGTGGTCTTGTGGTGCAATGATGGGTGGTACAGCAAAACCACCAGCCAGTGATCCATGTCCATATTCCACGTTTCCCTTCAGCGTTCTAGAAACAAAGACCAAGAGGAAAAAACCTTCCCAAATCCAGCGAGTTAATTATGGAGATACACAGAGCATCTGGTCAGTGCATATGCATCACACCTTCCAGGCCAGGTGCATAAACTGCCCATGCAAAGCTCATGCAACGTGTCCACCATATCCCCGCACATCAGGCGTCTTGCTATGTCGCTCGTGTGCTCCTTTAGCCCTTACAGTACCTCCATATCTGTAACAATAACCACATAAATGGCAGCAGCACATGGTTTTGCAACCAACTGCACTATTACTGTCAACCAAGCTACCTAGTTCCGTGGTATTTGAAAAGGTGCAACTACAGTTTAGGCTTACCCTAAGATGAGGATTTCAGATATTCTTTGCTCCTCAGCGGCCAAACATAGCTTCAGATAATTCCAAGCAATGCAACTGCCTAACTAATAAAAACTAGATTATTACTGATGGGATTTAACACAAAATTTGCATAAACACTAATGAAAGCTACAGCAGCGAAGAGGCTCCATGCATAGTGATGAGATTAAACAAGAAATCTGATAAACTGATTGGAAGTTCTGCAGTTTGTTTAATCTTTTAAAGAAGTAGTGAAAATCTCTTTTTATTGCTTTCACATTGTACTGGCATACACCCAATCATTTCATGTGTACAAATACAGCTTTTTGTGAAGATATGAGCAGCAGTTAGAAAGAAAAATAAGCAGGGCACTAAAAATTTGATTACAAGCATGCGAGCACACACAGAGCACTCTGTGAAGACAGATGCAAAACATGAAAGAGGACAAAAAGATGGCGATATGTTTACTTTCAGTCTATCTCCTTAGTCTCTCAAAGATAAAGTATAGAAAAATACCACTATTGGCCATCACTCAGTGGAACCAAAATGCTCTCTTTGAACCAGACCGTGAGACTAAGCAGTAGCACAGCAAGCAGCAGTCAAGCTTGGAATTACATCTGTTTTCATCAGGTTCCCTGAATCCAGGCAGTACTCATCAAATGGGCCACACTTTCAGGACTTTAGACTCTTATCTAATCTACGCTGACAGAAGAGAAGAGATGAGCTGAGAATACATGGGCAACGCTTGTAGCTTTTCAAACTACCTATGCTAAAAGTATCCGTGCCTCCAGCAAAAAAGTGGTTGTAAACTTTTCAAATTATAGCTCAGGTGTAAAAATACTGAGCTGCTTTATTTCAGCTTAAGTGATAACACTGAACAGAGATCCACATGCAAAGCCTACTTCCCTAAGGCCCAAAGTACGCTCCTAGAGCGGATGCATATTGCTACTGACAGAGTAACCACCTTTTTGTTTATAATTCTACAGCATTTTAAAAGATTCACAGTGAAGCACCTCTTTTTCCAGTCACCTGTGATATCTGGGATGACGACACCATGGACCAAGTGGTCCATGAAAGCATTCGGCTGAACGAAGACTGGTTTCCTACAGCTTTTTACACCATACTTGAACCAAACTGTCTCCCGATCCCCTGTGTCTCTGAGACTTCGCAGAATCAAAGAAGTGCTGGCTGGAACGGACTTCTACCCAATCTGCTGCCCAAGTGGGAACTACTGCTAACAGCAAATCAAGTCAGCCACGGCTCTGTCCAAATGAGTCCGAAAATCCTCTGAGGACCAAGATCAAAACACTTCTGTGGGCAACCTCTTCCAGTGCTGCTCTGCCCCTGCAGATAAAAGTTCCTCCCGACTGTTCAATCCCAAACTACAATTTGTGCCATTCATCCCTCTTTTTGCCATCTGCCACTGCTGAACAGAGGTCAGCTTTAACACCTTTGTAAACGCCCTTCAATAAGTTTTAAGCTGCTGTTGGATTGTTCTTCAGATCCTTCTTTTCCAGACTATGAAAGCCCAACTCTCAACCTGTCCTTTGCAGCCACATTCCTTAAGCCCCTCACCATTTTGCTAGGCCTCCTAATGGTCCCTCTCCAACTCTTCTACCTACCTCTTGAAGTGGGGGGCCTCCAATACTGAATGGAGTATTCCAGACAGCCTCACAAACAGTAAGTAGAGGGGATAAAAGCTTTCCTTGAAGTGCTGGTGTAGCCTGGTGCCCGATTTGCCTTATTTGCAAGAAGAGCACATTTATGGCTCATGCTCAATTCAACGTAACACATGGGGTTAATTCGCACCAGGTGCTGGACTTTGTATTTATCTTAAGACAACTTCAAGTGGTTTCTGCTGGCCGAGTCCTCAGAGCTTTTGAGCTCTCTCTGGATTGAAGCTCTACCATCCAGAAAGTCAAACAACGTTAATTTAGTGTATCTGCAAATTCTCTTGCTTCATGACTCAGGCTGTTGATGAAAACCCGAACAGTGTCAGCCTCAGCATCATCCCCTAGAGTACCCTGCTTGTTAGAGACCATCAACCGGATGTAAAGCACCACTAATCTTTCAGCAGCTAATTTTCAACCCATCTAAAATTCCACTTGCCTAGCCCATACTTCAGCTTCCAAATGAAACCTCTAGGGGAGGCAGCGACAAAAGCCCTGCTGAATTTAAGGCATCTACTGCTCTCCCTCACCCCTACAGCAAGTCACGTCATCCAAGGCAGCAATAAGGTGAGTCAAGCACAATTTGCCCTTGCTAAGTATATGCTGACTGTTTCTGTCGTCCTGTTCTTCATGTGTTTGGAAATGAGAATGTACTTGGTGACTGCTCCAGGCCATGAGGTGAAGCTGGTCAGCCTGTAGTTGCCCAGATGTTCCTTCTTGCCTTTCTTAAAGACGGGTAAAATGCATCCTTTTTTCATTCCCTGGGGACATCCTCCAGCCCCACAGTTTTTCTGCAGCAGTCTCACATCTGCCGGCTCATTCAGCACCCTCAGCAGCTCTCATCCAGTCCCACTAATCTGAATATATCCAGCTTCTCCAAGTGGCCCCTAACCTGTTGCTCTCCAGCTGTTGGCTGTGCCTCTCTTTCTCAAATAATGCTGGCATATACAGAGGCTTTTCCCTGAAGCAAATAAAGCACTTGGTGCCTCCATTGTTCTGTATCATCATATATTAGCTTGTCTCTCCTATTCACCGACAAATTTACAGCTTTCCTGAACTTCCCTTTGCTATTGATCTAGTGTAAGAATCCCTTCTTGTTACTACAGCTAGTTTTCACTGTAACTGGCCTTTTTTTTTTTTACTCCCTTCTTGATTTAATTCCTATGCAACCAAGCTATGCTTTTGTACTCCTCCTCCGCTGTGTGTCCTTGTTTTCGTATGCTCCACTTCTTGCATGCTGCCTTTCTCAGTTTCAGGTCCCAAAGCAGTTGCTTGCCTAGTCAAGCGTGCCTTCTTTAAAAGTCTCCAGCCTTCTTGCACAACAAGATTAATTTTTTTCCTGAGTTCTCAGTAAGCTTTCATTAAAATCAAGCCTTACGCAGGAGGACTGAGGAGCCTGCCACTCGGGCACCCATCCTTCTCACCTCTGCCCCCAGAGCCCCACAGTCACCTTCAATCTGCCAAGGGCTTTTCCTGGCCACTTCACTGATGCCAGTCTAGATGAGCTACCAGGGAAGCAGTCAGAGCGCCAGATTAGCCGAGGCAGCCTCTCAGCAACGCCATGGATCCAGGCAAGCAGCAGACCTCCCCGGGTGACCGATCTGGCTGGCAAACAGGATGCTCTGTCCTGCAGCGGGAGAAGTCAAAAACCACTAACGCTTGTCACGGCATCTTCACAGGATGGGTCTCAACTCAGTGACGCGAGGTGTTTGGCCTACAGCCCCCCCACCAGCAGAGACCATCCATACTCCTCTGCTGATGAAGCCCAGGCAAACAGCCACAAACAGAGACAGAGCCTTCTGTGTGTGCATCTGCCCACCTCCCCCCAGTCCAACACTTAAGAACTGGTAGGGGACACCTACCAAGGTTAATGTGACCTGATAGCTGGGGGAGAGAGAGTGCGCACGGCAAGCTGTGGCTGATCCATCCCTGTGCAGGCACCGGCTGGCCAGCCACATGGCAGCTGCCTGGGGACACGGGCAAGCGCCCACCACCCCGCCGCCACCCAAGCGGGTCAGAGACAAGTGCCGGGGCAGGGAGCACAGGTCCTCTCGGCTAAAGGCTGCGGTAGACTATTTTAGGACCACTGCGATCACCACCCATCTGGCCAGCTTGAGACACATTCGACAATGAGTTAAAATGTGTGACAGGCACAGAAACAGGCAGCAAAGTTATGTAAGCTTTTTCTTCCTTTGGAAACCAGGCTAAGAAGTTCACCCCTACACACGCATATGTCCTCCATATCAGCAAACTGGTTTTGCCAAATCCCAGTTCAACAATTAGCATATATTTATTTCACGCACTGAACATGAATACCATCCCGATTTCCCTCTCCCTTCCTTTTTCCTCTAAACCCAGCTTGGCACTATTGAGACCATGTAAGCCAGAACATACTCGTTTGTTTCTATACGATGGAGGAAAGATACAGGGTGTCTCCACAATGCATGATTTGCTCTAACTCCATTCTTCCAACATGCTGCTATAAAAAAATCAGTGTTTGTTTTATGCCTAAACACAGAAGATGAAGCAGGTGCTAAAAATCCAGGTCTTCCTGCTGGACAGTTTTACTCAGTTCTATCAAGAGATAATCTAAATGGCCCAACAGCATTAAAAGTTACTGAAGATAAAGTTGAAAATGTAGCCTTACAGAACATAGCATATTTTCACCACATTAGAAATATTACAAAAAATAATTTAATATTGCCCACTACCAAGCCTGAATGGTTGAACAGCCCATTATTTGGGAAATTAACATCTTCCACGTTCCTCAAAGTAGATTTAATCCAAGGTGTAATTTATAGTAAAATGAAGAACAAAAACAAAAAATAAAAAAAGCTTGAGTCAAATCTACTGATTGGCATTTTACCTGTAATTTAAAAGAAAACAAATTTATTGTAGACCTTGTGGGATTTAGGCAACTGACGTAATACAAGTAAATTATATTGATTTTTTTTTTTCCACTCAACAGCTATGATTTAGATAATGAAAAGAAAACAGCAAACAGTATTAAGGAAAACAGAAACGAAAGCCTGCAGGTTGAAGCCAGGTTGCTCTGTGTAGTCCTTTTAATAAATAAAACTCAAGAAACACTAATTACATTTTCCTTCAGTCCTCATTATCACATATGTCACGCTCACTGAAGTCCTAACTAATAAATGAAGGTTCAGGGTCATAATTTCTGACATGTTGGTTATTGCTAGCCAATGACTGAGACTTAGTTTAATAGACGGCACAGAGCTAACGGACTTCAATCAGACACTCTTAAAAGTCACCACGAAAAGCCTTTGTGTTGCTGAAGCCAGAAAATAATCTTAGGAGGAATGGAAGGTGATAGTACGACATTACTTAGAGCACAACAGGGTGCGGGGGAGAACATAAACCAACATGTCATTGCCTAAGAAGCTGGACATAAAACATGTTTTACCTGACAAGTCCAACTGCAAACTGCAGCTCACCATTCATTTTTGGAAGAAGTCACACTGCCTGCCCTAAGCAATGCTAACTAGCAAGACATGAAGGGAAACTGCAAGTCCAGTACCAGTTTCTCCAAAGCCATAGTAACACTTGAGATGTAAACATGAAACTTAACCATCTAGATTGTAGGAAGGCAGGCATTTAAAGAAGGGACGTGCAAATCTATCTTTCAGGCCCACTTCCCTGGAGTGGACTGGCAAAGTGATGTTAACTTAAACAGAAACTGCTGTAAAAATAATGAAGTAAACTATTGCTGTCTTCTTTAAAAAGGCAATTGACTTTATGGATTAATAGGCAGAAAATTACTAAACAATCAGGCTTTATCACTAACCTTTCCCCTATCCTCTAGAGAAGAAAGCCTTCAATTGAAACATTTTTGGCAGGTGAACCAAAGCAAATTAGGCTGTATTCTTTCCAACTCTACCCTAACACAGGCTGTTCAATACAAGATTGCATTTGCAGACCTCTCATATGACAAGAATATTAGTTATGCTGTCTTTGCAGTTTGAAAAAAAAAAAAAAAACCAACAAAAACAACCAACCACAAACCACAAACTGACCTCTACAAACTGTACAACTAAACATGAGAAATGTTATCCCTTCGTTCTGTAAGTGCACAATCCTCTTTGGAAGTCAAGATACCCATGACTGCTTGGTGTGAGGGGGGACCTGTGGAAATATTTCTTCAAACTACAACACAAGCTAAGGAATACTACAGTGATTAAGCAGAAACTCAGTCCTTTCCCATCAAGAAAAGAGTCCTCCTTTTATCTTTCTGGGAGTATTCCCATAAAAGTGTAGTTTGGAGAAAAGTAGGCAGCACCAGCAGTCTCGATGACTGCATAGTTGGCTCTGTAACATCACAACACACCAAAAGAAAACACTGCAAATCATACAAAAAAAAATATATCTTTGCTCTTAAAAGATACTTTAAACTTGCACTGCTGGCACTACTAAACTCATACTGGCTGACATCTAGATATTGTAGTATCACACTAAGAATGGCTGATCCAAATTCTTCTGCTTCTGCATCCATCTGCATTTCAGCGTTTCACCAGTAATGGAAATGCTACCGCAATCCGTTCCTATGGATGCTGTAAGGACTCCATTCGTTGGCATTTTAGATTTCTGCATAAGGGGAAGTACTTCTGCGAGTATGAAATCATATCTAAATACTTGCCACAGAAGAGTGCTATCTCGGTATGCATGTTGGAGATGGGCCTACAGGAAGAGCCCCCCTCCCAGGAAAAGAGGTGGAGGTCTTCTACTTTAAGCATCACCACTCTGACGTCAGTAAACATCGTAATCCTTCTGTTCTACTGAAGTTCACCGTAGAATGAATCTTTAATCTGTAAATGGTAATCATGATTCTTAAAAGACTGCCTTTTGCCACACGGTCTTCAGAAGCTTTCAAGAGGAGATATCAAGCGGGCAGGCAGACTTTTTTTGCCAGACAATAGAAGTGTTACTCAAATCAAATCAATCTTGCAGGAAAAGGAAATAACTGCCACTTTACTATGTAAATATCACCATGTTTAAATACCACCATTCCCTGGATTAAGGATAAAGGTTTTATAAAAGAAAGGTTAGGAAAAAAAGGGGGGCAGGGGGATTCTAAGGTTTTCTCTGTTTTTCAGAATTTTTTTTTCCACTGTTACATTTGTTTCCACTTTTGGAGATTTCTTTTACAACTTTAATTTCAATAGCATAAAAAATCTTTTATAATTAATTCTTGTCTACTAATAAAGGTGAGAACCACAACCTGCCGCTTTATAGACCCCTCTCCAAGTGCAACATCATGGTCATGATGGTCTCCAAGAGTTCAAGTGGCTTTCCTTCACTAACCTGCAAAGCTTTAGACACAAAGCAGCAAGCCTGGTAAAATTTGCCTGGCAAGCATCGGCCATTGCTTCTAGTAAGCCACAAGAGCAGGTGGAGACACAGACATAGTGCCTCTGAACAGCAAGTTCTAGCAATATACTACAGGATGAGGACATCCAGATTTAAATAATCAAAACTGCAAGAGACAAACAGACTTTCAATCCCACTTCTGGAATCATCTTCCTTTTGCCCAATACAATAGCTTAGATTTTAACTTTCTAAAAATGGAAGTTTTAAATTCCTCTGTGCTGTTTGCTAAAACACAGGCTAAACTGAACAGAAAAAAAAATTATGCTTATCTAGACTTCTTAGTTTCTTATTCCTCCCAGATTCCTTTATGCCCTGTAGACGCCTTCACTCTTCCCAGACCTTTCCTCTCCAAGAGTCTTCTCCTCACGCTTCATTCTGCACCAGCTTTTGGTGCCACTCCAGCCCCCAAAGCCACGACAGAAAGAGCACACCCCTAGCTCCCTCCCTCACACGCACACAAACTCAGTCTTTCAAGTGGATCCTACTGCTTGTCCCTCCCAGCTATTTTTCTCTTCTGTCAGCGTCGCAGCTGTGACTCCAACACCCAGCCTGTATGCCTGGCTCACCACCAGCAGCCAGGATGGCATGGAAAGTCACCATTTCACCGGAGAAAGGAGCACGCAGAGAAAATCAAAGTCTGTGCAGAGAAGCAACTAACTCCATCTCACACTCCTCCCTGAAAACCTCCCACTCGCCCCCAAAACCTAGCGCTCTGCTGACCTGTTTCCCCATCTGAGGCGGCTTCTCTTACAACCAGAACACAACAACACTGCCCACAAATGTGCAGAGAACAAACACCACCTGGGCCCTACGTATGCCTCTAGTAAGCTCCTCCTAGGCTGATGAGAGCTATCAATCAAAAGTAACTTTGAGTCATGCTTTTCGGGTCAGAGCTCAAAATGTTTGGGTTGTTTGGCACAACAGGGCTACAATGTACTGCTTGGAGTCCCTACAAAAACAAGGCACAGGCGTGCTTGCTGCTGCTCCATACCGCAACCCTTCTGTGGCAGAGCCATTGTGGTGAAGGTGGCTGTTAGTTTGATGCCATGACAGGCTTGCTTTAGATTCAGCAAAAAGTCCTTCAGGTAAAAAAAAAACAAACCAAAACAAAAAACCAACCTGTTAAAGTTTCCAGAACAACAATACATCAGCATGCATCTCCTTAAAGAGGAAACAAATTGGTCAACTGGAGCATACAGTCAAAATGTAAGTCACTGGTTGCAGTGTTTAACAATGAGAAATATTTAATTATCAGCTGTTCTTACAGTCTGAAGCCAAAGATCAGTTATTCCAAAAGGACTTTGCTGTCAGTGGTTTCCAGCTAAATGGAGGCAGAACGGCAGCAGACTTCAAACTAAGTAGATCTGACTGTAGATTCAGCGTACGCACCCAGAAAGGCGACACAATCTAGACTTACACACCATCCCTGAGACACTCCAAGCATGACATGTTGTACAAATGCAAACTTAATGCAGTGTGAGGCAAAGGTGCAAAGAGAAATGTAGCTGCGCACTTAAACATGAAGACACACATTCGTGTGCAAAGATAAATTACGCCTCACTGTGTACAAAGCACACGCTCACAGAACTGAAAGCTTACTAGGATTAAAATTTCATCAGATCTTTGGTTTTGAACTAGATTTATGACAAGAGATAAATGACAAAGTATGCAAATCACTTCAGCCACCTGGCAGGTAGGGAAATTTGCTGCAGAGAACAAACAAGTAATAAATAAATAGAGAGTATGTTGCCAGGCTCAGGGAGGAAGGGCCAGAGGAAAATGGACTCTCTTCCCCCCCCAGCAAAGGTCACAGCAGTCAAGAGGAATTATTAGCATCATTCTTGCAATGTGAGAATAAACCCAGCTGCTAAGTAATAGCTACACTGAAATAGTATTTTAAACCCTAGCTTTAGCAGTAATACAGAAGAAAATTTCTTTTCTTTTGAAGAAAAGGACGTTGATTTCCATCAAGAAACTAAACTAGTCAATACTTCTCTCATTATACTTTTTCCTGTTGAACTCGGCACATTTTGTCTCAAAAGATCTCTGGCAGCCCTTTGACACGATGCAGGGCTTTTTACTACAGCGAAAATCCTGTCGCCACATAATATAAGCCATCAGTATTACACAATAGCTTCCTGGAAACTGTAGCCCTTTTTTCTTCTGGTCAAATGAAATTATCTAGTCGTTACAAATTCATTGACAGAAACTCGGAGAAGTTAAACATGGAAAGGATGCCTGAAGGTTTAAC